>NC_058414.1:9861378-10213180 GCF_002201575.2 Neomonachus schauinslandi
ACACACACACACACACACACACACACACACACACACACACACACACAAAGTAATTATATGACCTGATGCAGGTGTTAAGCTAATGCTCTGGTGGTAATCATTACACAATACATAACTTACAAAATGTTTTATGTCAACTATATCTCAATAAAGCTGGAAAAAATTTTAAAAATAATGTATATAAAGCATATAAATAATTTACATAAAGCTGGCTGAAAGACTTAGCATAGTGCCTGGCACACAGTAAATTCTTAACACGAATATTATACTTTGTGTTCCCACAGCAACTAGCAAGCATTTCTAGTAAACACCAACACTGCTGCAATTATTTTTCTCTCCTTCACTAAACCTGTAGCACCTGGAGGGAAGAGGCTATGCTGTTTTTACTTTTATACCACCAGCACCTATAAGCACGTGGTGCATATGGAGGATACTTAAGTGTATGTGAAACGCATTAGTGACACGGTGAACATAAACCTGCCTGTTTCCCTAACAACAATCTATGGATGTGGCCAAGAATTCTGATATCTCAATATCTAAAAATTTATTTCTAAGACTTTACCTTCAAACAAAAAGTAGCACACATTTTTAGCCAAATCATATTGATCTGTGGTTCTAAAACCATGATCACTGCATCAAAAGAAGCCACCAAAGATTTCTAAGCAAGGGAATAGTATCACCACATCTACGTCTTAGTTACCTAACAGAAGCCTGCGGAACATCCTAGAATTGAAGCCAGGGTGATCAGCCAAGAAGCTACTGAGAGTCCATGGGAGAGACAATGAGGACCCAAAACAGAGGAGAAACAGCAAGTACCAAGAAAAAGGGATGCAGGGGTGAGGCTTAAGTGGAAGACTTGGTAATTTATTATATACGTGCTTTTTTTTTTTTTTTTTTTTTTTAAAGATTTTATTTATTTATTTGAGAGAGAGAGAATGAGAGAGAGCGAGTACATGAGAGGGGGGAGGGTCAGAGGGAGAAGCAGACTCCCTGCCGAGCAGGGAGCCCGATGCGGGACTCGATCCAGGGACTCCAGGATCATGACCTGAGCTGAAGGCAGTCGCTTAACCAACTGAGCCACCCAGGCGCCCTATATACGTGCTTTTAAAGGAGAGAAGGGAAATGAGGATAGAGTCAAGGTTTCTAGCCTGAGCTATGAAATTAATGGGGTAACAATGGAAATGGGGAACAAGAGAAAAACAGGCATTATCAGGGCAATGCAGGAGTGCACACATATTGATCCTGAATTGATAATGATGTGTGGTTCGATACAGAGAGACGCAGTAGGCAGTTAGAACTTAGAAGGTCCAAGGTTGGAGACAAAGATTTGGAAAAAATCACATGTAAATAATAGCTGAAGCCACAAACATAGATTGTTATCAGAGTAAATGTACAGAATATAAATATATGACAAGAACAACACTAAGGAACTCTGGGGAGCACTTGTGTTCGTACAGTAGTAGCAGGGTAAAAGGCTGTGACAGATTTAAAAAAAAAAAAAAGAGGACCCCGAAAGCCAAGAAAGAACATCATTTCAAGAAAGGTATAATAAAGTGTTTAGAGAGAGTGAGAAGTGGAGTGAACACTAAAAAGAGGAGACAGATTTTGGCAAACAGGGTTTGAGAAGAGCAGGTGCGGCAGAATGAAGAGTAACGGCGGATGCATGGAACAGCGAAGAACAAAATGGACTAGAAGGTAAGGAAAGCTGTAAATTCAGCCTGCTCCTTTAAAAAGTACAGCAGTAAAGGAAAGAGCAAGCCAGGACCATGGTTTAAAGACAGTCAAAGCTGAGGAAAAGGAATTTTAGGATAAGAGAGACAGCAACACTGGAAGACAAGGGAAAAGAACCGCCTTGGAAGAGGGGCTGAAGAGCTGACAGAGGTCAGTGAACGGATTTAAAGACAAAACAATGGCCCTAGAAAAGGAAGGAAGAGAATTAAAGAGCCCAAGTTAAGGTCTCAGCCTCAGAGTTAAGCAGTGGAAACTTGGAACAAAAGGGAAAGGGTGAGGGACGCCGAGGGAGGGTGCCTGCTGGTAGGTATCTGAGAAAAGATGGAAAGTGGTGATGTAGGAAGTGTGTTAAAAGTTTTGAGTAGATCCTGGCGGGGGGGGGGGGGGGGGGGGGGGGGGGGGGGGGACGACACATTAAAAGAATGAGAGATTAGGTAAAGAATGACCCAACGACAGCGAAAGCCCATCTGAGGACCCTTCACGCTTGTAACAAGCAGGTCAAAGATGACACAAACGTTCCCCGAGTGTGCAGGAGGAAGCACAGGCTGGGGTTCCAAACTGGCCAAAGGACTTGCCGAGGAAGACTAGGAGGAAGAAGGAAATAATGTGAGGTGCTGGCGCGAGGTCAGCCAAACTAACTACTGAAGAAGAAAGGGAATCACGGGAAAGAAAAAAGGCAGGGGCTGGCTGAAAGACAGGGGACCTGAGAAGAGCTCAGGATTAAAGGCTGAAGAGCAGGTTTGGTGAGAACAGGAGAGGAATCTGGTCAGAGAATAATACTTCACAAAGTCTTTTCTAGAATCAACTTCTAATTCTGCCTTGATCCTCTCCAAAACAAACTGGAAACCAAAAACCTAGGTAGGCAGGGCATTTATATATGAGATTCCTAAACCAGCTTTTTTTTTTTTTTTTAAGTTAGAAAACAACTTTATTCAGGTATGATCCACATATACTACATTTGTTACCCATCCCATCATTTTTAATATTTTTCCGATTATAATTAAAAATACCCTGTGTGAAACACTTTTGTACTTCCCACTGTTCACATTTTATAATTCCTTTAGAAGGGATTCCTAGAAGTGAAATTATGAAATTAAAATTTATGAACACGATGCTCTTGAGTTAATTATCAAGAGGAAACCACTATTTTAGCCATCCAGAATTTGCTTTCTACAAATTTTTAAATTTTTTAAAAACAATACTACACATTTTTTAACTTTTTTCTTTTTAACAATATTAAAAAAAAATCCATGTCGAAACATTTAGATCCACCTTAGCTTTTTTTAAATGACTGCACAATAATTCACTTTGTGACATTATCACTTACTTAACCAACCAACCCCTCTCTATTGAACAATTAGGTTATTTCTTTTTTGCTACATTAAAAAAAAAACTTCACTATTTTCTAACACATCTTTGCCCAACTGCCTGATTATTGCCTTGTGAAAAAATATGTAAGTGAAATTGCTGGATTAAAGAGTGTTGTGGGTTTTTTTTTTTTAAGTTTTTGATACATAACTCCAGTCTGTCCTCCAGGAAAGTTGCACCAATGAATACTCCCACCTGTAGTATAAATCTGATGGTTCAGCCCATGAATATCATTTTCTCTTTATGATTTTTGCCACTCTTGTAAGGGGAAATTGAAAACTTATTTTCAAATTTACATTATAAAAATCGTAAGAATCCATATTTTTCATGTACATATAGGCCATTTATATATATGTATGTCTATGTGGAATTTCTCTTCATATCTGTTAAAAAGAAAAGCACAGGCCCAAAATGGTATCACTTAGACCAAATCCCCAAACTGGGGCTTAATTAATACCTACGCTCACTGCAGTTTCAACCGCCCCCAGAAGTATAAGTCTTAACCAGTCAGTCAGAAAATTTCTGACCAACATCAGTGAGGAAGCTCACATGGGCCCTATCCATCCCCCCAAAAGAAGATGAGGTAATCCCACCTAATAAGACCCCCTGCCCTTCCCACAAGGGAAGGCGATCTTGCCTGAAACAATCCTTTCTTTTCTTTTGCTAATAACTTTTTGCCACACCCTCCTTCCTAGAAAAACTGTCCATTTTGTACAACTCCTTGGAGCTGCCCTCCACTAGAGGAAAACAGGATTTCTTAAGAAGAAAAAACTTCATTTTCCAAAGCTGTTTCCTATACAGTCTCTACTTACTCAAATGAAAACATGGTATGAATCAAAACAATTGTTTCTGAAAGAAGGGAGATTACTAACTCAGACTATATGAACATGTAAGGGATTGTAACATGTCTCTTATTTTAGTATTACCGTGTTACCACTTACTTTCTGAAGAATGCCTCTAATAAGAACATAAGAGAACTTTACTACCAGAAGAATTTCATTAAAGAATGAAAATAAAAAGTCTAATATACATGCATTCTTATTAATCTGGTGTTTTCCGAATTAAAAAGAGAAACACATGAAAAAGTTTTGGAAAGTCTTCAGATTTCCAGAGCCAGGCTGCAACAACATATCACAGATGACTAGCATCCTATAAAGTGTGGACTATCAAACAAACTTTATCTAAGGAAAACAATACTTACTATTCCAGAACTAAGATCATTTCTGATGGAGTTTCATAGACTTCATGTAAATTAATGACCCATGGATTGTCCTGTGCTAGTTCAAGAACTGCAATCTCATGAATTATTTCCATCCGACAATCTTGACCTTTTCTTCTTTTTCTCATGAACTTTGCTGCGAATTCTTTTCCAGAATCTTTCTTTATACATTTCCTCACCACTGCAAATTTCCCCCTAGAATTAAACAAAAACATTCACTGTTAAACTTGACAACTTTCTAGAAATGGTAAATTTTAATAAAATTTCCAAATATTCATCAGTGGATATTCAAATTTAGACCATAATTCAAACACAAATGCAGCACTATCACTTAGGAATTTAATAGGTACATCTATAACCAAATAAAATGTAACTGGTAAACCTGCAAAATTCCTTCTGAATAGAGAATAACCAAATTTTAAAGTCAGTATTTTTTGCAGTTATACATAAACTATTTTTTTTACACATTTATACAGAAGAATGATTTAAATCTTGAAAAAAGGCATTTGACTTGTTAAGAGAAACTGGTTATCAGAATTCCTAAAAGAACTGAATTGACTCTAATACTATATCGCCTTTCAAAACTATAAAAGTTAGGGATCTCATTTATGTATTTCAACTACAGCATCAGCTGGAAAGGTCTAGTTTTCCTATAAAGACAGATACAACAAGCATTATTTTGATACACTACACTATCATTTGTTATTAAACTAATAAGTGAGTCACAGGGGAGTCAGTATAACAAACTAAGCAAATTAAGGCTATGAGCTCTAGAATTAGATGTGACTTTGAATCCCACAAATAGTTCTGCAGCTCACTTGGGCAATTCATTTAACATTTTTAAATCTCATCGTCCTTATCTGTAAAAGAGGACACCCCAGAATCCACTTCATAGGGTTGTGTGAGAATTCAAGTATATAATACATATCAATTGCTTAACATGGGACTTGCCACATAAGTGCTAAATGAAATATTATTAATCAAACAAATCATTAATTTGCAATAGTCATCACCCAAAAATACCCAATCTTTAAGTTGGAAGGCAGCTTAGAAATCACAGTTTTTTTTTTAATACCTAATGCCAAATGCCAATGTCAGTGTTTTCTTTCAAAATGTGAGGTTGTCTCTTGCACTCCTGGGTGCATATTATTATTATTTTTATTATTATGTTATGTTAATCACCATACATTACATCATTAGTTTTTGACGTAGTGTTCCATGATTCATTGTTTGTGCATAACACCCAGTGCTCCATGCAGAACGTGCCCTCCTCAATACCCATCAACAGGCTAACCCATCCCCCCAACCCCCTCCCCTCTAGAACCCTCAGTTTGTTTTTCAGAGTCCATAGTCTCTCATGGTTCGTCTCCCCCTCCGATTTCCCCTTCATTCTTCCCCTCCTGCTATCTTCTTTTTTTTTTTTTTAACATATAATGTATTATTTGTTTCAGAGGTACAGGTGTGTGATTCAACAGTCTTACACAATTCAAAGCGCTCACCATAGCACATACCCTCCCCAATGTCTATCACCCAGCCACCCCATCCCTCCCAACCCCCACCACTCCAGCAACCCTCAGTTTGTTTCCTGAGATTAAGAATTCCTCATTATCAGTGAGGTCATATGATACATGTCTTTCTCTGATTGACTTATTTCGCTCAGCATAATACCCTCCAGTTCTATCCACGTCGTTGCAAATGGCAAGATTTCATTCCTTTTGATGGCTGCATAATATTCCATTGTATATATATACCACATCTTCTTTATCCATTCATCTGTCGATGGACATCTTGGCTCTTTCCACAGTTTGGCTATTGTGGATATTGCTGCTATAAACATCGGGGTGCACGTACCCCTTCGGATCCCTACATTTGTATATTTGGGGTAAATACCCAGTAGTGCAATTGCTGGATCATCTGGGTACATATTATTTTAATACGATTTTCATTACAAGCCTAAAGTGAAGGGCTGTTAAGTCTGGGCCTTTTGCTGAGCAGTACACAAAGACCTTTCTCTTCCAAATACCAATCTGTCGGGTATTGACCGAAGCTAAGGATCTGTTAACTGCCATTCCCTCGTCCCATTTTTTTTTTTTTTTAAGATTTTTATTTACTTAACAGAGAGAGAGAGCAAAAGTAAAAGGGGGGCGGGGGGAGGGGCAGGACCCAGGACCCCGGGATCATGACCTGAGCCAAAGGCAGACGCTTAACCGAATGAGTCACCCAGGTGCCCCTCCTTTTTCCAATTTCAATCATTCCTCATCCCCATGAAGGTTTTGAACACTTTGTCATTATTACAGCTCATCAGAACTGCTGATAAGATTGTGTCAACCAAACCTGAAGCAACTCCCCCAAGTATAATCAGATCAAAGGGTTACATCATTATTATTTTGTTGATCTTGGTACAATACAACCTAATATTTGCTTAAAAAAAACCTGACAGGTTTTTCATATTTCATATTGAGCTGGTAAATAAACCATCTAGATCTTTTTCCTTTTGAATTTTTTCAAGCCAGCATCCTCATATTTTTAAAATACGGTTTTTGTTTGTTTGGTTTTTAAAGACTTATTTGAGAGAGAGAGAGAGAGAGAGAGAGTGCACAGGGAAGGGGCAGAGGGAGAGGGAGAGGGAATTCCAAGCAGACTCCACACTGAGCACAGAGTGCTACACGATGCTCAATCCCACCATCCTGAGATCACGACTTGAGCAGAAACCAAGAGTTGCATGCTTAACCAACTGAGTCATCCAGGTGCCCCAATTTTTAAAATGTTTTAAAAAAATTAAAGGCAAGGCTTTCATGTTCTGTTAAATTTTAATTTTTAGGTTCGGACCCAGCATTCTAGACTACTAATGTAATTTTGATTACTAATTTCTTCCTTCCTAGCTACTGTTAACCATAAATATATTTTTCATGCACTCTATACTTTTGTAACCACACTAATAAAAATGTTAAAGGATATATCCTTAGGCATATCTGTGAACATAGTTACTCACATTAGTAACAATCTACCTAACGGCACCCTTGTTCAGATCAAAGTTCTTCTTGTTCACAAAAATGTGAAAGACTCCTATAGATGCTTAGAGGGATTAAATCACAAACCTATTCATCACAGACTAATGCCTTTTATTTTACCCCACAAAATCATTAGACTAATATCTCCATCAAGTTTTAAAAGGTTCCTAGTGACCACTGGGTTCTTTTGAGAACAAAAATCACAGATATTAAAAGAATCAGGGGCGCCTGGGTGGCTCAGTCAGTTAAGCGTCTGCCTTCAGCTCAGGTCATGATCTCAGGGTCCTGGGATCAAGCCCCACATTGGGCTCCCTGCTCAGTAGGGAGTCTGCTTCTCCCTCTCCCTCTGCCCCTCACTTTTGCTTGCTCTCTCTTTCTCTCAAATAAATAAAATCTTTTTTTTTAAATAAAAGGATCAAATTATTAATATGTCAGAAGTTTCAAAAGAAGAGAAAAAAAGAGGAAGTTTCATTTATAAAAAACTGACCAACATATCTAATTGACAGCAAGCATGTTCCTGGTAAATTAGAAATGACTCCGCTGAACTGCTTTCAAAATATTCCCCCATCAAACACACAAATGTTTACTGTTCACACACTTAACATTCCAGGCAATACAGTACTCTGCACTAAGTAAAATACTACTTAATATCTGGCCTGAATGCGTATTTTTGAAAAGATGGGAAGACAAATGACTCAAAAGAGAAAGGGATTCATACACATTGCAAACCTACAAACTCTGGGAGCCCTTGTTACAGAAAAGCTATTGCTAAATTCAGGAACCAGAGACAAATACAGGAAAGAGCCCCATACTTATTAATTCAACATCTGGGGCCATACAACCATTTCTTAGGGTCATCAGCACAATTCCCCTGGCTCTCCACGCACACCAATGACTACTCTTAACACCGCCTTTGTTTTTGTGGAAGCACTCCTCACAGTTTCAGGTTTATTCTTTCTTTCCACCCTGTCATGCACTGTATTGGGAGTCAGCAAACTTTTCTGTAGAGGGACAGATAGCAAATATTTTCAGTCTTGCTGGTCTCTGTCGCCACTAGGCAAGTCTGCTTTGTAAAACGAAAGCAGAGACAAAAGGTAAATGAATGGGTGGATCTGGGTTTTAAAAAACAAAACAAAACTTTATGGACACTGAAATATGAATTTCATATAATTTCCATGTTATTAAACATTACTCTTCTGATCTTTTCAACCATTTACAAATACAGAAATCATTCTGTATAGCTCATGAGCCTTACAAAAATAGGTGGCCAGCAGCAGTTTGTCAACCCCTGCATTATCCCACACCGAAGCAAGTCGTCCATCATTCTGATACCGAAACTGACAGCAAGAGCAGCAGATCATGATGGTTTTGAGGAAACTTGTATTGCCTTCATCTCTAAATGACTGGTGCAATGGGAGGAGAACTCTTGAAACTACTCAAGGAAGACTCCAAAGGAGATAAAAAGAGATTTCTGAAACTGTTCCTTCTGTAGAGCAACAGAGTACACAGAAATGTGAGATTCAGTATTCAAGGTGCCGAGTCCTAGTGAACACATTAAGAATCACATCATCACAGTGTCTAAATTCCACACCCCACAAGGATTCCAATATGCATGTTTTACCACAGCTTCAGGGCAAAAATCATGATTGTATCTAAACCCTGAATTTTAGGTTACTTAGGCAAAAACATAAAATAAAGTTTTCTCCAGACACTAGTGGCCACAGTTAATATACAGACTTGAGGCTGATGAGGTTCAAAGGGCATAAGATGTTTGTTTAACATCTACTTTCTTTACTGATTTAGCCAAAATTCTTCCTGGACTACACAGTTATTACATTTTTCTGAGTTCTTCATCCATTTCACAAAAATCTATAGTTCACTATTACACACTAAACTGACAACTCAGGTCTGCATTAAACAGTTTTGGGGGGGATATCAAAAATCAATTTCAGAACTACTCAATGATAATACATTGCAGAGCAGTGGGAAAGTAAGATATATCAACAAATAAGAGGAAGGACATCTGAGTTAGACCCACCAGTCCAAGCCTCCTAAGAACAAAGACTAGATTTTAGTCATCTTCGCATTGCCAAGGCCCAACTTATAAAGCTTAAGAAGGTGTGGTGAGCATCTTTAAGAAGTATGACATGCTAAGGAGTTTGGGCTTTCTCAGGGTAAAAATGGGTACTTGTTAGAATTTTTAAAATAATTGTTTTTAAAAGATAATTCTGATAGTGTTATGAAGAATATATTGCAAAATCTTAACTAGAAACTAGGGAAACCCATAAAATAATTCAGGGTAGTGGGTCTCAACCAAAACAGCAGTGTAGAGGCTAGGAAAAGATGATGCATTTAAAAGAGGGTCAAGGTTCATTAGCACTCCTTGGCAGATGGAATTTTAGGCAGAGATGAGGGGAAAAGGGAAAAGTAGAAGCAGAGGATGACTTGTAGTACTGGATAAATGTGGTACCATCAACTGACAGACTGATTATAAGAACGGTAACAGGTTTGGATGGGTTTATACATGTATTATATTGTTTAAATTGGTCTGACATAGTACAATTTGCTGCACTATGCCTGTCTCCCTAGCTAGGCTATGAGTTCCCTAGCTAGACCTCACTTATCATTCATCTTTGTATCTCCATAGTGCCCCGCACATGGCCGGTGCTCAAAAAGGATATCAGATAAGCACCCTGAATATATACAACTGTTCCTGTTATCTAGTAAGTTAAAGTTCTATGGCAACTTAACCTCATGAAGTTTAATATTTTAACCACATCACACTACTTGCTATTCACTCTTTCACTGAATTTTTCGGCCACTGTGCTTATTTGTATTATTGCCAAGGGCTGGAGGAGTATCTTTCATCACTACTACTGAAATTCCATCCATTCCTTAAGGCTCAGCTCAAATGTTATTTTCCCCATAAAACTTTCCCATGTGACATGTCACCCTGTTGATAAAGGGAGTAGTGACTGATTTGTTACATTTGAGAATAACTGCCAGATCCTAGCAAAGTGCCTTACGTGCTTATAACATTTACTTAAGAGCACCGGAGTGTTATTAAATATAAGACCTTCCATGCAAGAAAGACCTAGAACAGATTTTACCTGTCTTCCTTACCTCTGAAAGGAAAACAGCAAAACCCAAAATATCTGTTGACCCTAAGTGTAAAAATCAGTAAGTCCATCAGATCAGCTATCAGCATGAGTGACAAGAACAGGCAGGGCTTTAAAAGACAGACTATTTTGAATTCTGGCTAGTAACTGCATAATCTTAGGCAATTTACTCAACCTTTCTGAGCCTGAATTCCTCGTCTGTAAGATTAGGTTGATGGCACTTACCCTTGCAAGAAGATAGTAAATACTAAAAAAATTACATCTCTACAGCGTATAGCATTCAGCAAATGATCAGTAATCAGTAGCTATTTTTATTGTTTGAGGCACAAACTTCAGATCTATGATAATGACAGTAATTTGTAAAAAAGAATCCTAGAACAGAGGAGTTTTGAAGGTGGTCTAACTTGAACTCTCTACTTGATGCAAAATTTCCCTCAATATATGTAGTTCCTTCTTCTTCACCTGAATAAGTAAATCAATGGCTATAGCTACTTAGCTTTCTAATGCACTTGGTTCAATAATCCGATTTTTTTTTTTTAAAGATTTTATTTTTTTATTTGACAGAGAGAGACAGAGCGAGAGAGGGAACACAAGCAGGGGAGTGGAAGAGGGAGAAGCAGGCCTCCCGCTGAGCAGGGAGCCCGATGCGGGGCTCGATCCCAGGACCCTGGGATCATGACCTGAGCCGAAGGCAGACGCTTAACGACTGAGCCACCCAGGCGCCCCCAATAATCCGATTTTATAAAATTTTGTTACATATAGCTTTATAAAGAGGCTGAAACTCATTAAATCCTTAAGTTTATGTATTTTATTTTTTTATACTTGATCTTAGCCAAAAGGCTGAGAAGCGATTGTATTTTATTTTTTTTAAAGATTTTGAGAGATGGCGTGCACGCATGTGGGCGTGCGCACAAATGGGGGGAGGGGCAGAGGGAGAGGGTGATGTAGACTCCCCGCTGAGTGGACAGCCTGATGCACGGCTCCATCCCAGGACCCTGGGATCATGACCTGAGCCAAAGGCAGACACTTAACTGACTGAGCCACCCACGCACACCAAGTTTATGTATATTTTAAATTAAGATTTAAATAAGTCTCAACTTTTCAAAATTAAAACAGTTGACTCAATGACTTATCTGCCTTAGAACTTCCTAAGTAACCCTATTGCTGAACCACAAACATAGCCAATTTTTTTTTAATCCAAAAATACCAAATTACACACAACTGTTGGTAAATACTCTTCAAAGAAATCTTAAATAATATCCATCCTAAAACAAGGCAATTTCTACATGGACAATATTACTTACCAAGGGTCTTATTTATTTATTTTTTTAGATTTATTTATATGAGAGAGAGGGTGGGGGGTTGGGGGGGGTGGGCAGAGGAAGGGGAGAGAGAGAATCCTCAAGCAGACTCCCCACTGAGCGTAGCGCCCTCTGCAGGGCTGGATCTCAAGACCCTGAGATCATGACCTGAGTGGAAATCAAGAGTCAACAGCTCAACCGTCTGAGCCAGCCACATGCCCCAGAAGGGTCTTAATTTCCAAAGAAACTATGAATTACAATTTATGACACATGCTCAAGTAGTTGTAAGGTACAAAAACCTGAGGCCATTATTTACAGCCATGAATCCAGGTAAAGAACATACAGTTCCTGAAATATACCTGCCCTCCTTCAGCTTGAACATTTTCTTATCGTCTGATAAAAATCCTTCCTTGTTCCTGTTACTCTCAACTGCTCTGAAGAGAAAGAGATGAAACATCCCTATCTACCAAAAGGCCCAACTGAAGAGGCAACTATAGGACACAGAAGTTTCATAGGGTTTGTCCCAACATGGAACTCATGTCCTCTCACAAAAACTATGAGAAATTGCTTCAGCTACAAGACACACTGCAGATTTTTCTTTGAGAAGTATCTGACATATAATAGAAAGGATTTCAAAGAGTTCCAGCTCAGCAGTCTTTCATAAGACTCAATCAATCTCTGCCTTGGTTTTCTCATTGAAAGTGGGACTGCCCAGGGCCACCTGGGTGGCTCAGTCAGTTAAGTGTCTGCCTTAGGCTCAGGTCAGGATCCCAGGGTCTTGGGATTGAGCCTCATGTCCAGCTCCCTGATCAGCTGGGAGCCTGCTTCTTCCTCTCCCTCTGCAGCTCCCCCTGCTTGAGCTCTCTCAATACATAAATAAAATCTTTAAAAAAAAGAGAGAGAGAGAGAGAGAGAGAAAGAAAATGGGACTCCCCAAACATGCATCTGAGGAGAATTAAATAATACATGTGAAAGCACTTGTATAACTGTAAAGTATTTATGAAATACTCGTTCAGCAGAGAATTCATATTTTTTTGTCTCATATGGAAATTCAGCTATCAGCATGTAATAATTTAGCAAACAAAAGATGCTCTTTTGGCTTTAAAAATCCTTTTTTTCTTAAGATAAAATTTATATATGCATTAAAAAATGTTGAAGTTGAGTACTAGATAATGAAAACACATGTAAAGCAAATCAGTCAATGTGAAATTAGTATTATTTTAAATTTCTAGAAACATTTTTGTTCCTGTACTTTCAAACTCAAGGGAAATCAACATTATGAAAAAATTCTCAAGTCCCAAGGTCATGTCTCCCGTACCTATAATCATTAATGTGGTTTACACTGGCACTTATCCTGACTCAAAGAAAGGTAACAAGCTTTAGGAATAACAAGTCAAGCTTCAAGCAAAAGAAAATTTTACATCCCATATTTACCCACATTTAAGTTGCTATGGCCCTGCTGGAGACATGAAAGAATATGACATGACATTTCTTAAAAATAATCAACCTCACATCCTGTCATTACTATAGAACCAAAATTGACCATTTCAAAAATTCTCTTCAACCATTTCACTGAAAGCTTTCATTTTCTATAAGATAAAATAATGGTAACTTCTTAAAGAACTCAGTTTCTTCATTTGAACAGTTAGCTCTTCACACCTCTTCAACATTTTTGACTAAATGAAAGGCCACAGAATATAACAAATAGATCTTCTGTTTTTCCTGCTACCTCATCATTAGAATGTAACATAGGTATTTTTGTAAATTCTATATCAGAGTGAGATCAATTAGTTATATGAGAAATGCAACCACAATTCGTAGTTGGAAAAAAAGAACTTTCTTATTACAGAAAAGGTTATGAATAAACTACTACGTCAGAACCATAATATACAGGCAAAATTTATAAACCTTCAACAAAGACTGCTAATAACACAAACAGAACTTTTGCTTCCTAAGAGTTCTAAATAGTTCCTGTGTGTTTTGCAATGAGATTTCATCACTTTTGCCACAGACAGAAGCATAAGGTTGTACAGATTTTCTTATTTTTGCTTTCTGGTTACATATAAAAGAACATTTACTGTTAAACAAGGAGTTGTATTTTTGGAGTGCTCCCCCTAAGAAAGGCACAGCCTTAATGCTATAGATGTGTTCTATTTAATTCTCTCCACAACTATGAGACAATAAATGGTTAGGTAAGTTACTCAAGTACACATAACTAGTAAGTAAAGAACTAAGATTCAGCCAGAGCCTGACTCCAAAGCCCATGGTCTTCACCACTGCATTAAACTTCTCCGTGCACCCCCCCCACCCCGCAAAAGGAACCAAAAAGAAACAAGTACATTAATTTTGTTTTCAGTTTTAGGCTCTTATATCAAGTAGCTATCTAATTGCATTGTTATGCTGCTTCAGGAGTTATTATTTTTGTAAGCAAATTTATGTAAGCATATAAATATATGTAACATATATGTAAAAGATGAAACAAATACCTATAGGCAAGTGAATTTTATAATAGATAAAAACAAGAATTGAAAAGAACATTCCCGGAGGAATTAGTATCAACACCTGGTAGGGTATAAATCAATTTTTTCAGATTAAATCATTATTATTATAAACTCTACAAGACAGTGCTTGCCACCTGAAGATATTTCAGCTTTGTAAGACCAGTTTTCCTTTTGTGGAATGAAGCCAGACAACCAAATAACAGAAAGTCTTAGTTGTCCTTTTTCGAGAGATCAGGGCTACTGCAGAATGTCTGGAATTTCGATGATTTAGAATACCTAGCTGAGTCACTAGCTCTCTAGGCCTTCTTGGTCATATTTAGATTGTGTACAGATCGAGTTAATTAGTGCCCACTATAGGGAAGCGTATCTTGTTCTGAAAGATATTTTTCCTTTCGTTAACATTTGAAGTATGACACGTTTAAGGTAGATTCCCCTCCAAAAAAATAAACAAAACACCAACCCCTATTTCTAAAAGCCAGCTTAATACACAGAGAGCATTTTTAATATTGTTTGTAACCAATGTTACAAGACCCTCCTTTTCCAAGACCCCAGATGAAGGCAGTCATAACTGCCAGGCCCGTTCCCCATTATTTTGCAGCCCTAACAACTGTTTGCAACCACAGCTAACCTTCACTGGATGCTACGTGCCAGGACCCGCAGCATGGGCTTTACGGGCAGGTCAGCTTCACGACACCCCCATGAGATAGGTAGGCACTGTCATTATACTGATTTTATAGGTGAGAAACATGAGGCTGGGGAGTCTAAGGCACCCACCCGAAGGCACACAGAGCAAGCAGGCCGGGCTTATGCGCTCGCGTCCGACTCCAAAACCGGTGCTTCTGACAACTTCTCCAAACTGCTCGTAAGGAAAATGGGAGTCAGTCCCCCAACCCCTATCGCTCTACCACCCCTCTTCAACATGCTAACTGTAAAGGAGCCAAACTGCCTTTGCCTTTTACAGTTTTACAGAGAGACCAAATGAAGAGTGGCGTGGGGAGGAGAGGACAAGGGCCAGCTCACAGCAGAGTAGAAAGAGCGATGCAAGGGCCAAGAGCCTATGAAAAAAACCAATCTAAACGTAAGCCCCAAAGACCTAAATATTTTAGAACTAAAATCGCGCAAAACCAAGAAACCGAAAATGAAGTCGGCCCAAGGCTGAGAAGTTCACACAGCACTGCTGCAACGGAAGCTGTCACGCCTGATGTTCTCCTTTCTTGCAGCCACAGAAGGAGGCGGAGAACACACGCGACTCGAAGGGCGAAGCTGACTCTGCAGCTCCGGGTTTCCTTCGGACTCACTAGCTCGGGGAAACACAGGCAGCATGGCTCACACGCCCCCCGCACTACCCTGCCGTGTGAAACACCTCAGAGGCTGAAAGGGCCTTATGGTCTCGGTAACCCGCCGTTGGGGACTTTCTCACACCCGCCACCAAGTGAAAGCCACACGCCGGGGAGCGCCTCGCCGGCTCTGGGAACAAGCCTCGGCGCGCGGAGGGCTGGCTGGTGCGACTCGACCGCCCCGATCGCCGCCCGCACCCAAGTTTGTGCCAAGTCACCGCGCGCGCTATCGGCCCGGCCCCGCCACCCCCACCGCGCCCGCCCGCCTCCGGCACTTATCGGCCGCCGGTCCCCCGCCCTCCTCACCTGCCCAGCTCTCGGCCCGGGCTGAGGCTGTAGCCGTCCTGGAAGGGCTCGGTGCGCACGGCCGTGCGGATCTCCGTCAGCAGCCCGCGCGCCTGAGGTGGGGGCGGCGGCCGGCGCGGCGCGCCCAGACTCCTGCCCGCCCGGCCCGACCCGGAGGCGGCGGCCGAGGGGGAGCCGCGGCTGCCGGGCTTCTCCAGGGGGATCATGGTGGACAGGCACGCTTCCTTTCCGGCCGCTCCGCTCGCTCCCAGCTGCGGGCGGGTAACGGTCCCACCTGCGGCTGCCTCGCGCGGCTCCAAGAGCTTCCAGGAACCCGCTCTCCCCCTCGGCGCGCTTAAACTGCGGCGCGCGGACTCCCGGCGTCCCGCCCCACGCCCCGCCCCACGCCCCGCCCCACCCCCCACCCCACTCCCTGGCCCTGCCCTGCCCCGCCCCGCCCCTAGCCCCGCCCCCTCGCTCGTTCCGTTGGCGTCGGGAGCGCAGGGTACCTCCCGTGCTCCCTCTGCAGCCGAGAGGGAGAGAGTGCTGCCTGGGGGGCCGCCCTGGCCTCGGGGAGAAGAAAAGCCGCAGGCGCCTGGCCTCAGTCATTTACACACCTGTTGAGCATCTGAGGGCTCCAAAACTTGATCCCTCCGTCAGTGAAAGGCATAAGAGTTGCCAGCTGGAACTTTACCTTGGGCGTGTGTGTGGGTGGGGGGCGGGTAGTGAGACTCTATCCCGGCTGCTGTGCAGCACGGGGGAGTTGACCAGGGCACCTGGTTCCTTCGTACACTGGGAGGAAATCTGGAAGCAGAAGCTGGATAAATATTATTAACCCCTCACTCTAGCCCTATGCAAGATGTCTGTAGTCTTCTCTGTGTTTAACGTGGTGCTCTCGTCTGGGCTTTTTTCTTTCTTTTTTTAATATTAGGTTGTTTTTTTAAAATAGAATTTTTTATTTTAGAGAAATTTTAGGTTCACAGCAAAACTACGTGAAAGGTACAGAGATTTCCCACATACCTTCTCCCTCCACATCCTCATCTGGTCTTTTCTTAATTGAATTATAGTTGACACACAATATTGTATTAGTTTCAGGTGTACGAGATAGTACCTGTATTTTTATACATTACGAAATGATCAGCGCCGTAGGTCTAGTTGCCATCTATCACTATACGAAGTTATTACAGTACTATTCATCTATTCCCTATGTTGTACATCACATCCTCATGTCTTATTTATTTTATAATTAGAACTTAGTGCCTCTCTTTCCCATACACCTGTTTTGCCCCCTCCCCACACCTGCCTCCCCTCTGGCAACCACCTGTTCTCTGTATCTATAAGGCTGTTTATGTTTTGTTTTATTTTTTTTTTAGATTCCATATATAAATGAAATTATATGGTATTTGTCTTTCTCTGACCTATTTCACTTAACATAATACCCTCTAGGTCCATCCATGTTATTGAAAATGGCTACATTTCATGCTGAGTAATATTATATATATACACACATACACACACACACACTGAATCTTCTTTACCCATGCATCTATCATCTATCAGTGGACACTTAGGTTCCTTTCATATCTTGGGTATTGTAAATAATGCCACAACAAACTTAGGGGTACACATAGCTTTTTGAATTAGTGTTTCTGTTGTCTTCAGATAAGTATGCAGAAGTGGAATTTCTGGAACATATGGTAGTTCTGTTTTTAATTTTTTGAGGAACTCTCATACTGTTTTCCATAATGGCTGCATCAATTTACATTCCCACCAACAGTTCACACCCTCACCAACACTTGTCATTTCTTCTCTTTTTGATAATAGCCATTCTAACAGGTGTGGGGTGGGTATCTCATTATTGTTTTGATTTGCATTTCACTGATGATTAGCGATGCTGAGCATCTTTTCATATGTCTGTTGACCATCTGTGTGTCTTCTTTGGAAAAACGTCTATTCAGGTCCTCTGCCATTTTTTTTTTTAATTGAGTTGTTTGCTTTTTGTTATTGAGTTGTATGAGTTCTTTATAGATTTTGGATGTCAACCCCTTATCAGGTATATAATTTGCAAGTATCTTCTCCCATTTGGTAGGTTATATTTTGTTTTATTGATGGTTTCCTTCACTGTGCCAAAACTTTTTAGTTTGAAGTAGACCCCATTTGCTTATTTTGGGGTTTTTTTGCCCTTGCCTGAGGAGACATATCCAAAAAATATTGAGAATGATAAGGAGCTTACTGCCTGTGTTTTCTTCTAGGATTTTTATGGTTTAGGGTTTACATTTAAGTTTGTAATCCTCTTTGAGTTTATCTTTGAATATGGTGTAAGAATGTGGTCCAGTTTCATTCTTTTGCATGTAGCTGCCCAGTTTTCCCAAACTGTTTTTTTAGAAATTTTTTAAAAGATTTTATTTATTTATTTGACACAGAGAGAAAGAGAGGACAAGCAGGCAGAGCGGCAGGCAGAGGGAGAGGGAGAAGCAGGCTCCACACTGAGCAGAGAGCCTGATGTGGGGCTTGATCCCAGCACTGTGGGATCATGACCTGAGCCAAAGACAGTTGCTTAACTGGAGGAGCTACCCAGGCGTCCCTCCCAAACCGCTTTTTAAAGATATTACCTTTTCCACATTGTATGTTCTTGCCTCCTTTGCTATAGATTGGCCATATAAGCATGGCTTTATTTCTAGACTCCCTATTCTGTTCTATTGATCTATGTGTCTGTTTTTGTGCAAGTAACATACTGTATTCATTACTGTAGCTTTGTAGTATAGTTTCATCTAGAAGCATGATACCTCCAACTTCATTCTGTCTCAAGATTGCTTTGCTGTTCTGGGTCTTTGGCAGTTCCACACAAATGTTAGGATTATTTGTTCTAGTTCTGTGAAAAATACTATTGGTATTTTGATAGGGATTGCATTGAATCTGTAGATGGCTTTGAGTAGTATGGGCATTTAAATAATAATAATTCTTCCAACCTATGAGTATGGTATGTCTTTTCATTTATTTGTGTCATCTTCAATTTCTTTCATCAATGTCTCATAATTTTCAGCATATAGATCTTTCACTGGGGCACTTGGGTAGGCTCAGTTGGTTCAGCATTTGACTCTTGGTTTCAGCTCAGGGCATATTCTCAGGGTCATGAGATCAAGCCCTTGAGATTAAACCCCATGTCAGGCTTCATGCTCAGCACAGGGTCTGCTTGTCCCTCTCCCTCTGCTCCTCCCCCTGCTCATGCTCTCTCTTTCTCTCTCTGTCAAATAAATAAATAAATAAAATCTTTTTAAAAAATGTGTTCCTAGGTATTTCATTCTGTTTGATGCAATTGTAAATGGGATTTTTTTTCTTAATTTTTTTTAGTTTGTTGTTAGTCTACAGAAATGCAACAGATTTCTGCATATTAATTTTGTATCCGGCAACATTACTGAATTCATTTGTTCTGATAGTTTTTTGGTGAAGGCTTTAGGGTTTTCTATATATAGTATCATGTCATCTTTAAATAGTGACAGTTTTACTTCTTCCTTTCTAATTTGTATATTTTTATTTGTTTTTCTTGCCTAATTGCTGTGGCGAGGACTTCCAAAACTATGTTGAATAAAAGTGGGGAGAGTGGCCATCCTTGTCCTCTCCTGATCTGAGAGTAAACCTTTCAGCTTTTCATGTTGACTACCATGTCAGCCGTGGGTTTGTCATATATGGCCTTTATTATGTTGAAGTACATTTCCTCTATACAGACTTCGTTCAGAATTTTTATTGTCAAATACTTTTTCTGACTCTATTAAGATAATATGTGATTTTTTTATCCTTCATTTTGTTGATGTGTTGTATCACATTTATTTGCAGATATTAAACTATCCTTGCATCCCTGGATGAATCCCATTTGATGATGGTGTATGATCCTTTTTTTTTTTAAGATTTTATTTATTTATTTGACAGAAAGA
Source organism: Neomonachus schauinslandi (assembly GCF_002201575.2). Lineage (NCBI taxonomy): Eukaryota > Metazoa > Chordata > Mammalia > Carnivora > Phocidae > Neomonachus > Neomonachus schauinslandi. The sequence continues at coordinate 9,881,183 of NC_058414.1, forward strand.
GAGAGAGCACAAGTAGGGGGGGCAGCAGAGGGAGAGGGAGAAGCAGGCTCCCCGCTGAACAGGGAGCCCGATGTGGGGCTCGATCCCAGGACCCTGGGATCATAACCTGAGCTGAAGGCAGCCACTTAACCAACTGAGCCACCCAGGCACCCCGGTATATGATCCTTTTAACGCATTGTTGAATTTGGTGTGCTAATTAATACTTCATTGAAGATTTTTGCATCTATGTTATCAGGGATATTGGCCTGTACTTCTTTTTTTTCTTGTACCATCTTTTGTTTTTGTATCAGGGGAAAATGAGTTTAGAAGGATCCCTTCCTCTTTAATTTTTTTTTGGAATAACTTGAGAAGGATAGGTGTTAACTTGTCTTTAAATGTGTGGTTAAATTCACCTGTGAAGCCATCTGGACCTGGACTTTTGCTGTTTTTTTTTTTTTTTTTTTTGTAATTATTCAATTTAATTACCAGCTATCAGTTTATTCAGATTTTTTTATTTCTTCATGATTCAGTCTTGGAAGATTATATGTTTCTAGGAGTTTACTGACTTTTATCTAGGTTGTCAAATTTGTTGACTTATAATTGTCCGTAGTATTCTCTTATGATCCTTTGTATTTCTGTGGTACAGTTGTCATTTCTCCTTTCATTTATGTTATTTACCAGGTTCTCTCTTTTTTCTTGATGCGCCTAGTTAAAGGTTTGTCAATTTTATTTTTTCTTTTTAAGGAACAAACTCCTCACTGATGATTTGTTGTTTTAATTTTTTTTAATTCAATTAATTAACATATAAGGTATTATTAGTTTCAGAGGTAGAGTTTAGTGATTCATCAGTTGCATATAACACCCAGGGCTCATTACATCATGTGCCCTCCTTAATGGCCATTACCTAGTTACCCCATCCCCCCACCCACCTCCCATCCTGCAACCCTCAGGTTTTTTTCTATAGTTAAGAGTCTCTTATGGTTTGTCTCCCTCTGTGATTTCATCTGATTTTATTTTTCCCTCCCTTCCCCTATGTTCATCTGTTTTGGTTCTTAAATTCCACATATGAGTGAAATTATATGATAACTGTCTTTCTCTGATTGACTTATTTCACTTAGCATAATACCCCCTAGTTCTACCCACATTATTGCAAATGGTAGGATTCCATTTCTTCTTATTGCTGAGTAATATTCCATTATATATATATGGACATTATATATCCATGGACATCTGGTCTGTTTCCATAGTTTGGCTATTGTGGACATTGCTGCTATAAACATTGGGGGGCATGTGCAACTTCAAATCACTGTTTGAATCCTTTGGATAAATATCTAGTAGTGCAATGGGTCATGGGGTAGCTCTATTTTTAACTTTTTGAGGAACCTCCATACTGTTTTCCGGAGTGGCTGTACCAGCTTGCATTCCCACCAAAAGTGTAAGAGGGTTCCCCTTTCTCCACATCCTTGGCAACATCTGCTGTTTCCTGACTTGTTAATGTTAGCCATTCTGACTGGTGAGGTAGTATCTCATTGTGGTTTTGGTTTGTATTTCCCTGATGTTGAGTGATGTTGAGCATTTTTTTATGTGTCTGTTGGTCATTTATACGTCTTCTTTGGAGAAACATCTGTTCATGTCTTCTGCCCATTTCTTGACTGGATTATTTGAGGGTTTTTTTAGGTGTCGAGTTTGAGAAATTCTTCATAGATTTTGGGTACTAGCTCTTTATCTGAGAAGACATTTGCAAATATCTTCTCCTATTCCATAGGTTGTCTTTTAGTTTTATCAACTGTTCCTTTGGTTTAAAATCTAGTTTTTTTGATATAAGGATTGTTACACCAGCTTTCTTTTGATGTCCATTAGCATGATAAATGGTTCTCTACCCCCTCACCTTCAATATGGAGGTGACTTTGGGTCTAAAACGAGTCTCTTGTAGACAGCATATCAATGAGTCTTGTTTTTTTAATCCAATCTGCTACCCTGTGTCTTTTGATTGGAGCATTTAGTCTATTTACATTCAGAGTAATTACTGCAAGATATGAAGTTAGTGCCATTGTATTACCTGTGAAGTCACTGTTTCAGTAGATTGTCTCTGTTCCTTTCTGGTCTTTGTTACTTTTGGGCTCTCTCTGTGCTCAAAGATCCCCTTTAATATTTCTTGCAGGGCTGGTTTAGTGTTCACGAATTCCTTTAGTTTTTGTTTGTCCCGGAAACTCTTTATCTCTGTCTATTCTGAAGGACAGCGTTGCTGGATAAAGTATTCTTGGCTGCATTATTTTCCCTTTCTGCATATTGAATATATCATGCCAGTCCTTTCTGGCCTGCCAGGTCTCTGGACAGGTCTGCTGCTAGCCTTATGTGTCTACCCCTATAGGTTAAGGACCTCTTGTCCCGAGCTGCTTTCAGGATTTTCTCTTTATCTCTGAAATTTGCAAGTTTCACTATTATATGTTGAGGTGTTGACCTATTTTTATTGATTTTGAGGGGGGTTCTTTGTGCCTCTTGGGTTTGAATGCTTGTTTCTTTCCCCAGATTAAGAAGTTCTCTGCTATAATTTGTTCAAATATACCTTCTGCCCCCCTATTATCAGGATATTATTTCGCTTTATGGTATGACTTTTTTTTTTTTAAAGATTTTATTTATTTATTTGACACAGAGAGAGAGACAGTGAGAGAGGGGAGTGGGAGAGGGAGAAGCGGGCTTCCTGCTGAGCAGGGAGCCCAATGCGGGGCTCGATCCCAGGACCCTGGGATCATGACCTGAGCCGAAGGCAGACGCTTAATGACTGAGCCACCCAGGCGCCCTGGTATTGCTGATTCCTCAACGTCTCCCTTGGTGATCCAGTAGTTGTCTTCCTCTCTTTTTCTCAGCTTCCTTATTTTCCATCATTTTATCTTTTATATCACTGACTCTCTCTTCTGCCTCATTTATCCTTGCTGCTAGAGCTTCCATTTTTGGCTGCATCTCAGTAATAGCATTTTTAATTTCAGCCTGACTAGATTTTAGTTCTTTTGGTTCTCCAGTAAGGGATTCTCTAGTGTCTTCTATGCTTTTTTCAAGCCCAGCTAGTATCTTTATAATTGTTGTTTGAATTCTAGTTCTGACATCTTACTTATATCCATATTGATTAAATCATTGGCAATGAGTACTTCCTCCTGTTCTTTCTTTTGGGGTGAGTTTCTCCATCTGGTCATCATGTCCAGAAAAGAATAAAAGAGAGAGAAAAGAGAAAAATAACAACAACACCAGAAATCAATAAACAAACCAGAAGAAATAAAAAACAAAACAAAATAAAAAAAAATCAAACAAGAGGTAAAATAGAACAAAACAATGAACAAGATCCTGGGTGTATTTTAGTCTGTTTATTAAAAGAAACTAGATCCCAATATAGGAAATAAAGAAAATCTTATATATAAAATACATTGAAAGGAAACCAAAAGTAAAAAAAAAAATAACATATATATGAAATTAAAATTATAAAAGAATAAAAGAAAAGAATTTAAAAATAAGAAAAGAGCTGAGAAAAAAAAACTGAGAGACTAAAGAATAATAGAAAACCACAAATGCTATATATTGTTTTCCCCGAGTGCTGAAGTTTTGCAGTTCTCTATAATCAGTAAACTTGGTGCTAGCTAGTTGTTCCTGCTGGTCTTCTGGGGGAGGGGCCTCTGCCGCACTTTTTTTTGGTGGGGGAGAGGGGATTATGTTTATTGTCTTGAGGTCACAGGTCAAGTCACTCATCCCCACCAGGAAGGGAGGCAGAAAACTGTGGAAGGAGCCGAGATGTCCTTGAACAGATGAATGGATAAAGAAGATATGGTTCATGTATACAACAGAATATTACTCAGCCATCAGAAAGGATGAATACCCACCATTTGTATCGACATAGATGGAACTGGAGGGTATTATGCTAAGTGAAATAAATCAATCAGAGAAAGACAATTATCATATAGTTTCATTCATATCTGGAATATAAGGAATAGTGCAGAGGACCATAGGGGAAGGGAGGGAAAACTGAATGGGAAGAAATCATAGAGGGAGACAAACCATGAGAGATCTTTGACTCCAGGAAACAAACTGAGGGTTGAGGAAGGGAGGGGGTTGAGGGGATGGGGTAACTGGGTGATGGGAATTAAGGAGGGCATATGATGTGATGAGCACTGGGTGTTACGCACAACTAATAAATCTTTCAATGCTACATCAAAAACTAATGATGTACTATTTGTTGGCTAATTGAATTTAAATTAAAAAAAAAAAAGGAAGGGAGACGGACACCCTGGGCAGGGGTGGGGGTGGGATGCCCAGGGTGGGCTAGCTCCTTTATTCCACTTTTGGAGGCCACTGGGGCCTGGAAACGTGACTGTGCCCTGCCCGCCCCTCGAGAGCAGGGCATGGAGCTCCACACGGTTCCTGCCCCCATGGTGAGGGTGAAGAGACTAGAGGGGCAGGCCTTGGTCCACCAGATGTCCTTGCCCTGGTGGAACTGTGCCTCCCTGCCAGGGGCCAGGCTCATGTATGTTGCTCTGGATTGCACTATGGGGCACTGTTTTGCTCCCTGAATGCTTTCAGCACTGATAGGGGGGATAAAAATGGTGGTACCCAGATCTCTAGCCCCAGAGCTGGAAGTTTCCATGCCCCATTCATCAGTGATCTCTGACAGAAAAGCAGTCAATCACTCTTCTGTCTCTGGTTTCCATTGGAACTCTGTGTTCATCTAGCCTGTGATGGAGCGTTTTCATCTCAGGCATGTGACCCAGTTTTGAGTCTCCAGACTTGACAAACTCCTATGGTGTGCACCCGCACTGTTCCTCCCCAGGGAGGGAGGGAGGTCTTGCCACACTTCTGCCTTTTGTTGGGCCCCTGCCAGGAAAGTGGTTGTGCAACCATACAGTGGTTCTCAGTTTATGGCAACACCGAGCAGAAAGCTGGTGCTTAGACTGGCTGCAGATGACTTCCCCACTCTGATGCCTGGGAACTCTACCACACTGAGGCACCCCCATTCTTTTTGTTTACCCCAGGGATCCTAAGATCACACTATCCCACCTGGGATTCTGCCCTGCTTTACCACCTGAGCACCTTTAAGCCAGGGACATCCTCCACCATAGCAGACTTCTAAAAGTTCTGATTTTGGACTCCGCTGCTTATAATACTTTGCAGTGGCCTCCTGAAGCAGGTTCCCTCCCTTCTGCCATAACCTCTGATATATCACCCCAGATTCGTGTCTCTGCACCTCCTACCTTCCAAAAAGTGGTTGCTTTTCTATTTGTAGAATTGCAGCATTTCTTTTCTCAGATCTCGGATTGATTTCACAGGTGTTCAGAATGATTTGATAACTATCTCGCTGAATTCCAGGGACCAGGGGAAACTAGGGTTCCCTATTCCTCCACCATCTTAACTGAAGAAGCAGACTCTTAATTATGGAAAACAAACTGATGGTTACAAGAGGGGAAGGGGATGGAGGATGGGTTAAATAGATGATGGGGATTAAGGAGTGCACTTGTCGTGATGAGCACCAGGTATCGAATGGAAGTGTTGAATCACTATACTGTACACCTGACACTAATGTAACACTGTATGTTAACTAACTGGAATTAAAACAAAAGCTGAAAAAAATAAAACATTACTCCCCCATGATTCTACAACTATTTAGAGTTCTGAGATCTGAAGGCACAACATTAGAAAAGAAGATTAATACATTTGCTTACAAAATCATTTCTGATGATATCCTCCAGGAAATGAGAGGAGAGTAAAGGTCAGCCTTTTTTTTTTTTTTAAGATTTTATTTTTTTATTTGTCAGAGAGGGAGAAGCAGACTCCCCGCTGAGCAAGGAGTCAGATGCAGGACTCAATCTCATGACCCTGGGATCATGACCTGAACCAAAGGCAGACGCTTAACGGATCGAGCCGCCCAGGCATCCCAAGGTCAGCCTTTTTACGTTCTACAAAGAACAGATACAGAAATAATTGTTTTGTACTGGATTGTACTAACCTGATGCAGGAATGTTTTAATTCTTAAATTCCATCTCCTGTGCAAGATAAGGCTGTTCAAGCCAGAAATAACATTTATTAAATCCCTAGGATAAATATCTTCTAGGGGCTGTTTTTTAAGATTTACCTTGAGGCACTTTCTTGAGGGCTCAAAATAACACCATCTTGATCTGTAGACTAAACACAATCCCAATAAAAATCACAATGAATTATTTTGTAGTTATTGATCCTAAAATTCATATGGAGAGGCAAAAAACCTGGAATATCCAACACAATATTGAAGGAAAAGAACAGAGCCAAAGGACTGACACTAACTAACCTCAAAACTTACCATAAAGCTGCAGTAATCAAGACGGTATGGTATTGGTTACATCAGCAATATGGTGGGAATGAGAATTTCCCAAATCACATCCCCCAAAGAAACAAATATTTGGTAGCTGCTACCCACAGACAAAAGTGAGTTTGTGAGAATTTTGGGATCTGGGAAGGAGGTTATGACACTTCAATAAAGCCCAAGACTGAGGACGGCCACTTTGAGAAGGCAGGCTCATGAACCACTGGCAGGCCTGCTGACTATGGTCCTAGCTGTGGAAGAGAAGCAACCTTATCCCTCTGTGGACTTGGCTCAGTCTTTGCTTGAGATGATTCATGGTTCTGCTAAACAGCCCCTCCTGCCAAGGGACCCAGGAAGAGCCATGCCTGTCCAAGTCCTCAGTGACAAGGCCTGTTGACCTCAGACCCAACTGCAGTCCCTGAAGACGTCATGTGACCCAGTTCACTCCAGGGACCCAGCAGTAGACAAGCCCATGGGCATCTCTGCTAACAGGCCCATCAGCTTCAGATCCAACTGGGTCCTTGAAGCAGTCCTATGACATCACTCCTGACCTGCTCTGCTGTAGTCCAGAGATAGTCCTGCCTATGCAGGGACCTGCCCAGGAATCCAGAAGGAGAATGCTTAGGGACCTGGAAGAAACGACACTCATTTTTTTTGCTGCTGGTAACATGCCTGCCAATGACAGACCTGACTGTGGACCCACACCTTTTGTAATTGTCCCATAATGCTTGCATAGTCTGTTCTGCTTTTTTTTTTTTTTTTCAGTCTTTGTTCTCTTTGCTTTTCAGTCTTGGGATTACTATTGAGATAGCCTCAATTTTAGAAATTATTTCCCTATTTGTGTCCAGTGTGCTAATAAGCCCATAAAAAGCATTCTTCGTTTCTGTTGCAGTGTGTTTGATCTCTAGCATTTCTTTTTGGCTCTGTCTTAGAATTTCCATCTCTCTGCTTACATTGCTCATCTGTTTTTGTATGTTGTCTACTTTATCCATTAGACCCTTAGCATATTAATCGTGGCTGCTTTATATTCCCAGTCTAGTAATCCCAACATCCCTGCCATTTCTGGTTCTGATGCTTGCTTGCTCTATCTCTTCAAATTGTGTGTTTCTTCTTTGCCTTTTGATATGCCTTGTAATTCTTTCTCAATAGCCAAACATGAGGTACTGCATTAAAGGAATTGCCGTACATAAGCCTTTTGTGATGTGGTGGTGCGACATGGGGGAGAGAAGTGTTCTCTAGTCCATGATTAGTTCTCAGTCTTACAGTGAGTCTGTGTCTCTGGACTATGAGCTCACAATGTTTCTAAGTCAGTTTTTTCTCTTTCCTTAGGTGGGAGAGTTGGGTATTTCTCTTCTCGCAAGTGGAATTCTAGAGTGGCCTGGAGTCTGGTGTTTCCTTTCCTTTTTTTTTTTTTTTTTAAAGATTTTAGTTATTTATTTGAGAGAGAGAGAGAGAGAAAGAGAGCGAGGACAAGCAGGGGGAGGGCTAGAGGCAGAGGGAGAAGCAGACTCCCCACTGAGCAGGGAGCCCAATGCGGGGCTCCATCCCAGGATCCTGAGATCATGACCTGAGCCAAAGGCAGATGCTTAACCCAACTGAGCCACCCAGGTGCCCCTGGTATTTCCCTTCCCTGAAGTCAGTTAGACCCTACACCCCAGCAGGTTAGGGTCCGGTTAACTAGTTTCCCATGAGGACAGACCTTGTTAAGAGGAACGGAATGCTCTGGAATGTTTCAAAATGGTTCCCTTTCCCCTTCAAGCCAGAAGCTTGAAGAGATTGTTCTCTAATATTTACTGTGGGGACCTGGTTGAACACCTGGAAGTAAATCTCATAATATGGTGGAGGCTTCCCTGTGATTGGAGGTTTTGACTCTCAGATTTGTCCACACTGAGCTTCCAGCAATTTGTCAATTACAATTCAGGGTTTCTGACTCCCGCACAGGTTCCTATGACAATTTCTGCTCAAGAGTCTCTGCTCTGGGGGGCGCCTGGGTGGCTCAGTTGGTTAAGCATCTGCCTTTGGCTCAGGTCATGATCCTGGCGTCCTGCAATAGAGCCCTGAGTCGGGGTCCCTGCTCAGCACAGGAGCCTGCTTCTCCTTGTCCCACTCCCCCTGCTTGTGCGCTCACAAACACACACACACACACACTCTCTCTCTCTCTCTCTCTCTCTCCTCTCTGTCAAATAAATAATAAAAAATCTTAAAAAAAAAAGAGCCTCTGCTCTGGTGTTCCAAACTCCCTGTATTTGCCTGTCTGTCTCTCCAATATTGAAGACCACAGTTTTCCCTGTGTCTTTCCCTCTCTTATGGTTCCAAGGAGAGTTGATTTTTCAGGTCAGTTCAGTTCAGTTTTCTATGTGTTGTTGGGAAGAGTGCAATTTATGAGCACCTTACGTGCAGAACTGGACACTCGAAGCCTCATTAGTTCTTTATACTCTGTATAAAATGAATATATTTATTTATTAAAGAAATATCCAATGAATATTTACTCAGACAGGAACTGCTCTGGGCCTTGGTGCTGTAAGGGTAAACCAAACATTATCCCCGATTTCCTGGAGTTTGCATTATTATGGAGGTGATATGATAAGAAAATAGATGACCCTTGAACAACATGGGTTTGAACTATGCAGGTCCTCTTATATATGACTTTTTTTCAAGAAATGCAGTATGGCACTGTAAATATGTGTTCTCTTATGATTTTCTTAAAAACATTTTCTTGTCTCTAGCTTACTTTTTTGTAAGAATATATAGTATGTCATACATATACAAAATATGTGTTAATTGACTGTTTATATTATTGGTAAGGCTTTTGGTCTATAGCAGACTATTAGTAGTTAAGTTTTGGGCGGTCAAAAGTTATATATAGATTTTCAACTGCATGGGGAGTCAGCACCCCAAGCCTGGTATTGTTCAAGGGTTAACTATATAAGACAATGTCAGGTAGAGATAAGTAGTATGAAAAAACATGAAGCAAAAGTAGGACATAGGGAGGGATTGGAGGTAGTACTTCAGATGCACTGGCTGGGAAATATCTCTGTGAGAAGGTGACATATAGAGAGACCTAAATAAAGACAGGAAGGGAATCTTGCAGACGTGCAGAAGAAGAGGATTTCAAGCTGAGCAAATCATGATTGCAAATGCTTTTGGGGAAAATGTGTTTGGGGTGTGTGGCTAGGAGAGAGGTAAGAGATAAGAGACATAACTAATGGCAAATCATGTAGGGATTTAAAAACCGATGGGAAACCAATTGAAGGATTTAAATGAAGAATGGCATGATTTAACACATGTTTTATAATGATTATTTGCTGCAGCGTGGAGGATAGACCGTAGCGTTGCGAACTGGATACAGGAAGGCTGGCAGATGCGCAATTACTGTGGCTCAGACTCGGGACATGGCTATGGGATTGATGAAAAACAGTGGAATTCTCTTGAGCTAGGTCCAACAGGAATTGCTGACAGATTAGATGAAGAGTTTAGGAGAAGGATCTCTTTCTGCAGTTTCTCTGAGTCTTGGGTCAGAAATGTGTGCAGCTCCATGATGAAAGGAACCGTTGCTTTCGGAAGGTCACCAACCTAAGGAGGCTTCTAGTTTGTTCTCATGGGTTTCAGTTTATCTTAGTTCCTTATTGTGGTTCACATCTGCTCAACATCTGGCTCTTCCTCCTGATTCAGGTCAACCATTAGCTGCAGAGCTTCCATAGATTTATTCCCCAGCTCCCACAACTGTGTAAGGTCTGTCTCTGGAATAAATTCCTTATTCTGGATCAGAGTGACTATACTTTCCTGATCAAAACCCTGACTGATATAAGTATGATTTATTAGCCCACTGAATAGAGATGTTCATTGGCCAGTTGAATATGTAAGTGTAAGAGATGTTTTAGCTGTTTCCACGAGTTAGGGATAACTCCTGTTTTGTTATTATCCCGTGGTAAATAATTTTTTTAAGTATTGGCTTCTAATTATGTTGCATTGTAGTTAGAGAATTGGGGCTATCCTTTCTTTGGCATTTATTAAGACATTGTAGTCTTTTTGTTTTTGTTTTTGTTTTTAAATGTTTCATGTGCTTGGGAAGAATGCATATTCTCCGTGTGTTAGTAAAAGATCTTACAGGTATCTACACAATAGGTGAATGTAGGTATTCACAGAACCCTTAATAACTCTTAATAACCAAGAGAGTAGAATTGTAGGTGAATATTGATGGGGACTAAGAAGGTCATTACATATTAGTAAAAGAAAGAAGCCACCAAGGAGACCTAACAATCATTAACTTATATACACATAATACATAGTCTCAAAATAAATGAAGCTTACTGAACTATAAATTCAAAGAATTTTGATTTATAAATTACACAAATTAGTAACAATAAGTAAAAACCCAAATCGTATTTATGTACATGTATGTGTTGCCCTATGTCAGTGAAACAAATTATATTTACTATGACAAACAAATTTAAAAAACATTTATTAAACACCTATAAGTCTACTTTTTGAAAGTTGAAGTTCAGCATTCTTAGGGTAGAAGTTCAGCATCTGTGCATTCTTATCTCAACCTGAACTTAAATTTATAAAATAAAAACTAACAGAGCATTTATTTATTTTTACCATGCAACTATGATAAAAGTACATTTTGTAAACACATATATATGAAAAATATAGATTCGCTTATTTTAGAAACTACATCTTTCAAGTGCTGTGAGCTGCTACACATTTTCATATGAGTTAAATACTTAAAGAATTCAAGTGGCTGGTTCCAGAAAAAAAGCAAAAAACACGATATTGCCCTTTTCAAGCCTGCCTTTCTAGATTTATAATTTCCTGTTTCTGATTTATGTATTCTATTATTTCCTTGTCTGTTTGAACATTTCAAAGTACTTACCTTATACCTCTCTTAGATTGTGGTATATTTCGAGTTTCTCCTATTCGTTCTATCTGTGGATTCTCTTTCCTGGCACTGGAGTTCCTCATGCATTTTATAATTTTTTGTTGATAAGCTCATATAAATATGCCAATTTCTCTTCTGTCTTCAGTATCATTATTAATTTAAATTAAACAGTGGCTACCATGCATAGTGGATGCATTCATACCATTAAAATAAACTTTCCGTGCTTGGTTTCAAAAGTTATCCCAGAAAGGAAAAGATGCCTAATGGTCTTTGAAGTGGTTATCCACTTGCCACAACAGTGATGTATAACAATCATAAAATTTAACTGGCATATAACTGTAAACTTATATTTCATGTTTCTGGAGTCAGCTGGAATTTGGCTTATGTGGCTTTCATAATCTTGGCTGCATTTACTCAAATACCTGGTGGCTCATCTGGCTGTTGATTGCTTGAGCCTGGTCTCACCACAGCTCCCCATGTGTTTATCCTATTCTTACTCCAGGCATGTACTTCCATGACAGTAGAGTATAAAGAGAGAGAGGTCAAGCTCAATTGTGCAAGTAATTTACATGCCTCTAGGCTTGGCTCCCAGTAAGAGGTGACTGGGTATGGCTATAGGGAGGGATGAAGAACTGAGGCCATTTAATGTGATCTATCACGATCTTAGAAAAGAGACACTCTCTATTGTCATTTAAATTTTCCTACTAAAATAATATGCTTAAAAGAAGAGTAGCTCTTTTTATAAGGACAAATATAAAAGTTTGGATATGATAAAAGTCATGACCCAATTTTTATTACATTAGAAAAACAATAGGGACTACATTAACTATAAAGGAAAAAAGAAAACTATAAGATATACTCTTTGGAAAAAGATGGAAAGAAATACAAATTCTTGGGCATATATAAGATGATTAATTTCAACAAGTTTTGACACTAATTCACTCAGAGGTTCCCGGCATTAAATAAATCTCTTCGTAGCTGTCATCTCCCAGGTCTTCAAGATATGAAGGTTCTTAGGCTGATTCAGTCATTTCTGGTCCCTTCTCTGTTTACTATTTCATTCCTGTCTGTCTTTCCCCTCCAATGGAGCCAATGGCTCCTGTTTTCTTTTCCCCATAGCATTTTTGCTGATTTATTATTATTTTTTTAATGACATCTCAGATTCCTTATCTCCAAGATAAAATTAGTCAGACAAAAGTGTCTAAGTGTCTCTTCCCCGCTAAAAATGGGATGATTTCTGCAGCAGTGATAAAGGTTAACCTGACCTTCCATAACTCTCTCTTCATTTATTCTGTTAGAGAACCATCCTCTAAACATACCTAAACTGTGTCTGGACTATAAGGTATATGTGCCTTTTTTTTTTTTTTAACACAGTTGTCAGCACAGCGTATTGGAAAAGCATGGCCATAGAAATCAGGAAATCTGAAATCTAATCTTGACTTCAGAATAATGGTCAGATTAAAATATAAAATAATATTGTCTACTGTCTGTAAATTATGGTTTAGGCTAATTTTTTCTTTATGCCTTAAGAGAAAAATTATTTTCAGTTAGAATGAATCTAAAGTAAACCCAGAGTGTGCATAAAAGTGCAATATTGAGACTTCTCAGGTTTTTCTGTCTCTCAGTCCTACCCACGCTTTCTAATAAGTATTTTTTTCCCCCTCAAAGAATAAGTCAGCTTCTGACTGCCCGGTGACAGCCACACGATTTGTCTTTTACAGCCTCCCAAGACCATTGTGATTTTGGGAGTTCTGATACGTGTCATTGGACATTTTTGCCTCGTGCTAACCCTTTTCCTAGGGTCACACTGGGTGTTAGGCTGTAGCCTGAAGTCTTTGTGGAAGCATCTCAACATGTAGGAATTTAGTAAGTCTGTGTATGCCTGGTTCAACGTACAGGACACTCCCAAACGAAGCTCGCGTGGCTTGTGTGCAGACCTAATAGGCATACACAAGGAACTTGGTACAAAACCTGTTCCTTGGTTCATGGATTTGGGAACACATACTCTGCCTTTTCGATAAATAATTTTTCCAGGGATTGTTTTTCATAGCAGCCGGCAGACTTATGTGCTGTTTTATTTTTATTTATTTATTTATTAAAGATTTTATTTATTTATTTGACAGAGAGAGACACAGCGAGAGAGGGAACACAAGCAGGGGGAGTGGGAGAGGGAGAAGCAGGCTTCCCGCGGAGCAGGGAGCCCGATGCGGGGCTCGATCCCAGGGCCCTGGGATCATGACCTGAGCCGAAGGCAGACGCTTAACGACTGAGCCAACCAGGAGCCCCTTCTGTGCTGTTTTATTGCTTACATCCAGTGAGAATATAGGCATGATACAAATTGTTATGCATTACCCTAGACTTCTGTTTGCAATAAGGAGCACACACAATGCCATACCAAAGTGAGTTTATTGACATTCCTTGAAGGTGGTATGATGGAAGAGAAAGCTCGGCCTGAGTATCACGTGACATTTTTCTTGTTGATGTAAGCAAAATCAGCCCAGTAATGTGGACTTCTCCTGCTATTGACTAGACCAAAGACTTTTAACAAAATCGTTATAGACATTTCCTTAGATAAATTGGAAGCTGCAGGAAGTAGGCTAATGGAACAATATTTACTCTATATACTACCTCTAGGCACCTGTTTTTTTTCTACTAGAACAAAGGGACTACATGTCACTAACAGGAAAATAACGTTTTCTCTTTTGGACCTTATGATGGCTAGAATATCCATCCCAGATTTTTATGATATAGTATTGCAGTAGTTTTAATAATGAACACTGAAGTACATAATAATAATAATAATAATAATAATAATAAAGCACCACATTTTTCATGTAAAGTTCTAACTACTTTCATTTGAAAGTGTTTCATCTTGACTGGGAAAACACTTGTGGCAATTGAGAAATTTTTTGAACCCAAATTTTGGACACATGGACTGACAAATACCGTAGACGTAACATTAGAATTGTTCTGGAAAGTCTGGCTTTTCGACTTGCCACACAAGGTACTTACCATTAATGGACATAAAATCATGTATTAAAGAGAAAAAAAGATTTAGAAGTCTGCCAAAGGATCCTTTTTCTCTTTTTCTTAATTTCCTCATTGTCCTTCAAACAATTGTGCTACATTGGTGATGGTAGTAAAAAGTTCTCACAACTGCTGCTAACTTACATACACAGGAAGTTACAAAGAACTCCTGACCCAGCAGAGGCAATTTCTATTTTTAGGATTATCATCTTCATATGATCGAATAAAATGTCATATCCATGAAATTATTCTAATACTTCATAGCATTTTAAAGTATTTTTCTACTTGACATGTAACTTTTCTCTTACTTACTGTTCTTGTTTGTTCCCCAATTAAGGGGAACAAACTTACTGTTCTTGTTTTACCGGAGCTAGCTCTAAAAGGTCTTGTTTAAGGGGAATTGTGGTTTATAAGTGACTAATATTATAATATGCCTCCATGGAGAAAACTCATACTTTAAATTAAATACAAATGGTAACAAACAGATCTGCCTCACTCATTATGTCATCTGATTGGAGGAGGTTTATACCTACAGCTGGTGGAATCAATAGCGTAATTATACACACACAGAGACACATAATTTCCATGTATTCCAGCCTCATATATTAGGGACTAATAGCTAAGGAAACGTCACTTGGAAAATAAAGAAATCATAGGATCTTTCAATAACAACTGTATGTACTCCTTTTCTCTTCGTTTACCTTCCTATAGGATTCTGTGCAAGGTGTAATAGAATCTGGAACCCTGTTAAGCAAGCTTTGCATCCTTTCAGCTGACTTTGACATCAGTACTTCTTTATGGAATTTTACACTTTTACGAAATACTGGTCCTGCAATGCTTGTGAGATACATTTAGATACATTTAGAGTCAGGGCATCGAGGTGGGGGGGGGAGGGTGGGGGGAATAGGAAGAAGGAAAAGTTAGTTGAAAAACCAGAACCTTTATGACCAAGATATCTCTCTCTATATATTTTCTAGGATACCTTGTTCCTTCTGTGTATGGGTAGAATAGATATCAAGTAATCTAATTAATATGTTAATTAGATATTTGTGTAAATTGCAAAGCTCCCCAGGAGCAAGTTCTGTCTTTTGAACATCTTCCTCCGTTGCCAATGCCTAACAAATAAGATAAGTACTAAAAAAAGAATCGAGTGCTTGAATTAATGAGTATTTACACATGGAGAACACCAAGTTCTAAAAATGAAAGACGATCCCTATACTAGAGATGCTGTTCAAAGAGGTAAAATGGTGAAATGATTTGCATTATCCTTATGCTCTGATTTTATAAATAATAGCTCCATTGGAACCCATAACTTTTCAGATACTGAAATGTGAACTGAATTTTACAGATCCCTCAAATTTATATTATGCAACCTATACATTCAGTCTTATCTTGGTAAATATTCTTTTTAGACAACAATATAAAGCTAATTTCTGTAACATATTATTTCCTGATTGACAATAGACACACAGCCACAAGGGGTGCTGGGCATTATAAATAATTCCTACTAAAAGAAGTTTCATTTTGGAGCCCAGGAAACACAACGCAGTGCCCGGACACACACTGATACAATGAGCACAAGGCATGGCTTCCTGTCAGATTAACTGTGTCTTACATTTCTCACATTTCTCCCTTGTTTAATATATTGGAAGTAACAATGTGACATCTCAACAGTGGGGGGGCCCCTTTAGCTCTTCTTTTCCCAGTGAAGAAAAACACTTTCATTTATGACACATTTCAGACAACATGGAGAACAAGTTTAGAAAAATAGAAATGACCATTGTGTTTGGGCTTATTCCAAATGTAATCAAGAGGTTAGGCTGTCTTTGGAGCCTGCAACTGGTTTTCTGAAAACACTAAGTTTTCCGAGATATCTCTTTACTGAGTGCTAAAAGAAACTGGAGATCTATTTTGACAAATCAACGTGCCTTTGGGGTGTTAGGTGTCTGCTCCAGGAGGATTGCTGTGGGTGAAGAAGGAGTATTATATTGCCCTTGACCCCAAACAAGCACCATCACTCTCTGCAGCTTCTCATTTGACGTGTCCCTGTGGACCATCAAATGTGAAGGAATTCGAACACACAATAAAGAAAAGAAAAAAAGAAAGTGGCATGAAAAAAACAATATCAAAGTTAAAACAAGAGTTTGTTTGCCAATCACCTTTAACAAAAGTCATGAGATAATCTATACCTTTTTTTTCCCTTGTGAAGGAGAAATGTAGCTTGACCGAACAAAGCAAAGCAAAACAAAACAGTACAGAACTCAGGTATTCAAACCAACCTAATATGGCCTTCTTCCCTCTCTCCTGCTTGCTTCATCACATTCTACACAACACAGTGGGGGTAGAAGTCTGATCCTTTATGCTACATAATGAGAGCTCCTTCGTGTGCACAAGTTTTTGCTTCTTGTGTGGTGAGTGTTCACGAGGGGCGTGCCCCTCCTAGACTTCTCTAAACTCATGTTGAGCAACAATCCCCACAACCCTTGAGATGCACTGTGTTGCATCGGCAGGAGGCGTTTTTCTTGGTGTTGTTATTTGTTGGAAAGTGTAATATTTGCACCATATGTCTAGGCTAGTTCCAGCTGATGGGACTGAGGCCACGTATGACTCATGAGTTGAATGTATAAAAATTTCAGCTTTGCTACTGCTGTTTTTGGATGGATGGTATGCATGGGAAAAGGGAGAGTGGGAGGAAAAGAAATTGTTGGTTGGCTCCTAGGCCTGGAGTTGGTTGTTAGAAATTATAAAAAATGGTGGTTCTGCTCAGAAGACATGGGCGTATAAAAGCTTGGAATGCTTAATGCTCCAATTTCCCTAAAATTATATAAATGGAAGTAAACTTTTATTACCATTTGGTCAAGTGTAGCATAACTTGCATTCCTATTTCCTTGTTAGTAATGGAGGTATGTGGAGATACACACAGACCTTGAGACAGCTGTTGTTTAATATTGCATACAGGCTGGCAGTTCATCGAGAATAGAGGAGATAAGCCTGAAGGTTGGATCTCAGAAGAAGGCAGTTCTTCATGCACAGCTTTTGTCAATCCTGATTTGGTTTGAAAATAAAAATCATGGAATACCAAAATCAAAGGAGAGTTGATTCAGGGAAAGGGCAAGGGGATCATCCCAGAAAGGGTGATGTGACTGCCAGGAAAATGTCAGGTGAGTTTCCATTTCCTCATTCAAGTCCAAAGGTGCTGGTTTCTTCTACTGCTGTTAGCAGCTTCTCATACAACATGGAGTATGAGGGATAAGGTGGAAGATCCAATCGGTTGAAGCATGTGTGTGCCCTGAATGGGGAAAAAAGACTGGTGAAGGTGTTTATTTCAAAGGTACAACTGGTTTGTATGTGTCTGTGATCAGTCTGAAGCTATGAAGCAAAAGTGAATAAGAAGTGAGCACAACCATGATTTTGGACCACCACAAAGCCTTGCAACTAAGGACAATAGTCTTCTAGACACAAATAAACCAGTTGAGGGAGTAGGATACCTGGAAGCAGATGGTTTGCGTTTATAAACAAACCACACTAATGTAGAACGGTACTAGCGAATCAGTCAGCGACTCTATGGTATCAGCTTTATCCTGCAATTGACCTATGAACTTGGAGGTGATCCGTGAAGGAGGCAGAAACATAATTATTATTAGAAGATCATATTCCCAAGTCTCTTTTTCCAGCTCTGATTTCTGGGCCACAGTGAACCATGTACATTGATGTACAGGTACCATGAGATGCCCTGGAATTTTGAGATCCAAAGCTCTGTCAAGTCAGGGGAGCCCTGGGGACAGTCTAACTCTTCTGTTTTCAGTGAGACACAGCTAACCCGACACCAGAATGTTGCATTTCCAAGGACAGCTGAACCTGTGGAATAGTCTTCCCTGGTTGCCTGGAGCATCCCCGTGCCCTGGGTTCTGCCTTACTTGCCATATCCTTCATTCAACCCTTGGTGCCACGCACGCCAGTACCTGGTTTAGATAAGGAATGGGTTCCCCCACCTTGCTCTAAGGCACACGCCAGGACCAGATCCTGCATCACTTGTATAGGGCTCAGTGGTGAGCCCAAAAGGCCCAGAACAGGTTCCTCCTGTGGAACTTCAAATCACCTGACTAGTTTCTCCCTGTCGGATGTTCTTTGTTTTTATGGAATCTCTGGTTGAGGCCAAGGACTATAGCAAAGTAGGGAGGATGGGGGATGGGTGCAGCTCAAGGTTAGCTTAACGCCTTTTGCTTCCTAGAAGGGGTGGTGTGTTGCAGTGGTGTTTTGAAAGGCCGACCAGCACAAAAAAGGGCACATTAAAATGAAATGAAATAAAATAATAAAAAAATAAAAGAGAAGAAGATAAAATATCACAAAACAAGTATATATACAAACAAATAAACAAAACTCTAACCAAAGAAACCATTCTCCCTTCATTTGAATTTCATTTGGGATACTGAATTCTTCTGATTATAAGATCCCCAGGGAAGTTGTATATTATTTATACCTTTGTTTTCGGAGTTCCTGATGAGGCTGATGCAGTGCTCAGGGGGAGGATACTGTTGTGTTTGCCTCTCAACACCCATTCCTCCTTTTCCTGGTCACAGCTCCCTCATTGTCCTTGGGAAACTACCCCCCAAACTCCTCCCCTCACAAGCTCCAATGGTGGGCACAGGATAGTACTGCATCTGGCCTTAGGCCTCAAGGACTTAACTGAGAAGAAGCATAAAAATAGACCAAGATTAGTAGAGGTCTCAGATTATGATCTAAGATTCCAGTAGGCCTATGTTGACTTCAGAAGAAAATAATTAAAATATTTTACCTAAACTCATTTGAGTAAAAGTGGAAGAGCCCTCAGTAAAATGAGTAGGATGACAATTACAGTGTTCAGAAAGACTAAACCTAGGACATACTTTGGGCTCTGGCTAGCTATGTTAAGTGGGGCAGGAAAATCCCAAGTATGCTTTTGAACCTAGCTGAACTAGTTAGGCACGAGATATGAGCAGACATCATTGTCTTGGTTTATTTTTTAACTGGCACTCATGAGTGGAAATGTTAGCAAAAAATCCCACATTTGCAAACCAAATGAATTCTGTAAAAGGTGATTTCTGGGAAAAATCTGAAAGCATTAGCAAATGGCACCCCTTCAAGACCTCGTGTGAACACCCAGAGTTTCTTTATTTTGCTTTTGCTGTATTTATCACCAGCTTTGGTTAACTCTCTAAAATAGATTTTAGTTTGTAAACTAGAATGAATGAACACAATCAAATCATGATTCAATTTAGCATTCTTAAATGCTTGCAGTCCTCCAGGTGTGGTTCTGACAGCTCAGAGTGCCTGCTTACTTTCCTCCTTGGGCACTGGGCCCAGTCTTCCAGGGTGCATTGGGGTGGTGGAGAAAGCACAAAACCAGGGTCTGGAAGACCTCTAATCTGATCCCAGTCTAGCCACTTATTAGCTTTATCAACTTGGGAAAGTCAGTTAGTCTTTCTGAGCCTCAGTTTTCTCACTTGTAAAATGTGGGTATTAATATATGTTCTGTGTACCTCAGGGGTTTGTTGTGAGGGCCAATGTTAGAATACACATAAATGCCTTTTGTCATCTGTGATGCAACCATGATTGCATGAGATTCTCTTGATGCAACCACGATTGCAGTTGTGACTGCAGGAACTGTGTCACACCTGTGGGGACTCAAGACCCTCAGCCTTTTTCACAGAAACTACTGGCAAATGAATCACCCTGATCTCCTATTTGTGCAATTGATTTTTTGGAACTCCATGTGGATCTTTTCAATCATGCCAGGTCAATTTTCACTCTGTTGGTGTTAATCTAGGATTCCAGCATTTTGAGATAATTCAGGATTTAGAGTGTGTCAATCACTGTATGATTTGCCTTTCTAATTTGTATCATCTGCATGATTGATCTCCCTGTCTCCTTGATTTTTTTCCAAGTTATTGATTAAAATGGTAGCCAATGCCAAAGAGAGTATGCTTCTCCCCAGAAGAGACCACTTTAAGCCTGGTCAAAAGCAAACAACACTACTAAAAGCAAACAAATCACTGCTCTCTGCTGCTGGTTGCTCAGCGAGCTGTGAGGCCAGTTTTACAAGTCCTGTCCTCTGTTCATGCCATCTTCTTCCATTGCCCAACCACAGCCTCACTCTATAGATGGTTCTCACTCTCATCACTACTGAACCTACTCTTTTTCAACTTTCTCAAGAACCTCTTGATCCCCAAATCCAGGGACCCATTCTCTATCCCCACCTCCTCAAGCTCTTTAAGAGCCTTTGGCATCTTTTCTTCTTGAACATCTCTCTCCCCGTGGCTTTTCTATGGC
Organism: Neomonachus schauinslandi; assembly: GCF_002201575.2. NCBI lineage: Eukaryota > Metazoa > Chordata > Mammalia > Carnivora > Phocidae > Neomonachus > Neomonachus schauinslandi. The sequence continues at coordinate 9,901,699 of NC_058414.1, forward strand.
TTCTCAGTGGTTGTCAGTCTCTCTTCTGAACTCCCAATGGCTCCCCGAAGCCTCCATTGTAGCCTTATGGTCCACAGGGCAGGGTTTCTCACCCTGGCACTACTAACATTTTAAACTTACTAATTCTCTGTTGTGAGGGGCTGTCCTGTGTGTTTAGAAGCATCTTTGGCCTCTACCGGCTGGATGCCAATAGCATCCTCTCCCCCACAACCAGAAATGTCTCCAGGCATTGCTGAATGTCCAGTAGGGGGTAAAATCACCTCTCCCATCCCCCTTGAGAGCCGTCCCTATAGAGTAAGCCAACTGCCCAGCTTAACCAGGCCTCCCCCTCCGCCTGGGCTTGGGCTCAGTTTCCATCTGCAGTGAAGCATGTTGTTAGAATTCTGTTTGCAACTTTTATGCTAACCTGCCCATGACTCATAGTTCTGTACTCCCTGGTCCTTACTCCAAATGTAAACCCCTAAGTTTCTCTCCTCTCCATGCTGTCTTGTGCTGTGTCTACTCTGACTAGCTTCCATGCTTTTCTTTCCTTTGGAGCCTCTCCTCTCTCCCCTCCCCAGTCCTTGTTCCATAGTAAGGAAACTCTCCCACTCTTCCTTTCTGGACATCGCCTACAAGTCCTAGCATCCTTTCTTAGTCCCCATGAGTAGAGATGGCCAATGATCACTCTGCCACATTCTGTGATGTGGATGAGCACTCTGCTCATGCCCCACTGCCAATTCTAGATCATTACTTGTCAATCTTTGATCAAAAACTTCTGTTCCTTTTACTCAGCCATAAAAAAAGGATGAGATCTTGCCATTTGTGACAACAAATACCTGGAGGGTATTATGTTAAGTGAAATAAGTCTGACAAAGAAAGACAAATACCAAATGATTTCACTTATATGTGTAATCTAAAAAATAAAACAAAGCAAACAAACAAAAAGCAGAAACAGACCCATAAATACAGAAAACAAACTGGTGGTGGCCAGAGAGGAGAGGGTGGGAGGATGGGCAAAATGGGTGAAGGGGAGTGGGAGGTACAGACTTCCAGTTATGGAATGAATATGTCACAATAATAAAAGGCACAATCCAAGGAATGTAGTCAATGACATCATCAGAGTGTTGTAGATGGTAGCCACACTCATGGTGAGCACAGCACAACTTATAGACTTGGGGAATCACTATGCTGTACACCCGAAACTAATGTAACATCCTGTGTCAAGTATACTTCAATAAAAATGAATAAATAAATAAATAAATAAGAGGGAATCAAATGTTTAAAAAATTCTGTTCCTTTGAATCTCGTGCCATTTAGATATTTTCCCCCATAATTACAGGTTTTATCTGACATTTTATTTCAATCAAATAGGATATATTAGAAGATACGGCATGTCATCTTCAGGCAAGGAGGTAAAGTGTTGTTTTGAGGAACTTGTATTTCAGACACACACACCACACACGCGCGCGCGCACACACACACACACACACACACAAGTAGATATGCTTGTACTAGGTTGTAATGTTACGTAAAAGGTATTTCTTTCTGTAGCCTATGGTTAAAAAGTTTGCAAATCAGTGATCTAGATCTATCTTCCATACCTTCTGACCTTCCAGCTAATTACATTTATTAAAATCTCTGGTACATTGCTTAAATCTTTCCCATTTCAGGTGTTCTCACCAGACTGTGTAGTATCTGAGTCCACAGGGATGCCCTAACCTGCCAGCTCCTTGACCTCAACCCCAGTGACTATCCCACCCATCTGATACTGAACTTTGTTTACCAGACACTGTAAAATTACATCCTGGAAACCACTACTCTCAAAGTCCTCCTTCCTAACCCTCCTACAATTCAAGGACTTGAATTGATGTAAAGGTTTTATTTGGCCTGGGCTATGATTCAGGTTTGGTTGTGACACTATTTGGCACTCTCATCTGGGAAGCCAGTTGCCTCTCTACAGGGGAAGATCTGAGAACAGAGCAGTTCCAGACCACCTCTCCTCCCAGTGTGGGCAGTGTGCAGTGGGCTCACATTCTCTGGGAAGTCCTGGGTCATCCTGTGTCTGTTTGGTGCCCCTGCTAGCCTCTGGGCTTCCTGCCATCTGCCACGTGGTCTGGCTACATCTACCCAAATTTCTGTTCCTGGAAGTCAGAAGTTACTTCTTTCTCTGCACACATTGGTGACCCTTTTTAGGTTCTTGGATCTTCAGAACATGTACAAGGAAGACTAGTTAGGGGTTACTCTCCAGAGGGTCATTTTCACTGTCCTCCCAGAGGCATCTCAGCACTTGCTTCTTGGGACCTTCTTGGCCCAGGGTAACGTCTCTCCCTCCCCAAGGAATCCTCTCTGGGCTTTGCAGAATGGCAACATTTTTAGGGATGCCTTGGCCCAGATGTGGATAGCCCAATTATAAGCCCAGTGTCTATCTTATAAGCTCTTTATGTGGGTTAATAGTGTTAATGTACATTTCAAAGCTTCTCAAAGGAAATTTGTAATTAGACTCAATCTGTGGCCCCCAAATGACAAAAACAATTCCTATTTCCATTTCCTAAGGAATAAAACAGAGACTCCTCAGCAGAGTCTTCCCCCTGTGACCTACCAAACTATCTTTCTCAATCTCATCCCTTATGAGTATCACTTTGGATATCTTGTTCTCCACGCTGGTTCAGCAATCCTTCCTGCTTCAGCTTGGAATTCCCCTCTACTCCTTCATTGACCCTCAATGCTCACCTAAGTGCCATCTTCTTGTGCCATCTCCTCTTCCCAACTCAGTGGGGATTTGGTCTGTATTCTATATCTTCACGACACCTTCCTTTTACCTTCCTTTCTCAGTACTCCTCTGATTCCACCTCGTGTTGTGATTTATTACTTTTGGGCTGTGTTCCTCCCTAGATTATAAACTCCTCTGGGAAGGTAGATGGTTGTGTCTTAGCCACTCTTCAGGGTGCACATGATGCTGGGGGGAGGGGCGGGCTATCATCAAATGGTGATGCAAACTCATTTATCTAAAATAAAAACAGACTGTTTCCAAATAACCTCATCTTCCAAATCTATCATTAAACTAGACAAATGGAAATCTTGCCTTTTTTAGCTTTATTTTCTTGCCAGATTTAATTCAGTAGGCTCAGCTATCAGCAGACCCATGCGAATGAGCACTGAGGGTCTGCTGAACAAGTGGGTGAAGCCAGGGCTGAAAATTATGCCAAGGCTTTAGGCTGTTATTGACCAGCTGGGCATGCACTCTGTTTCCTGGGCCTCCTGATGCTCACTGACATCAGGTGACTTGTCTTCAGGACAGTGGAAGGTCTGGGAGATCTGCATGCAAATCATAGTTCAGTAAATCCTTCCATTGGGGTTTAGCAATAGTATCTGGGAGGCCATGTGGAAACAGCTGAATTAAATGTGAATCTTCTTTTATAATTAGAAAATATCAGAGTTGAAGAAAATAATATGGATCAATCTTTTCTCCTGTTGTTGAGCAGTATTTATTACTGTGGTACCTAAACAGAAGTATCTCTTTAGTGCTCTTTATTTCACTGAGCAGGAAAAGGCTGCTCAAAGTGGCCTAGGAAGGACCCGGGAAGTGTTAGAACTCATGGCACAGGGAATTCGTTCCGTTAAATTGCCTGGATCCCTAGTGTCTCCTTTACTGCATTTATCTCACAATAATCTCCTTGACAGCTTACTATATAGAAGTCACTGTAGAGACATGAGATACTCATGGTCTTGTCCTCACATGTTTTAAAACATAGTAGGAAAAATGTGACATGTACATGCACAACCATCCTACAGAGTATCAAGTGATGTGCTCGAGAAGTACAAATACAGTGCTGGAAGGGTTACTTTGGGCTTCCAGACTCTCCTCCCACTCTTACCTGGCCAGACATTCCTCAAGTTAAATTGGGCTACATACAGATTGGAAAGCTTCCCGCGAGTGACACATGGGCCATGACACTACAGCCTAAATACCATCAATAATCAAAAAACCACTAAGAATATGGTCTAAATTCACCTGCCAGAGACTCCTCACCGGTGCCTTTGACCAATAACTCATATAACAATAACTTGGGTGGCAGGAAAGAATTCCATCCCAAAGGATCATCACCCAAGCTCCAATATCAAAGTATACTGGCCCTCTTTGGTGGCTTTCCTGAAGGCTGGCAGGAGCCCTTACCTGGGGAGAGACGTAATCTTCCCCCACTTCTCTATGCAGAAACGCCGAAGCCCATTGCTTCCTCGGAGGGCTGCAAAACCTTCATAGGGCACGCTTGATGTTCCCGTGACGAACTGAAGTAATCTCAGTCTCTGCTCATTATTGAAGCGCTCCACGGCGGCCCAGAACCAGCGGATCACGAGATGCCCGTCGTGATAACCTGAATGGAGCAGAAGGAGGGAGAGTCAGGGAGGTTGTGCAGAGAGGAGGAGGAAGGGGGAGAGGTGACATATACCGCAGGTGTGATGAGAACTGAACAGCTGCTGTCAGTCTGCCAATTTCTCTAACGATGGCCTTCACACAGGTCTAAGACAATCTGTGCAACTAGGTCAAGTTTTATAGCAAAAGCAGATTTAGAAAATAGACATTTTATAAAAAGATTTTATGCTTTGAGGGATGTCCTCAGAGATGTCTGCTTTCTGTGTGAACAACTGGGACCCCACCAGCCATTTTCCTGCCTCGTGTAAATGAGAAAAGGTGTGGCTAGAGATCCTTGGGACGATAAGAGACAAAACCCTCTATCAACGCAATATTTCAATGTATTTTCTCTGTTCTGATGTCTTAGCTCTTGGTAACCACATACTGTGGGCGAGTCTAGGACTTAAGAAGGGCTGGAGGTAAATGGCAAGCTCAGTGAACAGAAGATGCCCGGGTGTCCAGTAGCTGCTCTCAGGCCAGTAGGACCAGTCGGGCCACTGTCCCCGTACAGCTGGGAGAGCATGGTTGGGTCAACCAGTCCAAGCAAATGATTCACCAGTGCTGCAAATGCAAGAGGCACTCTGACATGGGAGAAATCTATGTGGGCTGGGGTAGAAAGTGGGAGGTGAGGTGTGCGTTGAGCCTGGGAAGGCTTTGTGTGAGTGGAGGCCAGGAGAGATGGAGAACAACAAGAACGAGGAAGAAATACACAGGGAATAGCAAGCCGACTAGTGCAGAGCGGGGTCTGGGGAGGGCCGAAGGGAAGTTCACTGGGGGCCTTACTGGGCTGTAACAGCCAGGCAGAGATACTGGGACTTGCCACCTGAGGCCGGCAGTGGTCATTCCATGCCAGGAAATGCCCAGTGGTCCCACAGAGGCTCCTCAGGCCGAGTACACTGGGGAGAAGAGGGCGGCTGAGGTGGTGGACCTCGCTCTCTCTGTGGTTTTGATTGGTTTCTCTGTAATATTTTACACAAAGAAATGGTTTTGAGCCTAAAAAAAAAAAAAACTTTGAAAAGCCTTTTCTATAAGTAATAAGGAGTTTGTTTTGTGGGTAAGGAAGTGACCTGGTGAAAATAGTATTTCAAGAAGACTAGTTTGGCAGTGTGAAGGTAAATAGGTGGGAAGGCTTAGAAATAGAGTTTGGAAAAATCACAGAACCATGTTGCGGGAAACCGAGATTGAAGGGAACAGGGCTGCAATTCTACAGGAAGTTGGACACACTTCCCTGACAGCGTGTAACCGAGCTCAGGAGCTGGCCTCCGGGGGGCGGTCCTCAGTAAAGCATCTACATGGAGGTAGGCCAGAGACTATCCCAATGGGGATCACCTGAAGGAACATTCAGCATGGAAGTTACAGGAAAGCCTGTTATGAGAACCCACTTTGCACAGGTATTGAAGTAAGGCCAAGTTTTTTGTAGTCTTTAAAAAGTGATGGAATATATGTTATAGATGTAGATATAAAATGGAATATTATTTTATATTTATATTACATATATATTACATATATATTACATATATACATACATATATACATATATATATATATAATAGAATATTATTCAACCACAAAAAGGAATGAAGTACGGAAATACTAGAGCATGGACAAATTTGAAACAGTAGGCTAAATGAAGGAAACCAGACCCAAAAGGCCACATATTACAGGACTCTTTTTACATGAAATACCCAGAATAGGTAAATCCATAGGGACAGAATGCAGATAGATGGTTGTCAGGGCTGGGGAGGGAGGAGTGGGAGAAAGCTGCCTAATGAGTAATGAGCTTCCTTTTGGGGTGAGGACAATGTTTTGGAACCAGCTAGAGATGGTGGAGACACAACACTGTGAATGTACCAAACCCCACTGCATTGTTCACTTTAAAACGGTTAATGTTACGCTATGTCATTTCGCCTCAGTATAAATTTCTTTAAAAAACAGTGAGCTGTGTGTGCGCTGGCCTGCGAGCTCACCTCCCCGGTACTCCGTGTTATTGCGCCAGTCGTTGAGGTCGATTTCCGCCGTGCCAGCTATCACCAGCTCCAGCTCCCTGGCGTCGAACACGGAGACAAGCCTCGAGTCTACGACCTGAAATACAGATTAGGCTTCAGGTCCAACCACATTGAAGTTATAGTCCTTATTATCACTTCTGTGGTTTTACGCTGGGAGACTGACCATCATTTCCAACTTCTTGCTTTTTTTTAAAGATTTTATTTATTTATTCATGAGAGACAGAGAGAGGGACAGAGGCAGAGGGAGAAGCAGGCTCCCCGCGGAGCAGGGAGCCCGATGCGGGACTCGATCTCAGGACCCTGAGATCATGACCTGAGCCGAAGGCAGACGCTTAACCGACTGAGCCACCCAGGCGTCCCATCCAACTTTTTTTTTTTTAACCAATGTGCTATCATGTTTAAGTTCAAAATCGTGACTTAAACATTCTGAAACACAACCCACTGATGAGCTGGGAACTCAAAAAAGGCCCCAGGGTTTTCACTACCTCTGATACTCCCTCTCAAAATGATGTTATGAGCAAATCTGACTTGACTTTCTCTGTCATATTGAAGTTTCCAAGTATCATTGCATTTTAAAGGCAAAAGGTCCAAACACTTTAAAGTGACTTGAGAGCTTTTACTATTATCATTTCACTTAAAAGGTATCCTCTCTTCCATGACTTATTTCCTAGAAATGGGCATTCTGTATTAAAACAACTGTATTTCCCTTCCTTCCTCCCCTCAGTTCCTTCCTCCCTCCTTCAAAGATCTGGAAAGACCTCCTTTGCTAGGGCTCTGAGCTCTGACTTTATGCTTTGTTGCCAAATACATCAGGCACAACGGAACAGCGCCTCTGATCAGACTAGTGGTGGATGAGCCAGTGAGCCATGTTGTTCTCCATTACGGGCAGGGAAAGAAAACCTTCCAAGACCCAAGCCCTGAGAAAACATTTACAGTGTCTTGTTTCTAAACTGCGAAAGGTTAAGGATGTCAACATTTGGTACACAGGAAGCTGGCAACTGTCGCTGTCCTCTTGATTTACCACCTTAGTATGGATTATGTGGCTCAACGGGACACTGTAACAAAAGAGAAATCTAGCAAGAGTGGACAATGTCCTCCAACACCTTCACTTCACTGATTTTTGTTTCACTGAATGAGAGGAAACACAGCATGCACATATCTTGACAGGAGATACTGAATGTTGTCATATCACACCTGGGCCACAGTAACACCATTTTTGTGAGAGCATTTTTCACCCACCACCAGAGTTAGGTTTCCCAGAGAACTCTGACCCTTCCTTCATCTGTCCCAAGTGTGTCCAAGTTTGCAGTGTGGTGACTGGAGCTGAGCCCTTTGCCTGCCTTGGTTCTTCTTCTCCTTTCCTCCCCGCTCCCCCCCCCGCCCCAAGCTGTGTTGGTAATAAGGGCCCTGACTGCGGCCTGCCTTCCTCAGCCGGGCCTGGGTCTCACCTCATAGAAGCCCCGAACCAGGGCCTCAGTCTGCTGTACCACACCGCGTTCTACCCGCCACTTCACCATCCTCTCGATGTATTCCTTCTTGTTCTTCTCAGTCACCTGGGTGTTGGCTCCTCCAGACTTTAATTCCCTTTCCGTTACCTTGTGGGGAAACAGAAAGATTGTGATGCTTGCCAAGTCAGCCGATCTTGCAGTGACACATGTCACTTCCAGGAGGATGAACTATTTACAAAAAGTCTCCTTCACTTGGGTTCAGCATTATTACCTCCTTCATTCTTTTTCCTTTCCTGGAAGTTACTAAAAAAGCTCTGGTTCTTCTCAGATGATGGTTATGCACCTCAGAAAAGCTGCATTCTTTGTTTGTTTTATAAAGAGGAAACCTATTTCCTTAACTCAAGAGGCATAATGGAAATAAAAGAAAAATGCCCCTTGTTGTCCCAGGGGAACAGATGGACCAGAAGGTCTTTACACTCAATTCCCCCAAATCCCAATTAGATCACATTCTCAAAAGCCACGAGCCCCCCCACCCAGAGCAGGTCATTGACAGGAAAATAGCAGAGGGTGGGAAGATGGTTTTGACAGCTGGTATAATGTTGGCCAACTGACCAATGAGACTGACCTTGAGAAAGGAAACAGAGAATGATCTTGCCACTTAGTATGGTGTTGCTTGTTTGTTAGGACAAATGAATCATTAAAAGTTATGATCTGTGATCTATCTTTTGAAAGGCAAGAGGGTGGATAACATGTTAGACATTTTCATCAGAAAGTGTCGGTGTTTGAAGGGGATGTCACTTAAGGGGCTCACCTCACTGCTCAAAGCTGTAAGACAAATGAGGCGTAACTGTATTTAGCCATTGGTTTAAGAAATGTAGATGTAAGAAATGTATATTTGGCATTCATTGACTTAGGGACCTAGACAAACAGGCCACAGAAGTCTGATGGTAACTTTTTTCTGCTATCACTTAGGTGACTAGTGCTAATTATAAAATGTAAGACTGTTGAATCACAGATCTGTACCTCTGAAACAAATAATATAATACATGTTAAAAAAAAAAAAAGAAGAAGAGAGCAGGAAGGGAAGAATGAAGGGGGGGAATTGGAGGGAGAGACGAACCATGAGAGACGATGGACGCTGAGAAACAAACTGAGGGTTCTAGAGGGGAGGGGGTTGGGAGGATGGGTTAGCCTGGTGATGGGTATTAAAGAGGGCACGTTCTGCATGGAGCACTGGGTGTTATACACAAACAATGAATCATGGAACACTGCATCAAAAACTAATGATGTCGGGGCGCCTGGGTGGCTCAGTTGGTTAAGCGACTGCCTTCGGCTCAGGTCATGATCCTGGAGTCCCAGGATCTAGTTCCGCATTGGGCTCCCTGCTCGGCGGGGAGTCTGCTTCTCCCTCTGACCCTCCCCCCTCTCATGCTCTCTCTCTCTATCTCATTCTCTCTCTCAAATAAATAAATAAAATCTTAAAAAAAAACCACACAAAAAAACTAATGATGTCATGTATGGTGATTAACATAACAATAAAAGATTAAAAAAAATACTGGCTCATTCTAACATCCTAATTGCCACTCAATATCCACATTCCTTGGAACCTCTGATTTTCAGCTGTCCAGTTAAAGACTAATTCCTAACTTCACTTGCAACTAGGTGTGCTGTGTAACTACATTCTGGCCAGTAAGGTGTAAGCAGGAATGTTGTATGGCACTTTCAGGAACCTCCTTAAAGGGAGGGGCTGTTGTTCCTTTGTCCTGCTGCTTCAGGCACGAACATGATGGTTGGGCCGTGAGTGCAGGTGTCCATGGTAGGCACTGCAGCTGTGGGTTGTCTGCCTCTACACTTTGATTTGAGAGAAAAATAAACTGTTAATTTCAGCAGGGTCGTTTTGGATTTCTTCACAGGCAGCTGACCCTAATCCTAACTAACACATGTAGTAGGAAAAGCCTATGATGTCTTTGACCTGCATCTATGTGTCTGCTGTATTATATTTCTAATCCAGGTGGAATTTATTGTGGTGTAATGAGTTAGGTTAAGAATCTAACTTAAAAAATTTTAAGATGGCTACTCCATTGTCTTAAACTTGCTAGATGATTGTGTTTATTTTACAAATTTACCCTCTACTACGAGGCAAATGTAAAGAATGGGCTAAAAGAAGTCACACACAAGGGAATAGTGTATTTCGTACTTTCACCTAGTACATGGCAAGACAGTTAAGTGAATTGTAGGTTCTTTTTGGGGTTTTTTTTGAAGATTTTATTTTGAAGTATTCTCTACACCCAACACGGGGCTCGAACTTACAACTCCAAGATCAAGAGTCACACGCTCCACTGTGTGACTCTTGGGGCCCAACAAATCATACATTCTTGAACATATTTAAATGTACTCTCTATAGTTGTAAAAAGAAAAGAAATTTTTTCTCAAATATGGAAGAGGGTATTCTTTCTTTCTTTCTTTATTTATTTTTAAAGATTTTATTTATTTATTTGAGAGAGAGAGAATGAGAGACAGAGAGCAGGAGAGAGGGGAGAGTCAGAGGGAGAAGCAGACTCCATGCCGAGCAGGGAGCCCGATGCGGGACTCGATCCAGGGACTCCAGGATCATGACCTGAGCCGAAGGCAGTCGCTTAACCGACTGAGCCACCCAGGTGCCCGCATTACATCTTTTATTTTCTCCGAGATTCTTTTCAAATTTTTCTGGTCTATTTTCTCTTTGTGGTTCAGATTATGTACATTGATCTGTCCTCAAGTTCACTGATTCTATCATCTCTCTACTACGGGTCAAAGCTAACAAGATTTTTATTTCCTTTTTTTTAAATTTCTGTTATTATAAATTTCAATTTTTATAATTTTGGTCTTTCTTTTTATAATTTCTGTATTTTTGTAGAATTTTCCCTATATCCCTATATTTTTCCAAGAAAATGTATAATTGCTTGTTAAAACATATTTATGATGGCTGACTTAAAATTATTGTCAGATATTTCCAACATCTGATTCATCTCAGTATTGGAATAAGCTTTTGTTTTTTCCCCCTTTTAATGCATCTTTTTTTTTTTTAAGATTTTATTTATTTATTTGAGAGAGAGAATGAGATAGAGAGAGAGAGAACATGAGAGGGGGGAGGGTCAGAGGGAGAAGCAGACTCCCCGCCGAGCAGGGAGCCCAATGCTGGACTCGATCCAGGGACTCCAGGATCATGACCTGAGCCGAAGGCAGTCGCTTAACCAACTGAGCCACCCAGGCGCCCTGGAAGAGGGTATTCTTGAGGTATGTTTACACAAAGGAAATTCAACAGAATGTTGACATTTTCCAGGACCTGTCCAAAATCCTCGACTATGGTATGGGTGCTGCAAAGTTCAGTGGGTGCCTCTCACACACAGACTCAGCATGCTGTTCACATTTGTGCCTACACTTATGCTTATAGGGACTTAAAAAGCCTACCAACTCAATTCCCGCAACGACCCATTACAAATTATCACGTGTCAGAGACTTTTGAAATCTCTTGTAAATGACTTAGGCTATGGTTAACCTGATAAAACTGTAACCAAGAACATTCAAAGATATATAAATACTGGTTAAAAAAATGAGAAGCTTTATCTTATTAAATAATACTTATATACATGCATTTTGGAAGAGCAAATATCTAGACACTAGTGATAAAAAGAAGTATTTTTGTAGTTGCACAGATCACAGAAATACCTTCCAAATGTATTTCACACTTCACAAAAGTGTTTTCTAATCCGTTATCACTTTGATTTTCAAAACCTCTATAAAGTAGATCCATGTCATGAAAAGGAAAAGAAGGAAGAAGACATGGGCAGCTTTATTGAAGGAAGTAGTCCTCAATGAATTATATTTTAAATGAATGAGATTCTTTGTTTTCTAGATTAAAAACAAAATCCCATTACTTTTTGATCTAGCAATCCCACTTATGGATATACATCCAAAAGAACTGAAAGCAAGGGCTTGAACAGATAAATGTACACCTACATACACAGCAGCATTATTTACAATAGCCAAAATGTGGAAGCAACCAAAGGGTTCATCAACAGATCAATGGGTAAATAAAATATGCTATATATACATAGGGTGGAATACTATTCAGCCCTAAAAAATAAGGAAAGCCTATCACATGCTATAATGTAGGTAAACCTTGAGGACAATAAGTTAAGTGAAATAAGCCAGTCACAGAAAGACAAATACTCTCTGACTCCACTTATGTGAGGTGTCTACAGCAGCCAAATTCACAGAAAGAGAAAATAGAATGGGTGTTGCCAGGGACTGGGGAGAAGGAAAAATGAGGAATTATTGTTTAATGGCTATAGTTTCAGTTTTGCAAAATGAACAAGTCCTAGAGATTGATTGTATAACAGTGTGAATATACTTCACAATATTGAAGTGTAGACCTAAAAATAGTTAAGGTGGTAAATTTTGTGTTATGTGAATTTTCCACAGTAAAAAACAAATGCTCTTTTCCAAGCCCCACATCTCACAAACCTGTCCAAAAACTTCTTCGTTAACAGTGAAAGTGAGGTCTAGGATATCTGTGATATTGTTGTCCTTCATCCATTGCAAACTCTGGTGGAACTCCTCATCCAAATATTCCAGGTCACTCAAATCACAGGGCCTGGATGCATTCCAAGGGCAAAAAGTAAACAGTTTGTTAAACAAACGGATGCCCAGACCTGGCTAAAACAATATAGACCGATTCTAACAATTTGATACTCTTGAATATATGGATGAATCTTTTTAGTTCATTCAATGCTTTTTTTTTTTAAATGACAATAATAAATATGGGGCAATTATTGACTCATGGATTCTTGATGGCAATTGGAGAAAAGTTTTAAAAAATATTTTAAAACAACTAAGTTTTAGACAGATTAATTCTACTTAGTGTAATGCAAAGTTTGTAATATTACTCTAATTATTTATATAAACTGATTCATATCCATTATATGAAGTTATAATAGTCTTCTCCTATGCTTACAGAAAAACTCTAAATGCCTTTTTATTGTACTAAGAGGTTTATGTGACATCTAAGCACTCAGAAAAGTCAACAAACAGGAATGGTTAGGGCAAAACAGGGATAGAGAGTCTGAGGTACCAGGGAGGCCAGCACCTCGTGCCCTGCAGGCAGGGCTGGGGGGACCACGGCCTGCAATAATACACTTACAGTCTCAGGAGGGCCTTATAGAAGGGCCTTGTGAAGAAGGCGTCAAGAAGGTACTGATGGATCAAAGCCAGGCCTAGGATACGCCCACTAAACCTGAACCTGAAACACAGACAAGGCAGAAAAATGTAAGGGCAGGTGGAAATCTACATCGTTAAAATTTTTAATTTTAATTTGTATTTAATGTGTTTCTTGATAGTACTCATTGTAAGCTGTTTAAGGAATTTGCCAATTGATGACACAAGGGAGGTACCTATTTTCCTCCTTCTTATTCTTTACCACAAACAATGCCTATGTGCGTGGTATGTATTAAAGGAACCCTCCTCTCCCCCAAGTACTAGAAGAGAGTCATTATGCTGGAATCTTCTCAGAACTGACAGTATAAGGACCCAAGGGAAGAAATGCACTGGTAAAGGGGAAGTCTGGAACCCTAGATAAGCAGGAACCTGCTTTGAACCTGAGGAGGACCTGAACCCAAGGACATAGAAAGTTTTCTGGACCATGTGTCCTTATCTATTCCAGTATTCCAGAGATGCCACCTGAAGGTCTAATGTGTGCTCAATACATGCCAGGGGTTGAGGACTTGAGTATGAGTTATATATGGCAGTTGTGCTCACAGTCAGTAGGAAGAACTACATGGAATCACATTGTGGTAAGCATAAGCTGAGCCTACATTGCTATTTGATATTGCTAGCCACACACAAACAAAGAACAGGTCTCTGCTGGGAAGAATTGGTCCTGTAGATCTGGCTACCTCCAGATATAAGGGCCTTTAGTGATTTAAAACCTTATTGGGGCAATACAAATGTAGTGATCCAAAGGGGTACATGCACCCCGATGTTTATAGCAGCAATGTCCACAATAGCCTAACTATGGAAAGAGCCAAGATGTCCAACAACAGATGAATGGATAAAGAAGATGTGGTATATATATACAATGGAATATTATGCAGCCATCAAAAAAACCGGTATCTTGCCATTTGCAACATGGATGGAACTAGAGGGTATTATGCTAAGCAAAATAAGTCAGTCAGAGAAAGACTTGTATCATATGATCTCACTGATACGAGGAATTCTTAATCTCAGGAAACAAACTGAGGGTTGCTGGAGTGGTGGGGGTTGGGAGGGATGGGGTGGCTGGGTGATAGACATTGGGGAGGGTATGTGCTATGGTGAACGCTGTGAATTGTGGAAGACTGATGAATCACAGACCTATACCTCTGAAACAAATAATACATTATATGTCTAAAAAAAAAAAGATAGTAGGAAGGGAAAAATGAAGGGGGGGAAATCGGAGGGGGAGACAAACCATGAGAGACTATGGACTCTGAGAAACAAACTGAAGGTTCTAGAGGGGAGGGGTGTGGGGGGATGGGTTAGCCTGGTGATGGATGTTAAAGAGGGCACGTATTGAATGGAGCATTGGGTGTTATACACAAACAATGAATCATGGAACACTACATCAAAAACTAATGATGTCATGTATGGTGATTAACATAACAAAATAAAATTTAAAAAAATAATAAAAAAATAAAACCTTATTGGGGCAAATCCTTTGGATTTTTTTCCTAATATCCTGAAATTTTTGCTAATAACTTGCTTGGCTGATTGCTGAGTCTCCCTGGAGCTTGATCCCATTGTTGCCCTGCTCCTAAACCAGATGCTTGTCTGCTTTCTCTAGCACATTGGTTCCCTCACCGTATGGGCCTTGCTCATCTCTGGCTCCTACCTCCATAACAGGGGTCTCCCTGGTCTCTTTCCATCTAAGTATATTTTACCCTAACTGTAGACTTAGTTGTGACTTTTTTCAGATCCTCCCAGTTGGAATTTTCAACTAACCCATCTCCACTACCTTTCATGAGACTCTTTTCAGACTCAGAAGATTTCCTACTCTATAACTACTATAAAAATTGTTAAAATGAATAGATCATCTGATCCCATAGAATGAGCATAATTATAAACAACACTTCAAATTGGCATATTTCAAGTGGTCAGTCTATTTGCAGGAAATAACATACAAATGTTATTGACTCTGAAGAGACTGGAGGTGAAGGGAATCTCAGCAAAGGTGCACTGTGGATGGGGAAGCTCATAGAATAATCAGACGTCTTAGAGTCCTTGAGGCCAGTGTGCCCCTCTAGTGCTTTGTCCCTCAGTGCTCTCTCCTGACCAGCTCAATAACTGACCAGTCCCCAACATGGTGACCACAATCCTGTATATATAAACACAGTTTGCTTCTACCCCAATACAGGCTTGCCCATCTAACTGTACTCCAAGCATTACAGCTGATGCTTCTAGCATGATGGTGGGGTTGTGACCATCCAGATGGAGATGTCTGGATGCCTGGCCAAGTACCCTCTTCACTTAGAGGTGGCCCCCGAAGGCCTAGTAAAGAGAAATTGTAATCTCAGCAGGCAGTAAGTATCCACAGATATGGAGTAGAAGAAAATATTACACAAGAATACAATTTTCAGCTCAATGTTAAAAAAATGGAATATTTCAGTGAATTGTAAATTTTCTAACAAAATATAAATCATTCATATCTATTCAGGAAGAAGCAGAAAACTTAAATAGACAAATAAGCACAATATGAACTAGAAAACTATAAGGAAAAAGGACTATATACAAAATTGATGCTGGGACTGGATATATATGTATATATATATATGTATTTATGTACATATAAATATATGTATTTAAAGACATATTCTTTCAAACTCTCCATGGATAGAAAGCCCCTCTGCTATTTATATAGTTCCAGAAATCAGAAAAGGATAGAAAACCTCTTAATTCATCATTATGAGCTACCATCACCACAAAATGGAATCTGGAAAAAAAGCAAAAGAAAGGAAACTAAAGACATTTCACTCATATATTTAAAAAATCATAATTTAAACACCAGAACCTACCAATCCATTCCCAGAACAATGCAAAGTGATTAAAGATATTTGATTTTAGGAAACTGAGGACAGTTTAATATTAGGTATTCTATTATTAAAATAAATTACAAAATCAAAAGACAAAAATCATATGGCTTTTGTTGTTGCTGGAAGCTGAAGTTACTTGATAGTATCTGCCATCAATTTCTGAGGAAAAAAAATCTTTGTAGTAAACCAGGAATAGAAGAATGTTTCCTTACCATAATGATGAATGTCTATCTCAGCACCTTATTTAACAGTAAAAATGCAGAAGGATGCTGGTTCCCACCACCCTTTACAATATGCCATGAGCTTCAATGACTGCAATTACTTATGAGTGAAAAACTGGAAACAGGTTGGAAATAACTTTCACTGGATGCCTATTGGGCCAACATGATACTCATGTTATCTCCCTGACCCTTGCAACAACTCTATTTTCACAATTATAGCTATCTTCATTTCACAAATTAAGAAACTGAAGGTCAATAATTAGCCCCAAGCAAGTGGTGTGGTGAAGACACAAGGTCAGGCCTTTCCCTCTGTGTCCATTTGGAGAAGCCAAACAATGGAGAAGTTAATCCTCTGGGCTAGGGGCCAGGACGCCTGGTGTGTGATCACGTGTAAGGACTTAACTACCTGTTCTCTGTTTCCTCTTCTGGAAAACTGAATTTTTAAAATGATATTATTATCTTATTTTATGTTGGCTTCCAACACCAACTTGTGCTAATTAGAAATATCTTGGTTCAAGTAAACTTCAACTAGCTTAAGCCAAGGGGGGGAATTCTTTATAAGTTCCTGGTGGTATCTCATGGAATCCAGGGGTCAGGAATGCAGTTGACTGCCAGGAAGATGAGGCACTTCAGTGACATCACTCTCCCTCATCCACCTTCTCTCCTTGACTTCTCTTTGTGCACATCTGTTCCTTTCTTCTCTCTCGCTGTCAACACTTCCTGTGGTTTTCATCCTAGAGAGACCAACTTGACTCTCTCTTTGTCCAAATTTCCAACATGATTTCTTGCTTGTTCCGACTCAGGTTGGCTGCCCACCCTGGACCAATGGTAAATGATCAGGAAAGAAAGGTCTGGGGAACAGTCTCAGGGTTTGGTGTCTTGTGCAGCACTGTGTACTGAGGACCACCACTGCCTACCTCTCAACAAGGGGCTGCGACCAGATGGAGTGCAGCAGATGGCATGCTTTCTTGCACAGGAGACTTGCAATGCAGGCCACCAATAGACAGTTGTTTGTTTTGAATGGGTAGACCATAAGATGGAATTTCTAAAGACAAAATTATACTGGTTTCACAGGCTGATGTGGGCCACTAGTAAGCCCTAGATATTTTTTTGTAGGTGTGCAAACAATCTATGATAATATGGTTTGGCTTTACATAAACATAGACAGGATGGCTCATAGCCAGACCAATATATATATATATATAGTAAAATTTATTCCAGAGCAATGAACTATGATCTGGGATATGTTTGTTTGAAGCACAATACAATTGTACAATTCAAATCCAAAAGAATAGCTTAAAAAGCACAGATTGAAATGGAAAACCTTTACCAGTTGAATAACTGCCATGGTGATAATTTCATTTATGAGAAAACATCTTCTAGTAATTGTGCACTTCCTTTGTTTGTCTCACTTAGCTTGAACAACTACTTGCTGGGAAATTGATTATACTTGTTGTTACAAATGTGTAGGAATTATGAAATGGAAAGAAACTATGCCTCTTCAGTCTCTGTATTGATAACTGAAGAAATTATATACATAATTTAAGCAAAAAAAGTTTATGTTACGTTAAATTACTTGGCACAAAGAGTTCTTTTGAAAGATTTTATTTATTTACTCATGAGAGAGAGAGTGCACAAGTGGGAGTGTGCGGCAGGGTAGAGGGCGAGGGAGAGGGACAAGCAGACTCTACGCTGAGCGTGGAGCCCAATGCAGGATCATGGCCTGAGCTGAAATCAAGAGTTGGACACTCAACTGAATGAGTCACCCAGGTACCCCACAAATAAAAAGTTTTAAGGACAAATAAAAGTAAGTCCCTATGGAAGTAGCAGACGGGGCCTTCCCTGCCTGTGGGTATTCATGTGTCACTTCAATATCCAGACCCCAGGGTCCTCGGTTGCAGAGCCCCCATGTGTGAACCTGCAGGACCCCCGACCCTCCTTCCTCATCAGGGACCCCACAAGGAGTCCCAGCTGATACTGCAGGTCAGCCTGGCTCACAGGGTGTGGCACTGTTCCTCTTTTTCTGGGCTGCCATTTTTTTTTTTTAAGATTTTATTTATTTATTTGAGAGAGAGAGAGAGAAAGAGCATGAGTGGGGGTGGGGAGAAGGAGAGGGAGAGGGAGAGGCAGGTTTCCCGCGGAGCACGGAGCCCGATGCCAGGACTCTGGGATCATGACCTGAGCCGAAGGCAGACGCTTAACGACTGAGCCACCCAGGCGCCCCTGGCCTGCCATTTTTGAAAGCATTCTGATAGCAGCACATCCCAGAGATGGTTCATGTGCTGCATGTTCTAGTGTGGTGCCATTGCCATCAATCCCCAGGCTGCTGCTACCCAAGATCTGCTCTTTGGAGTGGATTGTGCTCATTTTTATTTTGCTGGTAGGGAACAGCTCCTCTGTGTTAACCTGCTCAGTTAGACGGACTTCACAGCAGAGTTGCTAGGGACCTGAGAGTTTACTAGGACTCCTTTTGAAGTTTACTCACTGTCCTTCAATCCCTAGGCTGGCAAAGTCATGGTGGCCCTAGGGAGCAGCTAACACCGCTCATTCACATCTCAACCTCAGGCTTGAGGGCCACTCTGGTTTGCTGTGCCACTCTTCTGCTTCTCTTGAACTGTGTTATTTCTGAGGACCTAGATTCCCTGCTCACCCTTGCTTTCTGTTGGCTCTCCTTTGTGAGCATATCAGACATGCCCACATGTGTTTAATGAGGGGGCATCATTCAACTTCTCTTCAAAGGAGGGGCTTTAGGCCCCAGGTAAATCAGCAGATGCAAGTGCAGACAGCATGGAGGTGTCTGAGGACACAAGAAGGTTAGGCATGTCTCCTGAATGCATGTACCAGACATGCCAGCTACACCATGGCAGGTCCCTCTGGGAACCTTCCCCTGGTACTAGATGGTGGGTCTCAATCTTTTCTCCATTCCAGCCACCTGAAGGAAACAGCACTCTGACGGGTCAGGAATGGGGCCTCCCTTCATCAGTAATCCTCAAGTCCAGAGAAGAGAGAGTTTCCCTCTGGCTCCACCTTGGGTATAATATGAAAACCCTCTAGGATATTCTGATACGCCATCATCTTAAGACATATTCCTGACTCTTTAAAAGTACATATGCCATTTTTTCCTATTTATTTACTGATCAGAGATTAATCCACAGAAATCCATTTGGACCCAAGACACCACAAAAATATGATCTGTATAGCAAAATACCAAGAACTCCACATTTAATAGAAAAAAAAAATCCCTTCTATTGAGAGTCAGTCAACTATGGGTTTCATCGTTAAGAAGACATGGTCTATTTTCCTTCAGGGGAAGAATGTGGAGAGCTCACAATTACATTTCTCAACCTAACCCCACCAACCCTGTGATTTATAGAAATGATCCTTGGACTCTTAAGTTCTTTTCATATCCTTGGTTTTTCCATGTGTTACAAGTTTTTGTTTTTTGGTATCATCAACCCATACCCTCCTGCCAAATAAAACAAAACAGAATTGGGTATTCTTTAGTGTAAAGAAAAATATACACAGCATAGAAAGTATCAAATAAAAGTACATCAACTCTGTCACAGGAGGTAATGTCTTTGACCTTGATGGGTCTTTCCCCTGCCTCAGCTGGTGAGCACAGACAC
Source organism: Neomonachus schauinslandi (assembly GCF_002201575.2). Lineage (NCBI taxonomy): Eukaryota > Metazoa > Chordata > Mammalia > Carnivora > Phocidae > Neomonachus > Neomonachus schauinslandi. The sequence continues at coordinate 9,921,498 of NC_058414.1, forward strand.
ACTTGTGTGAGTGGGATCACCTTGCCACTCCCGCTTCTCTGTAGCTTCCTCTTTTCATACCACAGGACAGCACAGTCACCCTCACATATCTGCAAATACAGGTCTTCATCATCCAATTTAAGTAAACTTGCACAGTATTTCATTTCATAAATGTTGTTCACTTGGTTTGGCCGTTCCCATTCTGATGGAAACCTAAGGGGTTTTCATTTTCATCCATCTGCTCATAGGTATTGGGGGAAGCAGCATGCAGCCAGTTAACTCTGGGACCATCAGGGGACTTTTGAAATGGGCAGATGTCACTCTTCAAGCATCCTCCTCAACACCTCGCCAGATATCTGGAGGGTGAACTGCGGTTGCCTCTGATGATTGAAACTGCAGCTGCCACTTTGAGCTTTCATAAAGACATGGAGGGAGATTATGGCAGGAGATATGAAAAGAACCAGTCGTACTGGCAAGGATTTATCTCAGTTTCTATCTGGGTTTTGTACATTTTAGTGAGTTCAAAAGGCAATGGAGTTTCACACATTTCTAGCACATCTTCCCACGTGGTTTGAAAGCCCAACAAAGACTCGACTCTCCCCTTGAGTGTATTACCATCTGTTGACTCATTATTTTTTGGGCGGTTTGCCAATAATCCAAAGAAGGCAATGTGGTAGGAAGGACAAAACTGGAAGTTCTGATGTCAGACTGCCTCAGTTTAATTCTTCTGACCTGTGGGGCTTTGGGCAAGCTGCTAAACATCCATGGTCCTCAGTTTACTCATCTGCAAAATGGGGGTCATAATGCATAGGGCAACAGCTAAGACACTAAAAGACTTTGCCCAGGGACTAGTGGAGGTCAGTCCACCTGGGTGTTTAATAAAAACACCATCTGCAGACTGGCACGCCTGATCCCTCAGAACCCCAGGGATGCTGGACTGAGGGGGGAAAATGAATGTGGACTGAGCCAGGGGACTAGCATGCAGTTTGTTGCTGCTGCAGAACTACAAGCTTTTGCTGTGCTTACACACAACATTCATGCATCACAATGCCTGGCACAGGGAAGGGTCCCATCAAGATTTGTTGAATTGAATTAAATTAAAAATTTTCATCGGATTTTATCCCAGTGGAGCACGACTATGCAAGCCTACTGAAAATTTCTGAAACATCATATACCATTTGATGCCCGTTTCCAGTATTGATAGTAGGTCCCCATTTAGGAAGACAGACAGAAAGACTGAACTGCAGAGGAGACTGGGTGATTGAGTCCACGTACGGAAAGATGTGGCGAATGTTTTACACCAAGAAGCCAACATAGCAGGCTTCTCCCTCCCTACCTCTCCCTCTTCAGTCTCTCCAGTGGAACTTTGCATGGGAACATGGTTTAGCAGGAGGTAGTATGTAATGATTTCACAGTGTATTTTTCGACTGATTCTTTAAACAAAAGTAGTTTGCGCAATGGCAAAAAATTCAGTCAGGAAGTTTGGGAGAGCAATTTCTTGTTCACAGGCTGGATTTATGGAAGGGAAAGCAGATGGCTTGACAAGCGAAGAAAATAACACCTAATGATACCCTGAAGGACACTTTGGATAGTGAATCAAAATACTCTTAAAAGGCTTCTAATTAATCCCTTTATATGAAAGTGATATAAAAATGGAATAAAACACTCAGTGCAGTACCCAGGTAATATGCCAAGTCAAAAAGGTTCTTCTGTGGTGTATCTGGTAGTTTGATCCCCTGCCATTAAACTTGAGCCCCTAATAATTGTGTCAAGGTGTCTCTGGGTTTAGTGATCTTCTCAGTTTCTTCTTGACCTGTAAGCCTTCAGTCTCCCTCTGTGTGACTCTGGTTTCTGGATCTTTGGATGCAACACCACTCAGCATCAGCTTCAGCCTTGCAAGACTTAAGGCTGACCCTATCTCCTGGCCTTCCTGCTGAAAGGTGATCAGACAATATATTGAGAGGACAAGAGGCTGGACACTTGGTGATAATATGCTTGGCCCCTGCTGCCTTTGGTGAGGGGATGGGGGCTGAGGCAGATGTTCAAGCATTTGGCAGGAGATGACTATGACTGTACCCACCTGTGCACTGCCTATCACCTGCAGGCTGACAGCAGGTGGTTTGTGTCAGCTGAATTCTAGAAGGTTCTCTCTGAAGCAGCCATGCTTTCCATTCCTGCTACTTTGTGGATCATCCTAGGTCACTGCTTCCCTGGCAATTGACAGGTCTTTGCAGGGGTTAAGGTCCTTTGTGACTCTCAAAAGAACAGAGCTGGTTCCTCAACTGTAGCACTATAGAGTATTGCTGTTCTGTGTGCTTTAAGACATCTGACACTACGGGTGGCCTTTCCCCACTAGATGCCAGGACCAGTTGTGATATTAGCCCAACCTGTCTCCAGACATTGCTCAATGTCCCCTGGTGGGGGTGAGGGCAAAGCCACCCCCTTGGGGGAAGAATATCCAAATAGGTGATTATAATCTCCTTTCTAACTGGCACGTAGGTATCACATGCCTCTCCTGGGCCCTCCGTGGCAATGAAGGTCACCAACCTCAAGGCTTTGTGTTCCACTCTGCGATACCTGAGCAGTTTTTCACCACTCCTAGAATCTCTAAGTATACCTTCCTACTCCACCAAGTATAATCTTATATTCCCACCAGAAACTTGGCCTCTAGGTTTCCCTTGGGGAAAAGACGGGAGGCAAGAATGATGCCTCCCAAATGCACCAGACTGTGTCATCCTTTCGGAGGGGATGAGGTCTGATCTGAATTATGGAAAGGGGTGAGCCTCTAGGAGAATGAGGCATTATAAGTTGGGGGACTAGTGATATCCAAGGTGGAAACACATACAGTTTGTTTGAATAACAGAGAAGGGAAAGTGGGATTGGACCCCAGACAGAGAAAGGGAAGAGGGTAGAACATGAGTTTGGAGAGACACCCAGGGGACAGAACATCAGGGCTTGGCAGTCCATAGTAAGGACTTTGGATTTTATCCGAAGTGTGATGGGAATCCCCTGGAGGTTTCACGTAGGGTCTATGAATGAACTGACTGATGCATTGAAATGATCACGCTGGATGCTGCATGGAGGGAGGTGAGTGTGGCAAGAGTGGAAGCAGAGAGACCGGTTTAGAGGTTCCTGCAGTAATCCAGATGAGCGGTGATGGTAGCTTACACTAGGGTGGTGATAGTGGAGGCAACGAAGTCAGATTCAGGATGTATTTTCATGATAGAGCCAAAAGAACTTGCTGATGGATTGGATGGGAAATGTGAGAAAAAGAGAGGCACCAAAGACAGTCAATGGTCTTGGACCAGAGCAATTGTGTGGATGGTGGTGCCATTCAGCAGATGAGAAACACCAGAAGAGAAGGGTGCAGGAAAAACTTGAGAGTTCTCTTTCAGACATATTAAGTTTGTCATGCTTGTTAAATATCTGGGTAGAGCTGTTGAGCAGGCAGCTCTATCAATGAGTCAGTACTTCTGGGAACAGGGCCTGGCTGCAGATGTTAATGTGAGGGTTGACAGGACGTAGATTGCATTCGAAGTTATGCAGATGGACAAGACTTCCCCAAAGAGGTATATGCAGATAGAGAGGAGGACCAAGGGCTGAGCATTTGTAACATTCACAGATCTAGAAGGTGAGGAGGGACAATAAAATAAACTGAGAAGGAATGGCAATGACGTTGGAGAGGAGCCAAGAGACCATGCTTCAGGATGGAGGCAAAGACCAACTGTGTCAGGTGCCTCCGAGATCAGGGAATAGGAGGTGTGAGAGCTGCCCAGTGGATCTGGCAACCTTGATGAGAGCTGCTTCCATGGGGGTGAAGGGGAGGAAAGCCTGGCTGGAGAGAAGGGGAGAAAAGGAAGTGGAGAACGTGGCACAGATAACTCTTTGTACAAATGTGTCTCTAGGGGAATGGTAAATCAGAGTAGTAGGTGCAGGAGGGTGTGACACCAAAGGAGGCGTGGGTTTGTTTCTCAAATGTGAGAGAAATTAAAGTGTATTCATGCATTTTCGATTTCAACAAATTTACTGATTGTCTACCATGCGCCAGGTGTGTACAAAGATGCCAAAGGTAAACGTTCACTTTGAAGAGTTTAAAGGACACTAGGGGGAGAGATAATAACAATGCAACAATTCATTGCCATGTAAGATGTGCTGTAGAAAAGTACACAGGGTGTGTGAAAACACGACACTTGCTGATTTGGGAGGGATTAAATCTAGGCTGGGTTTCTGGAGGAGGTGATGACTGAGGTGAGCTTTGAAAAATGAGTAGAAATTAGATCACTTAAGACAGGGAAGGGCTTTCCAAGAAAATAAAATCACATGAGGAAAAAGGCAGGAAATAGAATGGCATGTGTTCATGATGACTAGAGCATAAAGAGTGAGGAGGGGCAAGGTTAGGCTGAAGAAAGAGGAAGTGGGAGGTCCTGGAAGGTCTTATTTTCCATGCCAACCAGCTCAGTTTTTAAATCCTAGAGAATGGAGACCTATTGAAGGGTTTAAGCAAGGGAGGGATATACTTGGTTTGGCATTTAAGAAATCAGTCTGCAGTCATGTGAAGGATGGATTTGAGGAGGAGGGCAGATTGGAGGGTGTATTACAGTATGTCCAGGTCATTGTGAGAAAAATTCTGGAAGTAAAAATGTCAGGACATGGAGCTTTCTGTGAGCAGAAGGAGAAATGAAAGATGGCAGGAAGTGGCTCATGGAGAGATTAGATAGATGCTAACTTGGAGGAGGATCAAAATAAAGATGTCTAGTAGGTATTTCGATAAAAGAGTTTGCAGCTCAACAGAGAGGTCAGGCTAAAAATATAGCTTTAGAATTCATATTGTAACATGGAGAGAACTTTGTAAAACAGGGAACTTTGATTCTATTGTTATATTTTATATAGAATTATATCTATCTTTCCATCCATCCATCTATCCAACCATCCATAAAATATCATGGAAGGACTTGAGTCAAAAATATTTTTTTAAAGATTAATTAATTTATTTAAGAAAGAGAGAGAGTGGGGGAGGGGGAGGGAAGGGCAAAGGGAGAGGGAGAGATGGTCCCAAGCAGATGCCTTGATGAGCACAGAGCCCCATGCAGTGGGGCTCCATCTCACTCCCCTGAGATCACAGTCTGAGCTGAAACCAAGAGTTGGACATTTAACTGACTGTGCCACCCAGTGCCCCTCAAGTCAAAATATTAATAGTCTTTATTTCTGTGTGGAGATATTTCCTTATGTGAATTAAATTTCTTACAATGCATGCACATTACTGATGTTATAAAATCATATATGTTTATTTACATATAAAATGTGCAAGTAAATGTTTCCACTAAGATAAGGAGTGGTAATAGTTCACTGGGTCTGTTGATTAGGTGGTCTCTGCTGCTCATAGAAAGGGCAGTTTTGGTGATGAATACTGACATCAGATTCAGTAGAAGTGAATGAAGGAAAGGAGCCATAACCAGGGGGAGAAGGTAAAGTATAAAGATGGATGAGGGAGAGGAAACTCGCTGGAGCAAGGGCACAGAGGGGATGGGAGCAGATGGATCCAGAGCCTAAGGGGAAGGGTCTGTCTTGAACAGAAGGAGGGCAATGCTGGGAAGGTGTCAGCACTGGGCATTTGTAGTTGGGGTGTGAAATTGAGGTGCTTGACTCAGTGTTTTTACTTGAGTAGGATCTGAAGTCATCTCTCAGAGTGATAGAGACTATTTGGCAGGGGCTTTCAGGATAGTGGAATGGAAGGTGCATCAGTCAAAGGACTGGTGAGCTTTGCTAAAGAACCTGCTGAGGTCAGAGAGTATGATTTAGGATTGTACCATCTCTCAGAATTCTTTCTTTTTCTTTGGTGCTACAGGTACAGGAAATAGCTCTGGCACTGAATGTGGGAGAGTGCATTATGACATTGATCCACGGTGGCGTTTTGCCCATCAGATGGAGCGCAAGCATGGAGGCCTGGGGTGAAGGAAGCCATGCCAGATGGGTAGGGGATGGTGAGTCTGAGGTGCAAATGAACTTGGTGAGCAGCTGTGGTAGGGGGAGGAGGTGGGAACACTGGATGTACAATGATTGATGGTGGGATTTTAAATTTTTCAATTTCAGATATGGCACGGTTCTGGGTGATAATGAGGCTGGGAGGGCCATTGTGGGAAGCAGGTGGCCAGAGTGCAATGTAGGTCAAGGCCTCTGGGGTTAGGTAGATTAGTTCTATTCTCCATACCCACCTTTATTCAGATAATGTTTCAAGGAATGTGTAAAGAATCCCCTCCCTCACACCCCCAGAGTTGTTTAAATATTGCAGATGCAAGGCATGATTTTTATTTGGTTTTCATAGCTCCTTGTGTGAGGAAACAGTGTTGCAATTAGCTGAGAAAACTTGAATTTTTCTTCATCTGCCATGAAAGAGACTCTGCCAACACAAGATAATGACAGGATATTATCTTCTGATTGCTAATTAGCAACTGAAATGAGTGTCTAGCCCTGATGCCTGCCAAGAGCCTGCTATTAATATCAGCCCTGCAGGGGGCAAACGAATAAGAACAGGGCTGCTTGGTTCTCAATATGGTGGCCAAACGAGTGACTCCTTTTTAGAGAAAGCTCATCTAGAAGTATACGATGCAAATTATCTGTGCCTTTTAGTGGGTTGAATGTTGGCCCCCAAAGAAGATATATGTCTGTTTCCCAAACCCTGGAACCTGTAAATGGAAAAAAGGTCTCTGTGGATATGCTTAAGGATCTCAAGATGAAATCATCTTGGATTATTTACATGGGCCCTAAATTCACTGACAAATGTCCTTATTAGAGACAGAAGAGAAGACACAGAAACAGAGGGAAAGGCCACAAAAAGAAAGAAGCAGAGATTGGCGTGATGCAGCTACAAGCCAAGAAATTCTCAGAGCCCCCAGAAGCTGAATGAGGTAAGGAAGGATTCTCCTCTAGAGCCTTCAGAAGGAGCATGTCTTTGCCAACACCTTGATTTTGGGCTTCTGGCCTCCAGACTGAGAATACCCAGTTTGTGGTAATTTGGTATGGCAACCCTAGGAAAGGAATAGAGAACATACAGAATCCAAAAATCCTCTTTAGGTTTCTGGAATGCTTCTCAATAAGCATATTATTGCCTAGTTTGAAAGTTGATCCACTAAAGTCATATATTTCATTTCATGCAAGAGGAGAATTTACCTAATTTCAAATGAGACATGGAGTCTGGTTCCATGCCCAGAATTACGCAGAAAAGCTGACCAGATACGGCCGCTTGCCTGGATAACTAAAATGCTCTGAAATCTACTATATCCTCATCTGAGTAATCCAGGAAAGTGAAGGTTTAAAAGGTCTTAATTATCTGAGCTACACAAAGCAGAGAATATAGGAGAGCAATGTCACTGTGTTCTAAGCAGAATTCATAAAGCCTTATTGACCCTTTAAATGTTGTGTCCCTCTCTTGCCTGTGACTCATTAAGCCATGCACAATATTTTACTAAAACTCAGGTTAAAAAGAAAACAATCAATTTGATAGAGCCTAAACAAATTTTAGGTCTGCCTTCCTTCCTTCTGACAAATCATAATGAAGTACCTACCATTTTTGAGGAACTGGGCTAGTTGTTGGGCTACTTAGGGAACACAAGAGAAAAGGCTCCCAAGCTCCCATGGGGCATACTGTCTAGTGACATTATTAGGGTTCAGGAAATTATTAGACTTACTGAAGTCTCAACTTCAATGACATTCTATAATTTTCATGTGATTGGCAAAATAATAATGGCTTGACAACATCAAGTTCTTATGCTACACAGGTCCTGATATACCCAGGACAGCAGGACTACTTGAAGATATTTAAGTAATTGGTTCTGAATTAACTGTATTGATAGAGGGGGAACATAGGAAACATAAACCAAACAAAATAATAAATAAATATGATACTGAGGTTTGCAACTACGTTTTATTTGGCTTTATTGTTTTGCAGATTTATCTACTGACTGTACTTTTCTTTAGATAATAGAATTAATTGATATTCTTTGGGATTCGAATATAAAAAGACAAAGTCCCTAGAAGTCTGGATAGTAGGGAAAGCCAATCTTGGAGTCTTATCTTTGTTATTCGTCATCTGAAAACTGGAAGCCCTTCTTGCCTCTTCTTTGCCCTTAGAGATTCCAAGGTCCTAAGATCTGTGCCCACCCCTATATCTGGGGATCTGTGTCTTGGATCATATCATACACCTCCTTAGAAGTCTAGAGTGATTCACATGTATCTTTCATAATGACATTCATTTTTTAAATTCTAAAATTTTTTAAAGCTTTTATTTATTTGAGAGAGAGAGAGAGATTGTGTACTAGCGAGTGGGGTGGGGAGGAGCAGAGGGAGGGGGAGAAGCAGACTGTCTGCTGAGCAGGGAGCCAGATGCCAGGCTCAGTCCCAGGACCCTGGCATCATGACCTGAGCTGAAGGCAGACGCTTAACCGACTGAGCCACCAAGGCGCCCTATCACTACGATATTCTTGATCATCAGATTTGTATGTCTGCACCAATTATCCCCCTTCTCAGATCACTCGGATCACTTGATCCTGTTCTCAACTTAAGGTTAAACATCTGTCCCTGGCTCACCTCTGCAAATGCCATTTTCAACACTTTTTTTCAGACAGCTTTACTATTCTCAATTTAGGAAACCCATTCTATGTGGTTTACATTGGCCCTGACCCTCTGTTAATTCTAGTTTTTGCTGCTGTCAAACTCTACCCTTCCCACTGCTCTGAATGTACATTTCCTCTCATGAGACTGAGGCGAAACAAAAATAAACCTCTATAGTTTCACATCATTTATATATTTTTTAAACCTCTTCCAACAGACAAGATGCTGTTGACTCTGTTAATTCTATTTGGTATTTAAACAAATCAGAAAATGAACAACTTTCGTGGGAAGTACATCTTTCAGTGACTTAAACAATAGTTCCAACTTTGTTAATTTTTATACTTAGAAAGAGTCAAGCTTAGGGATTTCTCGGCCATGATATTTGCCACATATGTTAATTTATTCTTGGGCTTGACATTGTTACTAGAGTCCTTTCTTTTCCTTTGTCTTCAAAGCAAATTTTTAAGGTGGGCAGCATCAATTCCCACTTATTTAATCAAGCCATAATAAATGTACTCATAAAAAAGAGTTTGAGCCATGTAATCAAAGCATAATTTTTAATCCCTACTTTCTATGTATGCTGAAGTAAGGTAATGTAAATAGTCTGGTCAAATTAATTAACTGTAATTCTTTCAAAAGCCTTCCCCATTTAAGTCCTAATACACCAGGGAAATCAAGAGAACAGTAAATGGCCTCTCCCATCCTTGTGCAGCAATGAGCTTCTTCCAACCCTCCACCAGCAGGTGATCATACAAAATCTGCTGTAACTTCTTTTCCAATAATATAAGCGTACAGGAGAGCAAAGGTGAAATAACAGCCTGAAAACCCAGATCTCCTGTATGGTGGGAACCTTTTATTTCTTTTCAGTCCTTTCAATTTTAGGTCTACATGGGCATGTCACAGCTTCTCCACTCTTCTCTTCCCATCTACAAATAAGGGATAATAATGTTAAAATTTGCTTACCTACCTCATGGGAGAATTAGAAAGAAGAGTAATTTAATGTTAATAGGTTCTTTGAAGATGAAAAGCACTTCATAATTGCTAAGTTCTATTTTACTTTATAGACCTATCTCAAAGATATTCCTCTTTCCTTATGCTCATAACCATTATTAATTAAAAATAATTATCCTTTCTCGACCTCATTATTTAAGTGCATACAATATTTAGGATGTTCCCACACAACTTATGTTTCTATGCTTTACCCAATATTATTGCCTTCATTTCTGGATCTTTATGTTTCTAACTTCTCACATATTGGTAAATTGAGTGAAAATCTGTTGTTTCTGCCTGCGGTGATTTCATTTCTCTGCAGGAAAACTGCATGAACATCTAGTTCTCTTCTTCTCATGCTCTCTGAGGGCTTTTGAAGCTGCCAACATCTCAGCAATGTTTCTGCAAGCGTGGCAACCCTTCTACCCGCATCAGAATCCCTGGGGTGCTTGTTAAAATACAGGTGCATAACACAATAAAATAAAATGAAAAAAAAAATAAATAAAATAGTGGGATGCATAAAACAAAACAAAACAAAATATAGGTGCCTGGAAATTAGACTCTGTGGGGTGGGTTCTGGAAATCTGCATTTAAAACAAGTTCTGTGGCTGCCAACTAAAGAGAATCACTAGCTCCAAACCCCTCATCCCTTTTTTTTAAACTGGGGGGGAAAAATGGTCTGAAAGTCAGAGGTGAAGTTTTGCTGTAGGCATCAGCCATTGCATTTTATGAACAGACTCCAGAGAAGGGATGGAGTGTAAAGACCTGTCTCTTCTCAAGGCACATGGTACACTTACACTTGGCCCACTCACCTGCAGCCACACGCATCTGTCTGTGCCACCTTCCACCCCAATAAATAGGGGAGGGGCTCTTCTTTTTGCCAAAGCTAATCCCCTTCATGTGTCGCCGGCCTCGTGTACATCTGCAACCTACACTTGTCAGTTCTTTCCTTCCAACCAGAAAGAGGGAGCTGTCCCCAGTTTAAAGTTTCTCTCTTCACTAGTGTGACAGGTCTTCTTTCCTCCTGCCTCCTCGGGGCTCTTGTCCCATCCATTTCCTGCTCTCTCTTATAATTCAAGTCTTTGCCTCTCCTTATTTTCTCCTCAGAAACCGTACATGCTTCTAGCTGCTCCACGTAGCTAGGCCCCCAGGAAGAGCCATTTTAGGGCCATTGACTACTAATAGAAATTTTTTATTGAAGTATAACTGACACACAATATCCTATTAGTTTCAGGTGTATGTCATAGTAATTTGATATTTTTATACATCGCGAAATGCTCACCATGGTAAGTCTAGTTATCTGTCACCATACAAAGTTATTATAATATTATTGACTATATTCTCTATGCTGTCCATTACACCCCCATTTCCCTTAGGGGCCGAACTCCCTTAGGAAAGTGAACACACAGTGCAAACAGCAGGGGCAAGTGCCAACAATAATGACATGCTTGCTACGGAGCTGTTTTGGAATAGGTGTTAGGAAAGTGGAGTTTTGATCCTTTGCGGCGCCCAGTCCTCTAGCAGGGTGACATTTTCCTGCTCCTTGCTCCCATGCCACGCCCTGCATTGTTTTCATTCCCTCTGCTTGGTGCACATTCCTGCCAGCTGAGTGCAGGGTTTGGCCCCGAGCTAGTCTCCCATCTCCACAGCTAATAGTGGGTTGGACTTGGCCCTGGCATCCCCACCAGTGGTTTGCTCTGTTATTGCTCCCTCCTGGTTTACAGGAAGACTGCAGTGTGGTACCTGGCCCTCCTGCACCTCTGCAGGCCTGCTGGGAGGGAGAAGGTGGTCTACTGGGCAGGTGACAGCACTCGGCCTGAGAGAACTGCCTGCCTCAACCCTCCCAAGGAGCTCCACGTGAATCCTGACTCCTGAGAGGCATGGCCTCTCCCAAAGCTTTACCCCCGAGTCCAGGAGGCAAGTGTCCTGGAAGCAAATGATTAAAGCAAGTGGGAGGCTCCCTTCTGGATGCACTAGAAAGAATCAGAGCATGGAGTCAGGGGCCTGACTGCACCAAGGCTCTTGCCTGGTTCCTGCTCAGAGGCTGGGTTATGCTGATCCACTAACCAAAGATGTCTAAAAAAATGACTTATTCCAATATTGAACATGTTTTTATGACACTACAAGCCTGCAGAAATATTCTTTATCCTGCAAAAATATTGCTGCCCTTGCTCAGCCATGAGCTAATTTTCTTTTCCCAACCCCTTTCCATATGGGAACATAAAAGCAGGGGTTCTCAACAGGGAGACATCTGCCTCCCAGGAGACATTTGGCAAATGTCTGGAGACGTTTTGGGTTGTCACAACTGGGGATGGTGGTGGTGGTGGGGATGGTCACTGTACCTAGTGAGCAGACTACATACTACAACACATGAGAGAGTCCCTACAATAATTATCTAGCCCCAAATGTCACTAGTGCTGAGGTTGAGAAACTATGGATCGAAGGAACCACTCTAGCTCTCTCTAGCACCTTCTGATGTGTCTGCAAAATATCAAGGCTAGAATGATAGCATCTACGTTTAAATATGTATGGGGTGCCAGTCATTTTTGCTCTACCTTTACAACCACCATGCAGAATAGGCACTGTTATTTCGAGGAAGCTGAGATTCAGATAGGTTAGGAAAACTGCCCAGGTTCACACAGCAGTGAAGACCTGGAGTAGGAATTTACACGCAGGTTTGCCAGGCTCTGACGTCATCACCTCTGGCTGGGTGGCACCCTGCCTCAGGAGCTGGAGTGCTGCCTCTCTACCAGAAATCATGCTGGGTGCAAAGGGCAAAGACAAAAAAGTGTTGCCTGATCCAGTTTCAAAACCAACGCAAATCTTTACAATGCAAAGACCCAGGGAGGGAGAAGAAGGATCTGAGTGGGCAAGTGAGCAGCCACCCAGCACCTGATGGAGACTGGTTCTACTTTCGTTGTTCTAGATACTGGGATTGAACACGAATTCCATTGGCAAGCAGTTTCAGTTAAAAGTGTTTGAGTACCTTTGTTTCTCAAAGAACTCAAGAGAAGATGAAGTTGTTTTTCAGAAGAACATTCAGGAAAGAAATCAGGAAGGAACTACAAAATATTTTAAGTGGGCTTTAAGGGAGGTTGAAACGTGGACCCACATGATTGAGAGAAGAGGGACAGAGGAACAATAGGAACAGGGAGCAGGGGACAGTGCCGAAGGAGGACAAAAGAGACGCTGGCCAGGAAAGGCAGATGGTGTCTCAAGGCCTGCGGTCTCAGAACTCAGGTTTGTCCTGAGGATCTGAGGAATCTGGACTTTATTCTGTGGACAGCGGGAATTAGTAAAGAGTTTTGTGCTGAGTAACGGGGGTGGGAGGTGCATGGGGGTGGGTGGTGGCAGAATGGGATAGAGATGTACACACGGTATTTATAATATGCCAAAGGAAGCTCACTGCCAGGCAGTCTGTGACCATCACCAAGTCCCCAGGAGTGGGAGTGCACAGAGGAGTTCATGTCTGAGACATGCATCCCTCTAGTAATTTAGCTAAGCCCTTTGTACTAAAATGGCATTTTAGTCTTTAGGAATTTATTTTTAAAAAATTACACACATGTAATCTTTAGATAAATTCACTAAAATGATCATAGATCCATTTTTTAAGCTTGCCTTTTGAGTTTGTTTATGGTATTCCTTTTTTTTTTTTTTTTAAGATTTTATTTATTCATTTGTCAGAGAGAGACAGAGAGAGGACACAAGCAGGGCGAGCAGCAGAGGGAGAGGGAGAAGCAGGCTCTCTGCTGAGCAGGGAGCCCGATGGGGAGCTCGATCCCAGGACCCTGGGACCATGACCTGAGCCGAAGGCAGACGCTTAACGACTGAGCCACCCAGGCGCCCCTGTATTATCTTTTTAAGTAGGCTCCATACCCAATGTGGGGCTCAAACTCAACGACCCTGGGATCATGACCTGAGCCAAAGGCAGACGCTTAACTCGCTGAGCCACCCAGGCACCCCTGTTTATGGTATTTCTGCCATAAAAATTATTTTAATTTTTATATATATTCAAATATGTCTTTTCTACGACAGATTCTAGGGTCCAATCATGATTTAAAAAGTCTCTACCACGCAAGGTTTCTTGTTTCTTTTACGTTCTCAATAATGTTTATGTTCTAGAATATCTATAAATCACCTAGATTTGCTTGAAGAAATTTTGTTATAATTTTTACATATGCTTTCAGATTAGAGAGAAATTTAACCTAACGTTTTGTTGAACAGCTCACTGCATTGGCATCATTAACTAATGAGTCCATTCTTTTCCAACTGAATTGAATATATTAAATATATTAAATCCTCAGGTCTATTTTTGGATAATGCAAGTGTTCAAAGTGAGCATTCTTTCTAATAGTTTTGAAATTTTACCTACAATTTCTCACAAGTTCTGAAGAAAGCTGGGTTAAGAAATGAACAGAATGGACATAGTCACAGCAGGTCATGCACATTTTAACGGTGATTTCTAAACTAGTTTACGCGCCATAGTTTCTTGCTAGCACTGTTGGGGAGGCTACTCAGATTCAGCCAGATGGGACCCACGAAGCTCTTGGTCTCCGGAAGACCCTAGTGACTGCTATTGGATGACTTGGGGCAAGGGAGTTTATCTGATCCTGACTCAAATAAAAACTACACACTGAGCTCTTCTGTTAGGAGGGGCCCTGGGAGGTTGACGGGCCGGGAGACATCCAGTGGGATCTTGTGATATTGTGGTTTCTACCTACTAATCCAAGACTCTGCACATGTAGCAAGGGATATTTAAAGTATGTTATCCAGGGCTTCTTAAGTTCCATAAAACTCTACAATTACACTTAATACCCACTTGGCCAACCTCTAAACATGTTCCAAGGAGTCTCCCTCCTCCCCGTACCTCCCCTTGCTAAAGACCTGAAAGCAGATTTTTACCACCCAGGTAGTGTCTGCTTGGAAAGGGAGAGAGGTCAGGGCAGAGGCAGAAGGAGGGGAAGAGTCTATATTGCAGTTAGCAAAGGCTCTTGGAGATTTTGACTTGAGAGGTCTTAGAATTCTGGTTATGACACTGATAATGGTCAGATTTATCACTGACATGAAATGACCACATGGACCTTCTAGTTGTTGAACAGAAACTGATTAAACAGTGTCAGATTTGAAACCTGGCGTCTGAAAATTCTTGCACTGACGATTATGTAAAGAGTGACTCATATCACAGTAACTGCTTAAAGTGATGCATGCTAATATCTAAAACAGAGCATGTCTGGCGTTCCAGCACTCTGCCTCAAAATAGAGAAGCTGTTCACCTATTTCAATTGTTTAGACTTCAGTGCATCTTAGATTTGCTCTGAGAGAAGTAGCATTTAGCATCACTGAGACAGAAAAAGAATTTCCAGCGGTGATTTTAGAGAGGACAAATTGGTAGAATCTTAAATGACATTCAAAAATGAGCACTGTTTTTCTGAATCTCAAATATTTTGAACTAAAAATTGAAATGAGATTGAAACTCTCATAACCAAGGATTTTTAACTGGGGAGCAAGCCTGCTTTCCTTCCTTCCTTCCTTCCTTCTTTCCATTCATCCTTCTTGCCTCCCTCCCATACTTCTTTCTTTCTTTGCTTCCACGCATATTTATTGAGTGCCAAGTTTGTGATTAGGAAAACAAGACCCTGGTCTTACAGGGCTTACATTCTAGGGGGAGAGACAAACAATAATGAGTTATAAATATACAAGATAAATATACTTCATTTCATATAGCAATAAGTTCTGTCACTATGAAAAGCTCTTAAGCTGGAGAGTTATAAATGGATAGGCTATTTTAAATCAAGTGATCAGGGAAGGCCTTTAGAGGAGATGTTTAAGCTGAATGTGAATCTTTCCTGTTCAAGCATAATAATGTGAAAATATACGCATTTTGCACCATTCATACCTTGTATTAGACATAAAAATAAGTTTAGGGCTTTGCATATTTATAGCTTTGTCACCTCCATTCAAAATATATGAGAATTTTTTACTTGGAATTTTCTTATATATCACTTTATAGCAAGTGGAAAATTTCATATACTCAATTCTCCATCATCTATAATTCATCACCAAGTTTTGCTTTTGCCCATTCTCCTTCTGAAATAACTTGATTCCCACTGCTTTGCCCTACTTTATTTTCTTTTAAAAGAACTATTCCAACAGCCTCTTAAATGACACCCCCATTGCCCACTCCAATTCAGCTACTTATAACCAGAGTTGACTTTCTAAAATACAGATCTGATCAAGACATTCCTCTAAAAATATTACATTGTCATCTTCATGATAAAATTCAAACTCCCTGGAATGCCATCAGATGCCCTTTCCTACCAATATGAAGATGCCTTTATAGTCTCTTTATCTCTATTTTGTAGCCATACCAAATGGATGGTGTGTTCATATGTGTTCACTCCTCCACCCTGCTGTGAATGTTGGGACCTCTATCTGGAAGTCCCTTTCCCCCATTCATTCATTCATTCATTTGACAGAGAGAGCGTGAGCAGGGGGAGGGGCAGAGGGAGAAGGAGAGGGAGAAGCAGGCTTCCCGCAGAGCAAGGAGCCCGATGCGGGGCTCGATCCCAGGACCCTGGGATCATGACCGGAGCTGAAGGCAGACACTTAACGACTGAGCCACCCAGGCGCCCCAATTTCCCACTCATTCTTAAAGCTCCTGTACCTAATACTGATTACCATACAATGTGGTAAGTGCATAATGAGGTATATATAACAATTGTCACATTGTATTGTAATTTGCCCAATTAATCACCTGCCTTTGCCCTAGTATGGGGTCTAGAGCCTGATGCTGGAGCCAGGCTGCCTGGGTTCCAAGCCCTACTGGGTTGGTGACTTTCTCTGTGAAATTGGTTGTATCTGTACCTTATTGTCTTCATCTGTGTCCATATCTTCATCTACTCAGTATCCGGGTTATAATATTGTCACGTGAAAATGTCTAGAACAGTGCCCGGCATGGTTAGTAAGCTTTCAATGGATGTTTTATTATTTAGCTTTATATTAACTTCTGTATTTCCAGGGCCATAAAATCAGCATACAATAGAGATTAAAAGAATAAAAAGATCAGCATATGAACACCTCATTAATATGCAAATGGCAAAGAATGAAGATACAGACTTTGGAATATTACTTTGAGATTTCTGTAGTCAAAGACACATATGATAGACACATAGAGCTTAGCAAATGGTAACATTTCTAGTGGAGGGATTGGAAGTCCTGAGTTGTAGATGCTCTTCTAGTTATTTTTAATCCTTGCCTTTCACGTTCATGGGTTTCCCACCGTTCTTTGCCTTGCACGGTAACCTTGGGGACAGGCTGCTATGGGCGGCAATATCTGGAGGTCCCTTGCCCTCTGGTTTACGGGTGGTTTGGCCAGTGGGACTGGAGGATGGAAGAAGAGTGTCGAGATGCTCTTTCCCAGCCAATTGCTGCCTGACTCATGTATGGCAGGGCTGCATTCATCTGTGACCACAGCTTTTAGGGAAGGACCAACAGGGCTTCAGCTCCATCTCCTCTCTCTTACTTGTCATGAGTGTTTTATCACTGCTGACTTTGACAGGGTCCTTCTCAATTTGTAAAGTCAGTGGTACAAATAAGTAAAGAAACAACAGTTACAAGAAGTCCTTTCAGGCCTATGACCAAAAAAAAAAAAAAATTAGATTTTTTTCAGTTTACTTAATGTGTGTATATAGATTCCTCACTATATTCGTTCATATTGGGACCTCTCAACATTCGAGTAGAAACAAAGGGAAGTAGGTGGAATCCATATGCCCCCCTGTACAGGCTTTGGATTTCATTGGCTGTTCCCCAGTGTATGTGCAGCCCACACAGAGCAAGCAGGAGCCAGAGAACTTCAGGTAGCTGCAGTCAAATGGCAGCGTGCGGGGAAGCCTCCTCTGCCCATCTCTCTGGGGGGTGGCTGGCCGGGAAGCAGCTGATGGGGAGGCCCAGGGCAGTGTGAGAAGAGGCAGAGGCTTTCCGTCAGTAACAGGCAGTTTGGGCACTGTGCAGAACAGAGTGCAAAGCTCCCAGGGGACATGTGCATTTACTGCTGACATCGTAAGGGCTTTAAAATCACAGATGATAAAAAAGTGTGACCTTTGAGCAATTAATTGCACATGGAAGGTATGAGCCCTCTATTTTAATGGCCCTGTTACAAGGCAGTGACTAGTGTGGCTTGTGAAACAACACTCATTTATGCAGCCAATCCTCAAAGACATGTTATTTTGAACACCTCAAATTGGTAGGCATGTGCTAGAGTAAAAATAAGATGGACCCATCTGCTTGGGGGCTCAGCTAGCACTGTAGGGGCACAGGAGATGGGGGTGAACCAGGACGGTAGCTGGTGAGGTGAGGGCCAGCACCCGAGAGGTCACCTAGGACGGACTCTACCCGAGCTCTGCACCTGCAGGGCTGAGGGTGGGACCTCCCTGGTGGTAGCGTCCACAGCTACCGGGCAGGTGAAGCAGGAAGGGGTGGACCTGACCTTGCTTGTCTGAAGGGCTCAGAGCCAGGACCTCCGGGCATGGCCTGTGAGACCAGGGAGCAGCACGTTGAACAGGAGCAGGAGACTTCCCCCACCCACCCTGTACAGAGGGCTTTATAGAAACAAATCTCAGTGTTCTGCATAGCTTTTCCCTCTGTCCACTTTTGAACAGAGTAGAGCTCCTTCTAGGAGCCAGCTCAGACTCCCCAACTTTGACAAGTATTTAGGCTGAACCCTCAGCCCACAGCAGGGCTAGACCCTCTGGCCACCCAGAAATCGAACGTTTTGTTCACCACCCAAAGGAAGCACTAATTGTGGTGCCTTTTCTGTCCACTCATTTCAGCACTGTCCAATAGAACTTTCTGCAGTGAATGAATGTTCTAGGTCTCCATGATCCGGTAGGGTAACCACTACCACATGTGAATGGTAAGCCCTTGCAGTGTGACTAGTGGGCCACTGAAGAACTGAAATGTTCACTCTTTGATTTAATAGTCCTCCTGAATGACAGCTTTGTTTTATAGGCACTATGAGTCATTAAGAAGATCACATTTCCTTCTGTGTTGGCTGCTAGGAAGGATGCCAGTTTTGGGTCCCATGCCCTCAAGGGCATATAATCTCATGGTGTGCATAGCTTACAGCCCTGCTCTTGTGAAGCTTACTTTTCCAGGGGGAATCACACAAAACAGAGTACAGGACACAGAAGAAGGCCAGTGAAAGATAAAGACTAGAAAAAAAAAAAAAAAAAAGACCAGTGAAAGCATGCCTCCTCCAGCCACAGCTGAGCAATGTTTCAATCCTGGGTGATGCTGGAATCCTGTAAACCTGACCAGTTTTCTCACCGTTTATTTCTGGTGTGTGGAATGAAAAGGCAAGCAGGGGGCGGGAGTCACTCCTCCTTCCAGGCAGACCCCTACCCAGGCCTGTTCTGCATCAGGGACAATTTCCAGCTTTACAAAATCAAGGCTGTGACCATGATGGGTCCTCTATGTGTGATGTATTGATCACACCAAGAATCATCTTCCTGACAGCCCATGTGGATCATGGGATAGAGTCCCGGGGAGTGAGGAAAGAAGGAGAGCCATGCACCTAGATCTGAGATCAGCCCCGGCCCTGCCCATCCTGCTGCTGGGGGTGTGGCACTTGCTTTGAGGTTTGAGAACTCAGGATTCACTGATGAACTCCACAGTGTCATCAACCTCCCAGCTGAGGGTGACACTGACAAAGCCTCAGGCAGGGGCCTCAGGACCCGCTTGTTGCCCACCCATTGTGCAAGGCCCAGAGTGACTCCAAGGTGTGAGCCTTCCTTGGCGCCCCTCATTAAAATGTCTACAGAGGAGCTGACCGAACATTTGAGGGTGCTCAGTTTTCTTTGTAAAACTATCTGCTGCCAGGAACAAGGACGGCTCCTAGGAAAATACCCAGAAGGAGTAATCGCAGCATTACCATCTCACTGAGATGCCCACAGCCCAGCAGAGCTTCCCATCTAAAGCTAAAGCAAGCTGTGCCCCAGTGACTCAAGTTTTCTCAGCCACGCTGTGACCACCCAAAGGAAACTTGCTCCCTGCTCCCAGGCCCCCACAGTGCTGATGAAAGAAGAGTCAGACTCCACGTGAGGTTCACTGGATGGTCTGGTGCCCATGCTCGTTCTGCATCCCCGCTTCTCCACCAGCCCAGGGTGCAGGGCACTGGAGGTTTGGAGTTGCAGCCTTGCATCCGAGGGCAAGTCCCTGCTCACTTTATGACAGTTCGCCATCCAACGTGCAGCGCTACAGGGCCCTCGTCTGCCTGGGCTCTGTGGAGATTGTTAGTTGCTCAGAAAGCTACCTGCAATTTTGTTCCAGGCCGCACAGCAAACAGACTCAACATGAGTGGGCACCTCGGCAGATGAAAGTCCCCACGCCCTTTCCTTTGGAAAGACAGCGGTTAGTCAGCACCTCCAGGGTAGGTACTTCTGGGCCTTTGACGTTTATAAAGGATTCATCCAGAGAACTCTGCTAATGCTTGCAACATCCCTGTTTGACAGTTTCCTTCCTCACTGCAATAAAGTATAACTTAACACATTGACACAGCTGTCTTCAGTCCCTCAGTGCCAGAGATGAGCAGAAGGCAACCAAGTCAGGTTGAGAGCAGGGGCTGGGCAGCAGGCTAGCCACCCTCCCCAGTGGAAAGTGACTGAGGCCACTCTCAAGTAGCAAGCCACAAGTCCAGTGAGTCTTGTGCTTCTCATTAGGCCCTTGTCTGTGGCCTTACTCCACGTTGGCACTAAAATGTGCTTGGCTGCAAGGTTTCCTTCAAAACATTGGGTCCCTACACATCCCCTCTGCCTCCACCTCTCCAGACGGCCTCCCCCTGCCCCAGCAGGTGTCTCCTGAGCATCTTCTGCTCCCACCAGGGTGTTCCTGCCTGGTCATGCTCCTCCCAGGAGCTCGGCTCTCTGGTTGCTCCTTCTGATCTTTCTCAGGGACCTGTGAGCCTGCCCATGCCTTGCACATCCACGTTGTCCACCTTGCTGTGGGCCTTGGCTCTGCTCATCTTCTGCGCAAGCTCTGAGGGCTCTCATCTTCTCTCAAAGTTGAGCCACTCTGCCGTCTCCCAAATCTCAATTTCTAGCCCAGCTGCTTTCCAGCTAACTAGGGCCATAGTTTTAGTTACATAATATATCAATCTGTCCCTATTGAAGAAACTGCAAACTACCTGCCAAAGAGTGAATTCCTCATCTTTCCTCTAAACATCATTTAGGGGAGCCTGGGTGGCTCAGTCATTGAGCATCTGACTCTTGGTTTCGGCTCAGGTCGTGATCTCGTGGTGGTGAGATGGAGCGCTGTGCTGGGCTCTGCACTTGGTGTAGAGTCTGCTTCAGATTATTTCTCCCTCTTGCTCATGTGCTCTCTCTCTCAAATAAATAAATAAAATCTTTGAATATCGTTTACCCCACATAACTCCCATCACAGCTAATAGTATCAGTCCACCCAACCAGGCAACTCTGGACATATACTATGCTTCTCTCCCTCCCTCTCCTCTATATTACTTCAGTGAACCAACTAGTTCAATCTCTGCTCCCTCCAAGATGCCCCTCAAGTCAGTCTCCTCCTTCCTTGGACACCACCTCTGCCTGAGTTTGAACCCCTTGACTCATCAACAGCTTTAGAGCTGGTCTTACTCTTTCCAGTCTTACCTCCTCAAATGTGTCTCCATGCAATGGCAAGATTTACTCTTCAAAACCACAAATCCAATTACAGTATTCTCCATATAGGGTATGACCATCTGCCTCTCTCTTCTGTCCCCAGCCCCACTTCCCATCACAACCCTGAGGTCATTCTCTGCTCTGATATGTCTACACTGCTTGCTGAAGCCTCCATTCCCTCTCATGCCTTTCAATTCTTAATTCCCATTTTGGCTCCTGGGCATATCTTCTCTCGCCTTCTCTGCCGAGACTGGGTATAATCATCCCCTCTTTTTGTAAGATCCACTGGCTTCACTCCCCACACACCACCCCCTACCTTGGGTGGAGTGAGACATTTTCCTTGTGACTTAATACAATTCTCAGGCTTATATATGCATCCTAGGCTTACACACACAGGGTTTTAAGACACTGTAGCGTAGTTTTTGGTCTACTCTTGTGCTGCTCCCGTTACCACTCCACCACTCCTTGGGGGAAAGAGCTTGCTCATTTCATCTTTGTGTCTTCCTGGCACATAGAATGTGTTTGGTTTATAACTGCTAAATTAATGAAGGCATCCCCTTACACAACACCTTAGCATAGTCATATGTGGCATAATATTTGATGAAAATATTTCTTCATTGATTGCTGATTGTAATTCATGACTTCTAAGACACCATCTTAAATGTCATGCTCACAGACTAAGGGACAATTGAGGGATCGTATTAAGGATAATCTGTGTATGTACGTACTCTTGTGTCATGGGGCTACAGCACTCTCTACTGTTGGAATGAACCCTGCCTGATGTGACCTAAGTCAGAGCTGGCATTCAATCCTCAGGGCCACAAATCCCCTTAATGGCCACTTACGTGCTCCACCTGTCCTGCCTCTGTGTTTCCGCCTCATAGACTTCAGCATCCACTTACTGATAAATGACAGGAAAAGGAACAATAATGGGCAAATTTTGGTTCTTCACTTGTGCCAAACACTTAATGCAGATACACTGCTGCCTCAGCTCAAGAACTTCAAGGCTAAGAGTTTTTAGAGAGAGAGGGCATGTGCAATAGCTGGAATTCTTAGCAGAGGTGGGTTATTCTGATGCTCTAAACCAAAATACGGGCATTTGGGCTCTAAGCCAGGAGGCCAGGGATCACCCCAGGAGCTCCCTTCCCCAGCAGCCATCACAACACATCATAAACGAGCAATGTTAAATAAGAACCCACATTAGCAGTTTTCGGGACTCATTTCCCTCTTAACAGCAGGAGCTGCTACAGTGAGAGTAGGAATCATTTTCAAATCAGGTGTGGTGGTGCCACAGCGGGAAAAAGCTTGCATCCTAGATGTCCCATGCGACTTTCTGGAGACTTCTAATAGCCGTATCTGAGGAATCTCACACACAGAATGGCATACAATGGACTGATAGTTATTTTCTTACACATCTCAGTAAGTGGTAATAGATGCCTCCATAAAAGATAACCAAAGAGATAATGGATTTTCAAGCCAG
This sequence comes from Neomonachus schauinslandi, assembly GCF_002201575.2. NCBI lineage: Eukaryota > Metazoa > Chordata > Mammalia > Carnivora > Phocidae > Neomonachus > Neomonachus schauinslandi. The sequence continues at coordinate 9,944,223 of NC_058414.1, forward strand.
GAGGATGTTCAGCAGACTTACTTCACAGTAAGATGCAGAAGCTGATGTCTACAGTGCTAGGGCCACTGGTCCACAGTCAAAACATTTCAAACCCATGAATACCGCCAAAGACTCTTATAATTTTAGTAGACTTTTCAACATTTGGTAAGAATTGCAACATTCATCTATGTCTATTTACCTTAGTGTTTCCTCAGAAGGCAATTACTGGGTCTTACATCCATTTGCTGTTGATAGTAAATTTGCAGTGTCTCTAGTAATTTATTTCATGTCCTGAGTGAAAACTAACAGAACCTTCCTTCTAGGGCTTTGTCGTTCCCTTTCATTACACCTCTTAATATCTGGCCCACTGCTCTAAACAAGAAAGAGTGCTGCTCAAGTCAGTACTACTGACTTCTGACTAAGAAAGACCAGAACTTTCAAGCATAAGAAAGCAAGCCTCCCAGATCTTACCATTCAAGATGGTTTTCCACAAATGCTGACATGGGGCTGATCTGCACTGTGTAGGTATCATTTGCAGAGTACTCAAAGAGTCCGTAGTAAGGGTTGAATAGCTCCTGAGACAAAAGGAAGAAGAACTCTCTCGAAGGACCACTGTAGTCCAGGCTGCAAAGGAAGCAGAGGTCCAGGAAGCTCATTACATGTGGGGGGTAGGGGCCTGTTTCTATCCAAGTGCTAGGGTGTTCTTTCAGAGTCAGTGCAGGGAAAGCAGAGAACAGCCTGTGTTCCTTATAGTGGATCCCTGTGGGAGCATAATTTGCTGTAGAAAATGAGGATGCAGTTTAGGGATGTTTCTTACTAGATGTCCATGAATAAATTCTCAGGGCAGTGTTTCTTAACCTTTATTCAATCATATGACACCTATTGGATAAAACACACAGCTGGCCCATTAAAAAGAAGGACCTTGCTGTGAGAGGCATGAAAGAGTTTCCCGTGATAGTACATGTGTGTGAATTGAAAAAACTTCCAAGTTTTTTCTGATATGCCTTCCTAGGTAGGCTTGTCCTCCACTGTTGAGATAGTTTTTTTTTGTTTTGTTTTGTTTTTTTTTTACAAAATCACTGATATGTTATGAACAATTTGCTATGTAGTTATATATGTGCACTCTAGGAGGAGGAGCTTTTTGATCAGAGACTCAAAAGTGTACATCACCTGAGAAAGGAAAGATCCGATAGCTTAAGTCTGTATTTTTGGCTTAGCGTATTTTTGGCATGGTGTAAGTGTGTAACCTAAGACTCTAGCACATGCCAGTAATCTTGGGCTTTTGAAGAACATGAATTCTAAAGCCTGGCAATACCTGGAGAGAGAAAGACCTCCTGGAAGGACATGATCAGAATCACCTTGGGGCAAAGGCTAAGAGCCACCCTCTTCTTTCTTAAGAAAAATCACCAAGATCTGCTGACTCTGGCCTGCCCACATTGAATGAGGTGTCTGCATAAAACTGCTGGTGCCTCACCCCTCCTCTCCAACAAAGGTGACGTAGAGCTTGTTTCGCTGAAGCTCCTTCCGGGAATAGGCCATCACCTGATTGAAGGTTCCCTCCAACAGATGGTCCCGACGAATGATGAGCCTGGGGAGAAGCCATCAGGGCAGTGAGTAGTGGCTCTGAGCTCTGATGTTGGAGAGTGTTCTAGATGAGTTGTGAGTGCCTGAGCTTACGGTCTCACTCCCTGGCCTCTCCAACGAGGTGCAGATTCCATGAGTTCAGCAATGGATTTATTTTAATGCTCTTTTCAAAACACTGGGAGCAGAAGGACAACATGTACATTTTTATAATTGGACGCACTCCATCATATTCGACTACTTTTAGGATTCTTTTGATCAATTCCAAAGACTCTCTTAAGTTGGATTCCTGAGTTTAGATTTAAATTTTAAGGATGAAAATAATAAACCCAGAGGGGGAGAAATATAACTATTCACTTAGACCTCAGTTACAAAGTTATAGAATCCATGAATGTGACTAATGAGTTAAATTTGTCCCAAGAATAAGTAAGAGGAAATATACAATTTTTTTTTTATTTAGTTCAAGATTCTTGGTTTTCCGAAAAGGTCTACCATTAATTTTATATATGCCTTTGTCTGAAATCTGTTTTTTTATCTCTCTCTTTCTCTTCTCTTTCCTTCCTTCCTGCTTCTCTTCCAATTTAACTTCCTTTCTTCTTTCTTCCCAACTTCTTTTTTTTAAACCTTCCTCCCTTCTATGAACATAACTGTTACCACACCATGGAATCCAATCTCCAAAAAGTATCACAAAGGTATAGGGGAGAAAAGGATAGGAACATCTAGCATCTGAATTCAGTGACCAAGCACTGGAGCACTCACTTAATTTTCCCTGGACCCTGACCAAATCCTTTGGCTTCCAGTTTTCGGTAGAAATTGCGGAGCTTGGCCTCAAAGTCTCTCCGGTAGGGTGAAGGGGCTCTTGCACTGGCTCTCTGTAAGCCTGCAGAGAGAAGCACATGGTCTGAAGGTCATCACTGATATGTGGAGCAATGTTAGAAGAAGGGTCAACCAGAGATACATTCTTATGTCTTCTTATTTTTCTTCTCAAAGAAGTTTCCCTTGATTGCCATTACTTTCAGTCTCTTTTATAATAAATGGAAATAATCTAATAAAGAGAAAAATGAATGCTGATGACAATAAACATTTATGTCTTCCAGTCCACTTCAAGTTGTATTTCTCTTAAAAATACCTTGGTGGGCATATCTACTGGCTTCATTGTACTTAAACAATCTAAATCAACAAATCAAGCTAGTCTAAATTTTTCTTGCATAAGTTTTTATATTATAAGTGATTGTAATGAGGCAACTCAGACTAACACATGTGTATGTCATACTTCTCTAACTATATTGACCCTAAAATAAACATAGGTGTCCAGTAGGGCCCAGAGCATTGAGGAATTTATATTAGACTATCTTGCATCATAGAAGAAACATTTGTAATAATAATAATAATAATGACTTGTTGATTTTATATAGAAGAGAGTTTTTATATCACTTAGAATGCTTTGTGAATGCTTTATTATTCTTATACACATTTTAATGAGAAAAGGAGTGGAAAAAATGACATTCTTCTCCAGGTTTTACAGATGGCTAGAATCATGGCTTGCCCCTTCAATAACTACTATATTCCAGGTATTGAATTAATATTCTAAAGGAGATTGATACCAACAAACTCACAGGAAGGAGAATATAATTACAAGTTGAGATGATTGCTACCCAGGAAGGAAAGGAACTCAGTTCTTTGATATCACAGAACACTCTGGCCAAGTTCGGGAAGGCTTCCCTGGGGAATATCTGAAGAATAAGTAAGCATGAATTGGACCGAATTAGTTGGGAAAGGCTTCCATTTAACTAAGACAAGAGATGAGCTGGGAGAAGAGCAATCTAGGTAGAGGGTCAGCATGTGTAAAGGTACTGCAGCAGAACGGAAAGTGGTGCTCCAGTTTACTGGAGCACAGGGTACAAGGATCAGAGTGATGCAAAACAAGGCTTGAGAGGTGGGTAGATGATCAAACAGGATAAGGTCCATTCTGCTAAACAATTTTGTTTAATACTAAGCACAATAGGAAGCCACTGCACAAGGATTGACATGATGACACTTGAGTTATGAAAACATCAGTCTTTCTGCAGTGGAGAGAAAAATGAGAGGACTGGGGTGGGTTTAGAAAGCCTAAATTGGACTAGGGTGGTGTCAGTGGAGGTGAGAAGTGGATAAACCGAGGTGTGTTTAGGAGGCAATGAACTGGACATAGGCAATGAGGGAGAGGTGGGCTTTAGATTTTGTAATTGAAGGGACTGCAGTGATAGTCATTGAGATGGGGTACAATGGAAGAAGAACAAATGTGTGGGGGAGAGCACGAGTTCAGCTTTCGATGGTGCTGCTTTTGAATGTTCAATTGGAAAGAGACACGGTTTGAGAGAGAGAAGAGAAGAAACCTGGGACTGGGTCTCGGGCATGGTAGGAAGTGAAGGATGTGTCTGCATCGGTGGCCAAAGAAGTCGTTGAAATGCATACTGTAGTGTCATAGGAGCTTACTGAAGGGGTGACTTAAGAGGGAGAGCAGTCAGTGATGTCAAATGTGGCTTCATGTTAAATGTGAGAATCACCCAATGGACTGTGTGTCTGGAGGTCATGGTGACCTTAGTGAAGACACCTCCTCTAATGCACCGGCGTAGAGTGGAAGGAGAGGTAGGCTTGGTAGGCTTGGTAGGCTTGTAGGATCGGTAGCAGGCATTTGAGAAAATGTCTACCTAATGGCTTCAGTTTTCTTAGTGAAGGGAGAAGGGACATCATTTGCCAGGAGAGACACAGAGGTTTGAGGGGAGCATAAACATTCGAAATAGCAGTGGAGGGGCACCTGGGTGGCTCAGTCAGTTAAGTGTCTGACTCTTGATTTTGGCTCAGGTCATGATCCCAGGGTTGTGAGATCAAGCCCTGTGTCAGGCTTCATGCTAGGCGTGGAGCCTGCTTAAGATTCTCTCTCTCCATCTCCATCTGCCCCTCCCCCTGCTTGCATGTGCTCTCTCTCTCTCTCTCTCTAAAAAAAAAAAAAGAAAGAAAGAAAATAAGTAGCAGTAGAGAAGTTTACCTAGGAAACGTGGTAGAGTTTTCTTTTGAGCATTCAAGGTCCAGGTGAGGTGAGAGATGACTAACTTATATTTGTAATCTGCCCTGTCAGATGAATTTGCCCAAGAATGCCTGAGCATAGATGTAGAGGAAGCAGATAGTATGTGTATCTAGGGGCAGAGTTCTGCAAACAAAATGGAGAGGACTGGGGAGTTTAGGCCATTGGCACAGATGTTACCAAAAAAATGAACCGTGGAATCTATGCTGGATAAGGGAAGAACAGAAAGGAAAGGAGAGACGTGCATGAACTAGAGGTCCTGATGAGGACAAAGGACAGTAATGGGGAGAGTAGTTGAACAAGCATGTTGGATGGGAGTAAGATGCTTGAATCAGTGATTTTAGAGATGACAACAGGGGTGGGAAGATGACTGTGGGAACAAGTGGTTGCAGTGGGGGGAAGGTCATTGCAGACCAGAAATTCCAGAAACCAGGAGGCCAGGGAAATGAATGGGTGTCCTTGTGTATGTTGAAGTCATTCAGGATGATGGAAGCACTGGGGAAGGAGAGTGAGACTATGAGACAGGTACCACAGTCTTTGAGAAAGAGAGAAAGGCCGGTAGATGACAGCAATTGGGGGTGGTGAGGAGAGACAGCTGAGTAGTATAAGCAAGGAAGCATGAAGGTCACGAGCCTCACCTTTGTACCACCCAGTACCTGAGGTGTAAGGGAACCAACAGCCACCACTTGAAAAGAGCTATCCTCGGTGAAATGCCAGCTTTCAGGCTACAGGCTGAACTAGAATACAAGTCTGTAGGAGAGCAGCATTTTCTGCCCAGTAGAACACAGTACGTTTTATAATATGACTTTTATTACTGCTGGTACTACACTATGCCCATGATCACTACTGTGTATTTTTCTAGTAATTTATGCTTCACAAAGTCCTTTGCCATAAATATCTGTAATTTGCTATCTCTGTAGTACCCAGGTAAATGTCATGAAGGTCTAGAAAAATGGGAATTATAAAATTTAACATCAAAATATTTGGATTACATAATCTAGGACCCCATGGTCAGAGCTAGGAGAATTAAGAATTAAAATGAATTGGATGATTGTTTGGGTTCATGGGATTAGTAATGCCTCATTAGGAAAGTTGATTCCTTTTATAAAAGTTATGCAAGTAATTATCATTTAGCAAATAACTCTTTATTCTCTCTTATTTTTCTATTTGTAATACGATATCTCCCCCATGTAATGATGTTAAAATCATACTCTACTGTTAAATGTTTGGACCGAAGTGCAGATACTTTATCAGGCTGGGACAATATCTACAACAAAATGACAGATCATTATGCAGGCCAATAGATACCCCCGAATGGAAGGCTCTGCTCCCCAAAAGCGTGCACTGGAAACATTTGACGGTCCTGACGTTGGCTCGGGCAAAGCTCCTCATCCTCCTTTTCTCAGGTCAGGGCATCTCAGTTATGTTGTATGTCCTTAATAATGCCTTTGGTGCACTGGTTTGGAGGAAGTGATGATGAGGAGAGACTGACTTAGAAACAGATCTTAGCAATTAACAAAACTACCTCTAAGAGATAGTTCTGAGTGACATGACTTGGAGGAGCCAAGCTAAGATACTCATTTTAGAGACCTGTGGCAGTACCAAGTAATGCTGAGTGAGACATCCCTTCTGAGGGACGGAACACACTGCTAAATTCTGTATCTCTTGTGAATTTCTCCAGTGGCCTCAAAAGCCAAGCTTGGACTCTGACTTTAGAGGCTGTGAGATACAAACCTACTAGATTTTTATTTTACTATTTTTTTTTCTTTCTTTCATTTTTTTAAATTAAGCTTAATTAGCCAATATATAGTACATCATTAGTTTTTTTTTATTATGTTCAGTTAGCCATCATTAGTTTTTGATGTAGTGTTCAATGATTCATTAGTTAAGTATAACACCCAGTGCTCATCACATCATGTACCCTTCTTGATACCCATCACCCGGCTATCCCATCCCCCAACCTCCTCCCTTCTGTAACCCTCAGTTTGTTTCCCAGAGTCCAGAGTCTCTCATGGTTTGTCTCCCTCTCTGATTTCTTCCCCTTCAGACTTGTACATCATTAGTTTTTGATGTAGTGTTCAATGATTCATTAGTTGCGTGTAACACCCAGGCTCATCAGATCACATGCCCTCCTTATTGCCTATCACCCAGTTACCTACCTACTAGATTTTAAAAACTAAATCCCTTTACTTTTAAAGTTATAAAAAGAAATTTGGGTTTACCACCAAGACTTTGAACAAGGTGGTATTGTAAACCAAACAACTGAGGAAAAACTCTCCAATATCTGGATCCCATTTGAGAGTACGGATTTTACTTAAACTAATTATTTTGATGAACCCGGGAGCAGTATCTTCTTTTTTCACAAAAGAGTTCAGTATACATTTCCTTATTTGAAATGGAAAATACCTATAAAGAATTTCTGTATCATGAGTAAATTAATCCTAATACACAAAAAAAACTATAGGGGAACAATTGCTCATGTAAGAAAACTCTTCAGCGTCCTCATGGGGGACGTTATGGTGGTCCCTAGTAACCATATCACCGAGCAATTCCTTTACACCTTAGCAAAAAGTTACTAAAACTGGTATCTAATAACATTCTGAGTCATAAGGCAGAATGTTTCAGAAAGGGCTCTTTCCTTCTAAATGCCTGCAGAGTACCTTGGAATACAAAAGCAATTTAGAGCAGGGGTCAGCAGACTTTTTCTGTGAAGGGCCAGATAGTAAATATTTTAAGCTTTTGCACCCATCTGGTCTCATCGTTACTACTCATCTCTGCTGTTGTAGTGTGAAAGTTGCTATAGAAAATACATAAATAAACAGGTTTGGCTGGGGTCCGATAAAATTCTATTTACAGACACTGAAATTTGAATTTCATATAGTTTTCACATGTTATGAAAAACTGTTTTTGTAAAAAAAAAATTCAAATTATTTAAAAATGTAGAATGCATTATAATAAAAACAGGCAGCAATTTGTCAACACCCAATTCTGGCAGCGTGCTTTCAATCAGAAAACTGAGAGGGAAGAAGGGAGAGAGGACATATATACTACTGCCCTTGTTCCACCTTCATCTGGTGGAAACACAGATGGCCACTTATAGGAGACAGAATGCCAGAGACTCAAGTTACCTGGGGAGTTCTGAGGTGAGGAACAGGGTGAACAACGGGGAGAGAAGCTGTACCCAGGGTGGAAGGCAGCCTGCAGTGGGACGTAGGACATAATCTCTTCTTCAAAGAGACTGCAAAGTAAGAAAAAAAAGAAGAGGAGGAAGAATAAGAAGAAGAAGCAGAGGAGAAGGAAGAAGAAGAGAGAAAAAAAGTTAGTTTTCTGTCCATGAGAGAATATTCATGAATTGGGGTAATAGTGGTTACAGTTCTCACAAGGCAACAAAAGCACTTTGGTTCACTTAGATAGGCACATGCCAGCATGCAAATTCTCAGTGTTATTTTAAACCCTAATTAATCCTGAAATAATAGAGTCTCCATCAAGTGCTATACACAGTTCTTGATACCCCAGTTGTAAATGTAAAGAAGGCAATGGACAGCAGGTCCAAGGGTGGGGGCCCTACTTTAGTTGTAGTCAGTAGAATCCTCTAAAACAAATGGTGAGTGTTTCAGTCATAGCTGTAGTGGAGGAAGACTGCCCAGAGCAGCCTTTCCAAGAAGTGTTTCAGGCTTAGCCCCTTACCTCAGCAAAATGACTAGATCTGCATCACAGGACAACTTTTCAAGCCCATGATTACCCTCAGTCCGAATGTAATGGATTTTCTCCCTAGAATAATGTGGGAAATAAAGTAAGAATTACCAACAGATAAGCTAGGGAATAAATCGCTTTCTGACTCACTTTTTTCTCTGCCAATATGGCTGACTAGCGATGTTCTAATGTCCAGTGAATTTTGTGGCATTTTAAGTTCCTGTGGCAGGTTCCCATGATGCTCTACAAGGGATCATCCATCCTCAGAATCACACAGGGATGGAAGCTGAAGAACTCGACAAAAGTAGGTCCTCCCATAGCTATGACAGTCAGGAGTGAAGCTGGGTAAGGAGAGCTGCCGGAGGACTGTTGTGGGCTCATGGTGTCTTGGGAGCCATGGGGGGAAAGAGCCTGAGAAACCTTGTGCCTGATGGAAAATGTATAATGCAACACTGGGTAAGAGAGGATCTGGCATCTAGAATACCAGAGTCTCCCAGGTCAGTCTGAGCACAGGCATCAATTTCTCTGTTTAATTATAATTTGCATTCTGATCGCTCTCATGACCTCCAACTCCAACCTGACAAATTATTCCAATGAATCTAGAGAGAAATATAACATTTATTTTGATCAAATGAACTTTGTACTTTGATTCTCTGACATTCAGATATTATAAATGCCACAACCAAGAATCATTCCATTGTATGCATGCTTCAAAGAAGTTAAATATTCCTCCCTTTCTTGAAGAGATGCCACAGAAATCTGAGAAGACTTAATATTTTTTAATATTTAACTCTTTCTTTTTTTGTTAAAATTTTTATTTTGAGACTATTTTATATTTTTATTGTTATTTTTAAAGATTTTATTTATTTATTTGACACAGAGAGATACAGCGAGAGCGGGAACACAGGCAGGGGGAATGGGAGAGGGAGAAGCAGGCTTCCTGCTGAGCAGGGAGCCCAATGTGGGGCTCGATCCCAGGACCCCGGGATCATGACCTGAGCCGAAGTCATGATCTGAAGGCAGTCGCTTAATGACTGAGTCACCCAGGCTCCCCTATTATGAGATGCTTTTAGAATCACATGTAGTTGTAGGAAATTAATACAGAGCCATCCAGTATACCCTATACTCAGTTTCATCCAATGTACGACTTTTAAAAAAATCTATTTATAAAAATACTGCAGATACACATTTTTCCTCTCTCTGATTATAATAATGTGAACCCAAATCTTCATCATTACTTGCATATTTTCAGGCAACAATAAAATAAACTTGACCTTTTGGGGTGTGTATTTTTTAAAAGGGAAACTTTTTGGCCTCTACAAAGATACACAAAATAAGATTAAACAGAGAAATGCATTGTGACCCAACCTCTCAGTATGGGTAGCGTATCATTGCAGTAAAGGCTATTGCCAAAACCTGGGGGGGCTCATAGTGTCTTCTCTGACTGGGGGTTTGAAAAATGGAGCAGAACCGTCCACACATCATTTTGCAGGGAGGATGTGGAAGCCCAGCCAAGAGTGCAAGCACCATGCCTCCTCCACCACCTGTTTCTCCCCTCATGTCCCTATGTTCTCAATTCCATGTTCCTGAGCTTTGGCCTCTAAATCCTGATACCACCTCACAGACCTCTTATTTGGAAGACTTTTGTGGATCTGCTCCCCTGCTTTACTGACTCAGCCCCACAAAGGACTCTCAAATTTATGTTCTCCCAATGACAGTGCCCCTGGGGCAGATCATCCTATTGCCCCAAGGGACCTATATGTGGGTAAGCCCCTGGTCTCCTTGTCTGGAGGAAAAACAGGGAGAGCATTCTAGGGATTGCCCTTGGTTCCCAGTGTCCCCGAGGAAATGAAGTCCAAAGGGGGTCAACTCTACTAGGGCAGGAAAGTGCCCACAGAAAGTGGCACTGCCCTGCCGTGGTTCTATTATCCCACCACCTACATGAACCACATCCATGTATCAGAAAGCCAAGCACAGTTTTCTGAGACTTTCAGTGGCTCTCCACAGGACGTTGCACTTTCTGTCATGTGTATGAAAATTTCATGCAGACCCAGTGGTCTGGGGGCCTCCAAATGCCCCTGGGACTCAATCCCAAAGGTACTGGAACTGGGAAAGATCTCTAAAGGCTAGAATGCCAGATGCCTCTCCTACATATACCCTTGCCCACCAGGAAAACTCCGGTATAAAGCTCTCCCCAGGGCTCAGTTCAGTAGAGCCACCTGCCTTCTTGACATCTTGACATCTCCTTTTGTGGCCTCCAAGACCTCAAAACTTGATATCCAAATGAAATCCTTGATGTTCTTTTATCACTATCACTGAATTCTGATCTTGTCCTTTGTGGCCTTTAACACATTCTATAGCTATATATGGCTTAAAAAAAAAAAAGTCAAACTTGTCTATCATCTGCCTTCCTCAATAGATAGCAAATACCATGCAAAGTAGGGCCAATGTCTGTTTTGCTTTGCTACTGCATACACAGTCCTGCTGCAATTCTGATTCAGAATCCTGGCACAATAAAAGCACCAGTTGAAGGAAGAATGAATGAATGAGAACTGCTACCATGACCCTTAAAGTGAACAAATGTCATTAACCTCTGGATTTTCTGCCTCCACCTTCCCTTTCCACACGTGACTTCCTTATGATTCACTGTTGTCTGCTGAACAGTTTTCTGAGGACTCACCCTCCGCCCTCTGACCCAGAAACTGGCTTTGTGGACCCAATATAGTGAATCCATGGCTCCCTGAGAATAGCAATGGTGGAACAGGGGTCACAGCCCCACTTGGAGACCACGGAGGAAAGAGTAATTTCTTCCTCTGAACAGTATCATGGAGAAAGAAGGTGTTCTTTTCAACCTTTGGACCTTTAAAATGGAGCTGACTCACCCTCACATCACACCCAGGGGCAAGCACAGGCCCAGTTATAGCAGTAGGGCCTGGCTTCCTGGTTCCTGTAAGCCCGACTCCCTGAAGAGCAATTTCTTCCTCTTGTTGTTCTCCCTTTTTAATTCCATAGCCTCTTAGTTACTGTGGGCCTTCTGCTTTTGATGAGATATTTGGGTTCTCATCCTGGGCCTACAGGTCCTTAAAGGAATCCATAATCTTAAAGAAGAAGCTATTAGTTTCTATACTAAATAATTGCCAAGATTTTTCCAATTCCAAGATGCCTTAATTCCAAATTCCCCCATATCTGGAAAATTGTAATTGTATAATTCTGCACTGCAACAAAGCCTTGAAAGTTTCTTGAATTTTGTTATAATGTGATACTATGCAATAGCGCTGAAAATAGTTTACTTTCGCTCTTTTACCCACGGGATTACATTTTTCACTTTTAAAATGACTTAAATGAGACTCCAGTGCCTTTGGTGAGTTTAAATTCCTCCAAAAAATTAGCTGTGAACTCATTACTTAGTAATAGAATCATAACATAAAAAATGTTCGAGTAGCAATCTCTCAGAAACTTTTCAGATAGTACAACTCCTCTGAAAATCCTTTGGAAATTCCCTTAAATTATGATATACTGTGAGTCAGAGAGTAGCACACAAATAAATGATCCATATGACTGAGTATGGCACTGCCTTCTGTGCCACAGTAATAAAATGGGCAGAGTTGAACAGAAGTGGAAGTGACAATCACTCATGCTAAGTCTCATCTGTTCATGCTAAAGATCTTTCATTCACTCTAAAGGTAATTAGTGTTTCTTATCTTCAAAGTAGAGGACTAGGTTCAGAGGGGGAGAGTAAGACAAAGGCAAAGACCAGAAGGTCCTGCTCTAAGGAACTTACATATTGTAGGGAGAGATCAGTACAAACAGCATTTAAGAGATAATGGAAAGATATACTAAAAGGACAAAAAAGGAATGCTATCAAGCAAGGCAAAAGAAGCACTGAAGTATGCCTAGGTCAGTGAATCTTTGCATTTGGTTTGAGCCTTTAAAATGAGTTGAGAGGTCCTTAAGAGAAAAGCCATTCCCAAGAGGGAAGAAGTAGGAGAGGACAAAGACTGGTGGAGGTGGAAGATATTAGAAGGAAAAAATTAGCATGGGATGGAGAGTTAGGTTAGGGCCAGACTTCGGAGACCATGGAAACTGTGCTTAGAAATCCTGACTTTATTTTACACACAATGGGAAGCTTTTTTGAAGGCCAGGAGTAAGATGATTTATTCTGTGCTATAAGAAGGTAATTCTGTCCTAGATCTAGGGGACATCTTCTAGGAGATCCCTACAAAATCCAGGAGGGAAATGCTGAGCACCCAAACACAGGCCATGATAGGGAAGAAAAAAAAAAGGCTGGAAGATAAAGTGAGGAGGCAGGTGTTTGGATGTGGAGACAGAGAAAGAGGAAAGCGGGGAGATCCGGCAATGGGGAGGACAGTGATTCTAATTCACACAGAGTAAAAAGCAGGGAAAAGAGGTGTCAGTGAGGGTGTGTGGGTGTGTGTGGGGAGAATAGTGAATGATTCTACCCTGACAGTAGTAATAGGAGTTTGAATAGCAAAGGGGCTATTTTCAGGTGTTGGTGATTCACTGAGGAAATCAAATCAGAGTACTACAGTTGTCAGCTAGATTCAAAAGACCACCAAATGGGAGATGAGGAGTCAGAGGTAGTCAGTGACTGCACTCCCACACACCTTCCCTGATCCTTCACACACCTACCTATAAAAGCATCTCCACAGTGCCGACATGGTAACTCTGTATCTGAGGAGATCAAGGGTATATATGGGCTGAATAACATGCCCAGATCGATGGTCTCTAAGAGCTGGAGCAAGAATTCAAACTGCAAGGGGACACACTTAACCATCATGTATAGCCAGCTTCCAAAATGCTATGTAGTCAACTGAAGCAGAGAGTTACCTGAATATCTTGGAGAGAAAGTGGGATTTAAGTTCACTTTGGGTGGCTATCCTTTCCAAATGAAGTGATTCAGTTTCAGAGACACTCATTCAACAATGACACTAATGGACAGTAAGATTTAAGTAGTTAGAACACATGATACTTTGGTTTATTTTTGAATATGTTCATCTAATAGTTGGTTTACCACTAAATGATGATATTTTAAAGATAAAAATTTTTAAAATGGATTAAAGACCTAAATGTGAGACCTAAAACCATAAAATTCCTAGAAGAGAACATAGGCAGTAATTGCTTTGGCATTGGCTGTAGAAACATCTTTATAGATATGTCTCCTTTGGCAAGGGAAACAAAAGCAAAAATAAACTATTGGGACTACACCAAAATAAAAAGCCTTTGCACAGTGAAGGAAACCATCAACAAAAGACAATCTAGTGAATGGGAGAAGATATTCGCAAATGATATATCCAATAAGGGGTTAAATATCCAAAATATTTAAAGAACTTATACAACTCAACACCAAAAAACCCCTAAATAATCCAATTAAAAATGGGCAGGGGACATGAATAGATATTTTTCTAAAGAAGACATACAGATGGCCAACAGACACATGCGAAGATGCTCAACATCACTCATCATCAGGGAAATGCAAATCAAAACCACAATGAGGTATCACCTCACACCTGTCAGAATGGCTAAAATCAAAAACACAAGAAACAACAAATGTTGGCAAGGATGTGGAGAAAAAGGAACCCACAAGCAGTGTTGGTGGGAATTCAAGCTGGTGCAGCTACTGTGGAAAACAGTATGGAGGTTCCTAAAAAAATTAAAAATACAATTACTACATGATCTAATAATTCCACTAGTGGGTATTCACCCAAAGAAAATGAAAACACTAATTCAAAAAGATATATGCACCCTTGTATTTACTGTAGCATATATATAACAGCCAAGATATGGAAACAATCTAAGTATCCATCCATAGATGAATGGATAAAGAAGATGTGGTATATATATATATATATGCAATGGAATATTACTCACAAATAAAAAAGAATAAAATCTTGCCATTTGCAACAACATGGATGGATCTAAAGGGTATAATGCTATGTGAAATAGGTCAGTCAGAGAAAGACAAATACCATATGATCTCACTTATATGTAGAATTTAAGAAACAAAACAAACAAGCAAGGAAAAAAAAGAGACAAACAAAAAAAACAGACCCTTAACAATAGAGAGCAAACTGATGGTTACAAGAGGGGAGGTGGGTGAGGGAATGGGTGAAATAGGTGAAGGGAATTAACAGTACACTGATCATGATGAGCACTGAGTAATGCATAGAATTATTGAATCACTATATTGTACACCTGAAACTAATATAACATTAATTAATGTTAACTATTCTTGAATAAAAAATTTATATGGTGCTTTACATAAGTAATTTTTTGATGAAAGATATTTTACTTTTTCTGTGCTTCCCTCCGAATCAAAGGAAATCATATTAACATCGTATGAATAACATATAACCTGGCAACAGGGCTGTCTCTGATTGTGACACTTCAGAGATCCTTCATTTTAAGTATTCAAGACATAATTAAATACACAAACAAAACACATCATAAGCTTCTGCTCTCTCTCCACAGAGGTGCTGTCCCACCTGGAAGACCAGCTGGGGAGACCTAGAGCTTGAGGGTGAGGGACAAGCCCCTACCTGAGTGCGTGGTTTCTCGCCAGGCTTGGCTGACGCTCTTGCAGCATTTCAAAAATGTTTGGTTGGCGAAGAAATGCCACAATCTTGTCATTATATGCTGAAACAGACAAAAGTGCAAGTTGTGGTTGAGTCTTTGGCCCAGAGATAATTTCTATAGTGGTTGGAAAATGGCTGCTTGATACCAGGATTAACACAGGAGTTTGAAGGGCAGGTAGCATACTCATCAAAAAAATGTAAGCTCTTGAGGGTTTTTTTCCTGTGACATAATAGCATTATCATTTTTAAAAGACCAAACCCAAAGTGAACCAGATCTAAGTTAATTATCTTTAATATTCCAGGAACTTAACTGGGTGTTAACTCATCCCTGTGTGAACAGGTGAAGGAGAATAAAATAGCTCTTCCATGAGGGGAGTTGTACTCTCTTCCTTCTGACTTCTCTTGGTCATTTTGCAATAGATTTATGGCAAAAAATTCTTTATGAGTTCAAAGAAATCCTTTTCTGAGCACTTGACCCTTACAACCTTGGCCAAGGTTGATTGCCCAGTAGTGATAATGGAAGTATCCACATCCATTTGGGCTTTCTCACCTCACTTCCTTTGATACGAGTGGCATGTACCTCAGGAGGTAACTGAGGTTAGGAGTGAAGACTGTGCTGACTTATCCCCATGCACACCTGGGAAAGAAGTTCTAAATTTAAAACTGCATCTAATAGCAACAAGATCCATCACTTCACTTAAACTATGCTCTCCTGGACTCGGCTAACAAATCACTGAATGGAATAAAGAAGAAGGGGATGAGGGTCTGGAAGAGAGCAGAGAAGAAAGAGGGAAGATGGAAGGTCAAATTGAGGAGTGAAAGGAAAGGAAAAAGGGGCACAAGGGGGATGGAAGCAAAGGGTAGGGGTAGATTATACCATAGGGGAGGAAAAAGAAAACACAGAATCCTGAATATTAAAAGATTCATGACAAGAAAAAAAAAAAGGCTAACTATTGGGTATCCAGGGTCCCCAAAACATGATACATACCTAGCGGCAATGACTCATGTTGATGTTGGCTTCGAATAGCAGCTACTAGGCTGTGTCCTGGCCTGGCCAGTAAAGAGGCTCCTCTGTTTCTAGAGACTTCTGAAGCCTAATTTCAAAATAAAATTGTTAGCATTGGAAATCTTATCAATTTCAGATGGTCTTTTGATACTAATTTTTCAATATGAGGGGTAAAAGATCCTGATATCACCTAAGTTACAAAAGAAATGAAGTTACAATCCTCAAAGTGAGTGGAAACAAGCAAGTTTTTTATTTTTTATTTTTTTTAAAGATTTTTTTAAATTTATTTATTTGACAGAGAGATAGCACAAGTAGGCAGAGCGGCAGACAGAGGGAAAGGGAGAAGCAGGCTCTCTGCTGAACAGGGAGCCCGAAGCAGGGCTCGATCCCAGGACCCTGGGATTATGACCTGAGCCAAAGGCAGCCGCTTAACCGACTGAGCCACCCAGGTGCCCCAATAAGCAAGTTTTTTTAAAAAAAGACTAAGCAGGATGGTTGATGGTTTTTAAGAAAGTGATTGTGCTAAATGTTATAAATGTTAACCAGATTAATATACTGAGTAGACTAAGAAACATTTCTCTTCATAAATACATTCAAGAGACAAATAAATTCTACATGAATACTATCACAGTATTCATAGTAGTAGTAAAGATAAGTTTATGACTTTCATTTCTAAGAGTAGCACTGAACTTCAGCACTGAATGTGCAATGGACTTGCTCTTTTTAACAGCACGTATCACTCTCAGATGGCCATTCTTTGCTTAGTGCCTACTATTCCATTCACTGTGCTGGCTATTCTTCACATAGTATCTTTTTATTCTCTCAAAATTCTGAAAGATAAGCATTATTAACCCCAGATCACAAAGAGGGAAACTGAGAATTGGGATAACTTAAGTTTTTACAACATTTTTAACTGTAAGAGACAGAACCAGGGTGCCAACTAATGCTTGAGTGCAAAGCATTTGTTGACTCCTCTCCTGCCATTAGCCTGCACCCAATACCTTAGTTTTGGATGGGCATTTTGACAAAACTTCATGAAATACAAAACTTGCTTAGCTTAAAACTTATATTTGTGATGATTAATTGAGCTCCATTTTAAGTTTTAATAAACCCCTTAAGTTCAAGAGCATGGCAGCGAGCTCTCTACCATGATTCCATGTACATTTGTTCCTCAAAGGATCCTTGCAGGGTAAGCTATTTAAACAGAGGCCCTATAGAATTTCCACATTGGAGTACATTCACCAAATATATGGGGTTTGCTGTAGTGTATGATTCATTCTATGGTATTTGGTAAAGTATGCCAAAATAGGCTTTAAAGACATTTAAGAATTACATTGAAGATTACTTTGTAATATACTTAAAAAGTGCTCAAACACCCAGACAAATAAGGAAAGAAAATTCTCCCTCTGAGACTGGTATACAATTCACTTCCACAGAATTCAGGAGAGTTATTGAGATCCTATGATACGAAGTCCAGAAAGATCAGGTCAATCTCAAAGGGGCCATTTAAGACTAGTCCATGTGTCATATTGCAGATGATAAATAGGACAGATTATTTAGGGCTTACTCATTAAAGACATGGTAATTGCTGGTTTTCCTTTGGGTCCTACTTCCACACTCCACACAGACAGGGGTAACATCCTTTCTTTGCAGAGATGTGCTATTAGTTCACTGTCTGTATACGGCAGTCTTTGAATTGCTCTTCTTGAAGTAGTAGAGATGCAGATCCATCCTTTCTCTTCCAGTCTTTCTCCTTGCACACTGCTTACTTGAAGGACAAGGCAATAGATTCTGTGCCACTGTGGTGAACCTCTCACTTTGATGTCATTAGCCCTCAGCTCTGTACTTCTAGAGCAGCCAGCCACCGAGATTGAGAAGCTGGTACTTCTGCAACAGCATGGTTACAATGCAAAGTGATGAAGGAAAGGGTTGACTATTAAAATAGGCAACACTGAGTCTCTACATTTCTTTCTCCTTGAATTAATAAATATGTAAAGCTTCTCTGCGACTGAAATGATAGGTCTCTTTTCCTTGGAAGGAATTATGTCAGTCTGCTTTAATGTGTGTTTGAAATATTTTTGATGCTGTAAAGACAGGAATCTGAAAGACCACTCAATTGAAGATGATCTAAACGATGTATTACAGAGAGAAACTGAGGAAGCAGATCTGATAACAGATCTCAGGAGGGCATGGCTGTATACCGAACTCCGGTGATGCCTGCTGTCACACCCTGAGCTAAAGTGTCTCATTGTTGGTGGGTTGCCCCAAAATAAAGAGCACTTTGAAACAGGAAGAGGCTCACTTCTATTCCTGGCTGCCACAGGGAATTCATATGTTACAGATATGTTTTAGGGAAAAATGGTGCCTACTTCTGAGGTCACCTGCTCACTGGCAAAACTAAGGCAGATTCAAAAACTTCAGAAACCAGATGAAGTCCAGCTACTCTGAAGGTAGATAACTGACTGATGAATATGCTTCAGGCCAACTATGAGTGAGATGGAGGAAACAACACAGGGGGAAGGTAGGGCACGTGGGGTACCTGAACCATAGAGACACCTGCCGAGGGTAAAGGAGGTACTGGAGAGCCTACAGATGAGGATGGATGGGAAGGTTAGATAGACACAGCCTTGTCCAACTAGGAGCCAGGAATTTACAGGGATGGAGACAATTTCAAGCAGGGCTGGAGAAGATTCTGAGATTGGTCTAGTTTACTATGTGCCAGGATCCTTGTACCCCTAAAGTAGTACTAAATGGTCCATCCCGAGGAACGTTTGATATCAGCTAGGTGACCTGCTTTGGACCTCACTGCAAACATGATGCTGATGTTTGCTTTCCTAACTACTGAAAATGACTAGAAGAATGGATTTTCCATTTAAAACCAAAATTATATGACTCATTAAATTCCCTTCGCATTTGACGCTTTTTGTGTTACTGAGTTTCTCAGGGGTGTGTGTGTGAGTCAGAGAGACAAAGAGGGGACCCCCCCAAGGGCCTGCCTCTCCCCAGACATGCTATGACTATTCTATGACTGGCTAAAACCCAGTTTGCAGTAGGGACTACTTTTAAAATTTCTCTTCTTTTTGATGTTGAGATAGCTTTAATCATAATTGCAGATGTGAAAACTTCAAACATTAAGCTCTCTAGAAAAAAAAAAAGATATGCTCAGAAAATACTTTTCAGTGACTGGTAAGCAAGCCTCTCTTCCATGTTGCAATTTAGAAATGTAAACTGGTGGTTTTTTAAAGCTGTGATTGAAAATTGCAGGTTTTAGACTGAATTTGGGTTAATAATCAGCTAATGCTCTCTTTGAAAACGCTGGAGACCTGATGATAAAAAAAAATAGTGAGTTCAGAGGAAAGGTCCAAGTGATGAATTTGCATTCATCTCTAGATTCCTTTTGTATTCTAAAAATAGATCATTAACAAAGTTTTCAGAATTATCTTAAGGAAACAAAAGAGAGAGATCTATGCTTGAGTTGTTCAACATACTTATAATAGTGAAAAGTGAATAATAAACATAATGTACAAAGAAAGGCTTGAGTTAAATTACGGTAGATCCATACGATTAAAATACAGAAGAATTTTAATGGCATGGGAACAGTCTCCAAGGTATGGTATTGGTAAAGTAGAATACAGAACCATAGACTACATGATTCAATTTTTTTTTTTTTATTTCTCTGTAGACCAGGAAGTGTCTCCAGATGGGGTATTATACTTGTCTTTTAACTTCTTTCCCATCTGTGTCTGTGTTTTCTACATTCTTTACGTACTCTTGATAATTCAAAAGTTTATTTTCATAAGTGTTTGAATTTTATAAACTTCCAATCAAACATATAATCAAGTATAGGTTACATGGAATCAAGAGGAAAATTCCCAACTTTTAGAAGCAGTGCAGGTTACCCTCCCTAAAGGCAAGCTTCCTGAATGATGACTTCTCTGTGTTATCAGAGTCAATGAAATAACTTTTGTCATCAAAAAAGCTCACTGCAAAGAATGACCAAGAGTGACCTCTGCTTTTAAAGTGAAAAGTCACACCAGTTAGAATGGCAAAAATTGACAAGGCAAGAAACAACAAATGTTGGAGAGGTTGTGGAGAAAGGGGAACCCTCTTACACTGTTGGTGGGAATACAAGTTGGTACAGCCACTTTGGAAAACAGTGTGGAGGTGCCTCAAAAAATTAAAAATAGAGCTACCCTATGACCCAGCAATTGCACTACTGGGTATTAACCCCAAAGATACAGATGTAGTGAAAAGAAGGGTCACATTCACCCCAATGTTCATAGCAGCAATGTCCACAATAGCCAAACTGTGGAAGGAGCCGAGATGCTCTTCAACAGACAAATGGATAAAGAAGATGTGGTCCATATATACAATGGAATATTATTCAGCCATCAGAAAAGATGAATACCCAACATTTGCATCAACATGGATGGAACTGGAGGAG
Source organism: Neomonachus schauinslandi (assembly GCF_002201575.2). Classification (NCBI taxonomy): domain Eukaryota; kingdom Metazoa; phylum Chordata; class Mammalia; order Carnivora; family Phocidae; genus Neomonachus; species Neomonachus schauinslandi. The sequence goes on from NC_058414.1 coordinate 9,964,583, forward strand.
ATTATGCTAAGTGAAATAAGTTAAGCAGAGAAAGACAATTATCATATGGTTTCACTTATTTACGGAACATAAGGAATAGCATGGAGGATATCAGGAGAAGGAAGGGAAAAATGAAGGGGGGAAATCAGAGGGGGAGATGAACCATGAGAGACTATGGACTCTGAAAAACAATCTGAGGATTCTAGAGGGGAGGGAGGTGGGGGGATGGGCTAGCCTGGTGATGGGTATTAAGGAGGGCACGTATTGCATGGAGCACTGGGTGTTTTATGCAAACAATAAATCATGGAACACTACATCAAAAACTAATGATGTACTGTATGGTGACTAATGTAATATAATAAAAAAATTATATATATATATATATATATAAAGTCAGTTTCTCTTCTCTCCCAGATTCCTGTCCTTTCCTGAGGTAATTACTATTATAAGCTTTTTTGTGTGTACCCTTCCAGAACTTTTCTATGACTAATGATTTTCTAACCTGACCAAGATAAAGTGGTAAAAGAAATAAAAATTATGTGCTCTGCTATCCTTCCTTATTAAGATTAATTTATATTGTTACTTGCAGTATAAACAAGACAAACGTGATCTTCAGTGATTTCCTTACTGAGAGATGGGATCCAATATTTATAGCCTATATGCTCTTTCCATTTATCTGTATCCATTTCCATTTGGACATTATGTGAAGAGTTAGGCCTGTTTTGTTGATGCTTTTTTTGTATATTGCAGACAGATGTGACACTGTACTGAAATGCAGATTAAAGTATCAAATAATGATCCTTTTATGCATAAAGCACTATATTGCTGATAACCGCTTTCAGCAGACTGCCTGAAAAATTTTCACTTGAGGTAAAAAAATCTAAAAGACATTTGACAGTGTCTCTGTTAATAACCTATCATAGGGGTTTTGAGGGAAATTTTTACCATTTAGGATCCTGAATATAGAAACTGATTTCAATTCTGTCTTTAAAAGCAATTGATAAAAACATTCACTGCTGAGCAGTACTCAAGAGAATGGCTCATGAAGGTGAACAGAAAATACTGATTCCTAAGGTCGTGATCTAAGAAACATCTATAGCAAGTCACCCAGTGCCCCTGATATGTGACACAGAAAAACCATGGATTATGGAAATAATTCACTGATTGTTCCTGAGTCTCATATTTCCATCTGCTTAACTGTCATTTCAAATTGGGTATCTTACCGTTTTCATACTCATTATCAACTTCTCTAACAGCAAACCTGCCATCCTCCCCAACTGGCTTTCCTGTTCATCTTACCTGTGCGTTGTTAATGTGCCTCAAGCCTCACGGACTGAGAATCACAGAGCTGGCCATCGAGTTCCCTTGCTCCACTTGCAGATGAGGGAACTGAGGCCCCAGAGAGGAAAGGAAGGAGTAATGACACACACCTCCTCTGGAGAGAAGCTGGAGCTGAGACTCCATCTGCTAACTGAAGTCCCAGGTATCCCTTCTTCCCGCCTCTTGACCTCTGCAGGCTTCTTCCCACAGGGTGTCCTTCGTCTTGTGTCTCTTTGCCACCTCCAGTGGCCGCTAATGAATGGGGCCACTCTCGCAGATCACTCTTTTCTTTCCTCTTCTTGGCCGTCATTGTCTCCTTTCTAAAATACTACTTAACACTGGACTGGGACTTAGATATGAACTGTGGTCTTGAACTCCCTGTGTGACCTGAATTTTTGATATTTAAGTTTGCCTGACCATAAAACACAATTCTTAACTGAAGTGGTATTACCACATGGGAATATTTGGAAATACTGAGAGGTGTTTTGTTTTGTTTTGTTTGTTTGTTTGTTTTTTAAAGATTTTATTTATTTATTTGAGACAGAGAGAATGAGAGAGACAGAGCACCTGAGAGGGGGGAGGGTCAGAGGCAGAAGCAGGCTCCCCGCCGAGCAGGGAGCCCGATGCGGGACTCGATCCCGGGACTCCAGGATCATGACCTGAGCCGAAGGCAGTCACTTAACCGACTGAGCCACCCAGGCGCCCTTGTTTTGTTTTTTGTTTTGGTTGTCATAGTGATTGGTGAGGTGAGGGCACTCCTGACATTTAATGGACGGGACCAGGTAAAAAGGTCCTGCAATGGCATGGGACAATTCTATACATTACAGAAGTGTCCTCAAAATGCCAATAGTCTTCTCCTCTAAAGCCCACTTTTACACAATAAATTATCATGGTATTCCTCTCAAATTCATTCAGTGGGCCCATGAGAAAGTGCCAACCATGTGATATTCAAAACTTTACAAAAACCAAGACAAAACCCAAGTGGAAACAGTATTCTGGTCACACTGAACTATTCGTTGTCTCTCTACTGACCGTTCTCGATCCTACCGCTGCACCTCTGCTCACGCGGGCTCTCTGTGGGGTTGCCCTTCCTCTTCCTCTTCCTTTGTACCTGGCTAGATTCTACCAATTTTCTAGGGTTAGGTCAAGTACCTTACTTGAAAGATGCCTTTCCTTGGCCTCTTTTGAACTTCTGCGGCACTTGTCCTACCATCTCTCTTGGCACTCAATCATATTCTAGTTGTTCTTGTGACTTAACTCTGTGTTTTTTGGCCTGGCTTCAAACATAGAATACAAAATTCTCCCGGCCAGGGATCATATCTCGTACTTCTTTGCATTCCACAGTGCTCATAGCAAGCCATGCACTTAATCAATGTTTGTTGAGGAAAATCACATCACAGCAGACACAATTAACATTTCCCACCGCGCCCTCCTTCTGGTTTTATACCAAGATCCTCCTGTCTTCTCGTTCCCTAGGCTCTGGGCTCTCACAGCGGGAGGAACCAGATGTTTATTTTCACAGACGCTGGGTCTTTGTTTTCCCTGGTATGCTGCCTCTGGGTCAGCTATTCTCTGCCTCCCAGTTTCTCTCTTTTTTGCTTTTCTTGGTTTCTCCTTGTGTCAGCGCAAAGCTACCAGTGGACAGAGGATGCAGAGGATGCGCAGAGGGATGGGCGGGGTTTAAAAACCTGATCAACTGAGTCAACTGGAGAGTGAATGGATTAGCAAGAATACAGATGGTTGATGCACATTTATACCCTTTCATTGTTACGTGTTACAGTCTTTCTTGGCCGATGCAGGTAGTACTTTGTCATTACTGTTGATATTCAATGTAACTGTGCTTAGGCTAGTCAGTCACATTAAATAAGTGTTTCAGAACAGGTATTGCAAGTGGTACTCATGACTTTAATCTCGTTTCAACAGAAATGTTTTAATACTTGAATTTTCAGGTAATTTTCTTATAAATGTAAGAGATCTATATCTTTAGGGGTTCATCTTACATTGAGTAACCTACCTTTTTGTTTTATTGACAGTGAACCTGACTGTAGTACTTAGCTTCTTTTGTCAAATGGGGTTACTCTATATTAGCGCTGAATTTGCCTTCATAATATTAAAGAGCTGGGACATTTTAAATAAATTAAATGGCATATTTCAAAAAGGACTCAGATTTTTGAATTTATCCACTATCATCTCATAAATGTTGTACTTTCTCAAGTGTTATGAAAGCGCCACCAGAGAGGAATACAATGCATGTTGAGCTGGGAGGTTGGGGCACTGCTTTTTGTAGTCGGCAAGTGTATCTGCTGATGAGTGCTGCTATGTGTGCGTCCTGACACCCACAGAACCCTTGGGGATATACAATATTCTTCTCTGCACGGCCATGTACACATTTTACATATATGAGGAAAGAAAGAATCAACATGTTTTCAGCAGTATCCTAAAACAATACCTAAGATGACCCATGAAAGAAAAATTCGTTCTATCACACTGGCTTTAAACCGTGAGCGCCCTTGGTTGGAAAGAGTTAGACCTGTCAGAGTATGCAGATGATTCCCCTAGAAAAGTAGTAAACTGGTAGCAATACAAGAGCAACAGGCTCTTCCCTTGAGACTTATGTTTGCTATCTGAGGCTGCCAGGTGGATTGTTTTTCTCCCCATTTCTCCTGAAATGTTCACCCTAGTTCTCCCTGGAATGACCCCCAGGGGCAGTGGAGAGGAGCGCAAACACACACACACACACACATTTCTTTTTATCCTGTACTACTTCATTTTTTGCCTCATTGTAATCCAACTCTACAAGTTGTTTTATGAGAAATGGTTCTCAGTGGCCATAATCTCCTGAGGTCTTGGTGGTTTCTAGGATGGTACCAATACTTGGGAAATGTCAGGAAGGGATTTGCTCATAATATTACCAGGAACTGACTAAAAGTAGAAAAGAGCTATGTTTGGAGTTTTGGTTTGAGAAAGGAGGCTAGGAAATGGTATGGGATAAAGAGATAGTAGTTCAGAAAGGCAATGCACATGATGTTTAAGAGGGATGGCAGGTTTCACGATTCAGTGGAAGTTAACCCTAGGCAGTGAATAAAGATATAAACCAGGAAAGAGCACGTGGTAGGATGGGAAGAGAGTATTCATGTCCCCAGTGGATTTCCCCCAGTTTTTAGTCCATGTATATAGTATTGATGTCTTCTCCAGGATCTATGAAGAGCCAGAAGTTTAATGTCAGTCATACCCTGTATGATCTTTTAGGAATTCACATGTGACTGGCAGGCCTAAGGAAGCACAGCTCCAGCCATGGTGTAGGGATCTCTGGACACCGCATTTTCAATTTCCTTCAAGCTAGACAGATTTTTAGTAGTGGCGATTATTAGGACAAAAGGGAAGGCAGAAGGAAGGCAATCTGAAGATGGGTCTAAGGAGTTCAGTGGGTGTCCCTGACTCCTCATTCTTTTAAAGACCAGTGTGGATATGGCAGAGCCCCTTGAGGAGCAGGCAATCCTAGATCCCAGCCACTGAAACGGTTCTGGCCCCACCTGAGCAGGGCCTGTGGAGGTGTGAATGTGGCAGGGGGTGTGGGGGTGTTACCTCTCCAGCACTGTAGCTCCGGAGCCTCTGGAGGTGCTGTCGATGTGTGAGGTGGTTGGGAAGACGACCGTTCTGAAGAGGGATTCGGGGGTCAATGAAAGTGGTAGCTCGACTGTTGTGGTCCACGAAAAAAGACTGCAGATAGACCAAAAGCACACTGCGTGAGAAAGAGCCAGAATGAAGGCAATAAAGTAAGGGAATGCTACAGGGCTCAGTCTTCTTGTTTATTTCTGTCCCTCCTTTCTATCTACTCAAACCTGATGGAAGACTGGGGCGCTGTGCATCCGTTTGCTCAGTAGTTGAATGGAACACCAGCAGTCATTGATAAACACGTCACACTGTGGCGTTATAGACTTATGATCATATCATTGTATTCACCATGGAAAATTAGAAAAATGGAGCCTTTGATGTATCAGAATAACACCAGTAATAATTTATGGATCATTTTATTTTTAAAACAAAGTCTTTTTGATTACAGAACTAGCACAGTCTTACCGAGAAGAAATTTTATTTATTTATTTATTTTATTTTTTTTTTTATTTTTTAAAGATTTTATTTATTTATTTGAGACAGAGAGAATGAGATACAGAGAGCATGAGAGGGAGGAGGGCCAGAGGGAGAAGCAGACTCCCTGCCGAGCAGGGAGCCCGATGCGGGACTCGATCCAGGGACTCCAGGATCATGACCTGAGCCGAAGGCAGTCGCCCAACCAACTGAGCCACCCAGGCGCCCCCGAGAAGAAATTTTAAAAGGATAAAAAAGTAAGAAGAAAACCAAAATTATCCCAAATATCACAATCCAAGGGTAGTTACCAAAATATTACGGTGATTTTTTTTCCAGTTTTTTCTTTTCCTATGCAAATATACAAATAATCTATATATTTTCCTCACATTGGCACCTACAATTTTGTTAGAAGGTTTTTTTCACCTATTATTTTATGAGCATTTCCTTAAGTTATTAGACATTCTTTTAACACAGAATTTTAGTAGGTATATGGTATTCAGCTTGATGGATGCATAGTAATTTTGGTACCCTCTATCATTGGACATTTTACTTTTTTACTGTTTTAAAAATAGTGCTTCAATAAACATTCTTGTTCATAAATCTTTGCAGAATGTTTGATTACTGTACCTGTTCCAGTATGTGGCAAAAGTTATTTTTTACATCTAAAATTACCTCTCATAAAATTTGTACCTTTTCAGAAAAACAAACCTTTTGTACTACTAAACAATCTTTCAAATACTGTCTTCAACAAAATGTAATGTTTTGAAGGTGATTTCCTCTTAAAGATCTCTATCAATGCTCATTGTAGTATCTGAATGTGTCTACACACCTGACAGAAGTAGTCGAAGTCAAATACAGATTTAAAAATTATTCTTGGGAAGTATGAGCTTATAATTTCAAGTATTAGATGTCCTTGTAAACAAGTCTCTTTTATTAAAGAGCTCTATAAGAAGCGATACAGGAAGTGGTTTCATTATGGAGACCAAAAGATAGCCCACAGGACATAGGAGATTAACTCTCCTAATATCATGTGAATCAGTATCTGTGACTTTCAGTAAAATTCCCAAGACAGCATTCCATACAGATTCAAAAAGGCCTGTATGGGGGCACGTGGGTGGCTCAGTCGGATAAGTGTCTGCCTTCCACTCAGGTCATGATCTCAGGGTCCTGGGATCAGCCCCACGCTGGGCTTCCCCCTTCAGTGAGGAGTCTGCCTCTCCCTCTGCCTCTCCCCAGTGCTTGTGCTGTTTCTATCTCCCAAATAAATAAATAAAATCTTAAAAAAAAAAAAGCCTATATGTCCAATAATTTGGATAGGGCTGAAGATGATGTTAGGTGGTTCAAAAATGACACTAGTGATATCGAAAAATGAGTAAAGAATCTGAAGAAGAAAAAATGTGAGTGGAAAAAAAACCATTTATCAACATGTTTATATAACATGAGATTCTAAGCACACAAGTATAAGCTGAAGTCATATTTGAAGGTTTTTTTTTTATTATTCAACTATATGCCTGCAAGTTTATAAATTAAAGTTAAATGGGTTTCTTATATTTGTGCATATGTGGCAATTCTTTGGTATAAATTCCTAAAAGTTGAGTTAATCACTGGGCTAAAAGTTAGAAAAAATTTTTTTATTGGTCCATATTAACAAATTCCCTTCATGAGCGCTGTACAGATTTATCCTCTTATCGTAAGTTCATGAATGCTTTTCATGGACTTTATAAATGTTGAGTATTTGAAAGACCTCTTAGAAATGTTGAATGGTAAATGATGATAAATTATTGTTTACAGGGGAAGCCAAATATTTTCTCACAGTTTTCTTGGTCAGGTTCTTCATTGGCATATTGTTGACTTTGCTCCCCTTGTTGTTGTTGTTGTTGGGATGTTAAGGTTTTATTATTTACTTATAAATGTGTTAATTACTCCTCTGCCTTCAAATTGCTTTTGATTTTTGTTTGCTTTGTTTTCCACTACACAGAATTTTTTATATTCCTCTGTACTCAAATCTCTCAATCATTTCTGTCTAGAGTTCAGTTCAATGCTTAATTATGTTTTTCTAGCTTTATTTTTGGTGAGTTTGTTCTGAAACTTATTTTGGTATGAATGTGAAGTTGTAATTCAATTTTTTTCTCCAAGAGCCTGTTTTTCCAAATCATTCATTCCCTATCATTTTATTACATATAAATTCTTATAAATACCACTATTTCAGGAGTATTTTATTTGTTCCAATGATCTGTAGGATTTTCACTATTCCAATTACTAATGTCTGTAGGACAAGTTTCCTCTCCTAATTTATCTTTTCAATATTTTCTTAAGTATTCATGCCTGCTTATTTTTCCAGATGAACTGATCTTAATTTTATTAAGTTCCAAAATAGTTCCATTAGGATTTTGTTTACAGTCACCTTAAGACTACAAATGATTTAGAGAGAATTCATTCTTTATAATAGACAATGTATCCTTTCCCATTTCTGAACATAAAATGACATTCAAGACTTGCTCTTCTCAGTAAAATTTTGTAGTTGTCTTCCTGAAAGACACATATTTTTGGTTAAGGGAGTCTGTAGATATTTAATACTGTTTGTTGCTATTCTGAGTGCTTCTTTTCCTGTAATGTTTGTAACCCATCATTCCTAGTACCCAGGAAAGCTATTGTTGGTATATTCAGTTTGTGTCTGTTTATCGTATTAAATGCTCCTATCGAATAAAGGACACTTTTAGGTATATCTTCTTTGATTTTAACTTATTTCTTATGTTGTTTTCCAGTTCACACACTTCTGGGTTTTTATTTTCAACTAAATTTTGAAATAAATTTTTGCTTTAATTACTGTTGCTTTTTAACCTTCTCTAAGTTATTAGTTTGAAAGCTTGTATTTTAATGTTTATTTTTCTTGTTTGATAATAAAAACCAATGTACTAATCCTTTGAGTATAGTCTTTCTATATCACGTGTTTTATTAAATATTGGTCACATGCATTTTCAATAATTTCTCAATGGTTTCTATGTCTTGATTTTATTTAAAACACAATAGTCATGAAGAGTATTGCTTTGAATCTACAATTGGCAAATTGTTCTTGATGGCTGTGCTTAAATACATTCTCATTGTCATGCAACCATCACCACTATTCATCTCCTGAAATTTTTTATCTTCTCAAACTGAAACTCTGTAGTCATTAAACACCAACTCCTCATTCCTTCCTTTCCTGAGACCCTAGGAAACGCTATTCTACTTTCTGTCTCTATGAATTTGACTATTTTTAGATACCTCATGTGAAATAAAATATTTGTCCTTTTGTTTCTGACTTTTTTAACATAGCATAATGTTTTCAAGGTCTATCCATGCTGTAGCATGTGTCAGAATTTCATTGCTTCTTAAGGATAAATAATCTTCTGTTGTATGGGTAATACCACATTTTGTTTATCCATTCATGTAACCTCTATTTTTTCCACCCTTACTGAGGTATAATTGACAAATAAAAATTGTATGTAGTTAAGGTCTATGTAAGCTCTATTTTTAACAAAAGAATATATATTCCATTAATACAAAATTATATTATTCAAATCCTGACTTATTTTGTCTCTCCGACTGATAGATACAAAACTCATTTTGTACTACAATGCATTTATTTCATTTTCTTTTTGTATTTCTCTTTTAGTTTTCTTTATATGATATGATGCTATTTGGCTCATAAGATACATGATTACTGTATCTTTATTTTAGATGTGCCTTTGATTTATATAAAATCTTACTTGACTCCATTTAATGGTTCTGAATTCGAACTCTCCTTTCTATGATATTAATATACCACCACTGGTTTTCTTGTTATGGATTTCATGTTCTATTAATATTTATTCTTTTATTTTTTAAACTTTCTGAGTCATTTCTTGGGCATGTCTTTTAATAAGTTGGATCGGTTTGTTAACAAATCTGAAAGTGTTTTCCTTTTGGTACATAGATTTGTGCCACCTCCACCCACACTATGACTGTTATGCTTGGCTGTACTTCTGTTATTTTATTTTTATTATTTCCAATTTCTTCGCTTCCTGGTGGATTTTTGGGGTATTTTGCTATGTAAATTGTATTTTGCTTGATTTTATTTTTGTAGGAATTTGAAACAGAAAAATCTTGCTTTCAAAGTTACAAATGGTTGCCTTTTAAGTTGATCAGATAACTATATTTAGCCCTTGTTTTTCAAATTATCCAATTGGACTCCCCTTACACTCAACCAGGAACTTAGCACAACTTTCCTTGCCCTGTTCATTGGGCCCTCTTCCCTCTTCCTTGTCTATTTAATTCTAGGCTGGGAATATGATTCAGATAGTTCTTATTCAATTATTCCATTTTTCTTATACATATTTTCCCGTATTTTATTGAGTCTTTTCCAAAATATTTTAAAGCACTTTAACAGCAATTATTTATATTTATACCCATATATTTGATTGATCTAAACATTTACCACCACAGTCCTTTTATACTATGTTTTCTCCATTATTGATTTCTTGTTCTGCTTCATTTGTGAGCCATCTGAAGAATGGCTTCTGGTGTTTTCTTTGGGCAGACAAAAGAGTACATGTACTGAAATCCTGCATGTAAGGTTGTTTTTCTAGTATTTTCACACTTGAATGACACCAATTTGTTTGAATATAGAATTTTGGGGCTGCAACTTTTTCTCATCAATAACCTGTACTTCTTGCTCTGTGGATTTCTATAGTCGAGTTTCATGGATGGAAAATCTTAAGCTTGTCCGATTTTTATTCTTTTTAAGGTAACTTTCATATTATCATGGCTATATATTGATAAGATTTAAAAAATCTCCATTTAAAGACAATTTCAGAGTATGTATAGATATAGAGTTTTAATTAATTTTACTATAATAACTCAGTGAGCCCAATTAATCTGCCTACCTGAACAATTTATTTTAGAGCACAAAGTTTTATTTTCAACATGTAATAACTTAATTTTTATATTTTGAATTTAATTTTTGCTGTTGTACCTATTATTCTGGTTTCTTCTTTAGGAACATCTGTAAGTTATTCATCCAACAGAGATTTTAATTGAGTGCTAATTATATGCCAGTAATATTAAGCCCTTGGGGTTTCATCAATGAGCAAAAATCCCTGCTCTCAAGGAGCTCAGAATTCTGTCAGGAGAAATAGGCAAAACAGCAAATCTAACAAATGTAGAACTTATATGGTGGAGCACTTGGGTTGGAGATCTTAGGTGCTTTTGGTATTAAATTGAGTGGTTAGAATAGGCCTATCTGAGAAAGGGAGATAGGCTCTTTTTGGTTTTTACTTTTTCTTTTTTTAAAAAAATTGTAGAAGAACATGTAATATGAGACTTATTCTCTAACAAAATTTTAGTTGTACAGTATTAAGTGCACAGAGTAGAACAGTTTCGTTAACACAATGTTGTGCAGCAGGTCTCTAGAACTTACTCATCTTGTATAACTGAAACTGCACCCATTGAACCTAAACTCCCCATTTCCTCCTGCCCCAGCCCTGGCAACCACCATTCTGCTCTGTTACTCTGAGAGTATTTCAGATACTTCATGTAAGGGGAATCATGCAGTATTTGTCCCTCTGTGACTGGCTAATTTCACCGAGCATAATGTCCTCCAGGTTCATCCACACTGTAGCATGTGTCAGAATTTCCTTCATTTTTAAGGAACATTGAATAATGTTCCACTATATGTATATATCACATTTCCTTTTTTTTTTTTTTAGTAAGTTTTTGAATTCCAGTTAGTTAAGACATAGTGTAATATTAATTTCAGGTGTCCAATATAGTGATTCAACACTTTCATACAACACCTGGGGCTCATCAGAAATTCACTTGATAATCCCCATCTTCTATTTCCCTTATCCCCCCCTCCACTCACCTCCCTTCTAGTAACCATCAGTTTGTTCTCTATGGTTAGGAGTCTATTTCTTGGTTTGCTTCTCTCTCCCCCCACCCTTTGCTTCTTCATTTTGTTTCTTAAATTCTACGTGTGAGTGAAATCATATGGTATTTGTCTTTCTCTGACAGACTTACTTTGCTTAGCGTAATACACTCTAGCTCCATCCACATCCTTGCAAATGACAACATTTCACTCCTTTTTATGGTTGGTAATATTCCATTGTATATACCACATCTTCCTTATCCATTCGTCAGTTGATGGACACTTGGGCTGTTTCCGTAATTTGGCTATAAATGCTGCTATAAACATCGGGGTGCATGTATCCCTTTGAATTAACATTTCTGTATTCTTTGGGGTAAATACCTAGTAGTGCAGTTGCTGGGTCATAGGGTAGCTCTATTTTTAACTTTTTTGAGGAACCTCCATACTGTTTTCCAGAGTGGCTGCCCCTGTTCGCATTTCCACCAACAGTGCAAGAGGGTTCCCCTTTCTCCACTTCCTCGTCAAAACCTGTTTAATACTAATGTCTTAATGAAAGAAGATGTTATTTGAAAGACACATTATGCACTGTGCAGTTTCATTAAATTAGGGGCAGCTCTATTCCCATATGCTTCTACACATAAGTTTACAAACGCATCTTTTTTTAAAGTTTTTATTTTAATTCCAGTTAGTTAACATACAGTATATTAGTTTCCAGTGTACAATATCGTGATTCAACACTCCCATACATCACCCCGTGCTCATCCTAACAAGTGCACTCCTTAATCCCCATCACCTGTTTAACAACCCCCCACCTCCCTTCTTATATACCATATTTTCTTTACCTTCATCTGTCAGTGGACATTTAGGTTGCTTCCATATTCTGGTTATTGTGAATAATGCTTCAAGGAACATAGGAATGCAGGTATCTCTTTGAGATTTTGATTTCAATTCTTGTGGATATATACTCAGAAGGGGGATTGCCAGATCATATGGTAGTTCTGTTTTCTTACATCTGCTTCCTCCCAGCTTTTTTTCAGTTCCTGGTTGCTCAATAGAAATCATGTGCTCCTAAACCATCTTGTGTATGATAAGCAGGTACCTTTTAAATTTTTCTGTTTTCTGAAGAAAATTATACTGTAAGATATGTTTTTTTCTCAGATAAAGGTTCTGTTTCCTTCATGTAGTAGTAGGTCCTCATAGGCTCCTTTTTATTTTGCTGCTGTGTGTTCATTCCTTAGTAGAGGTTGCCTCTGCCTCATGCTGGCCACAGACAGAACCTTACCTGCCCCACCACCTGCAGCCCCTCCCCATCACTCAGGCCTGGAACCCACTTAAGGTCCACATCCAATCTCTACTGAAGTTGGCAGAAGGTTTTGACCTCCTTTCTCAGACTTCCAAGACAGCAGATGAGTCAGATGCCATTTGACCCTTCACTCCGGTCCTCCTGAAGTGGTCCAACTCTCAGAGCAGTGTCCCTGTCCCCCTTTGTGGGGATGATCGTGCATTCAAAGACATCAAACAGCTAGCCCTGGTCCTTCTCTTCCTACCATGGTATACACTAAAAACGAAGGCTGTCATCTTTGCACATGTCAATAAAGCAAGAACTGGCTAGAGTGAGGAACAAGAAGGTGGTGTGGCATTCTGGAACCTTCTCTGGCCATATATGAAAATGTCTTTTGCAGAGAGCTATCAGCACCCGATTTTTCAGTGAGTGGTGTTCCTAAATCCCAGGCTCCGGTGCACCACATTCTTTCCAAGTCAGAGGGGCGAGCCTGTAGGATATAGTCCAAAAATGCTTTTCCTCAACCTATTCCCATCATTGATGGGTTTTGCAGTGAGGTATTCTTGTATTTTCCCCAGTTGCCAGTCTGATGTTGGGTTTTTTGGTAAGGATAATTCCCACAGCATCAACAGGAAGAACAGCAGATATTACTAATCTGCTGTATTATCATGGATTCCCACATTCACTTATTTACTCTTTACACTGGCTATAAAATCATGAAGGCAATAATAATCATTGCTACTTTATGATGAACAAAGTGGGGCTCAGAGCAGTGAAGGGACTTGCTCACGGTCACGTGTTTAGAATGGGATGGGGTAGTCCTTGTACACGTGCCCCACTATTTTTCCACTATCCTCCATTGTTCCTCTCTACTCAGTGGATTGCAGTCACACATTTCCAATTTAAGGCTACTTTCCACCCCAACAATTCAGTATATGGTATGCTTCCTAGAAATTTGGCTCCCAACTCCGAGTCTGCGTGTGCTCAATTAATAAAGAATTAGACCATTTTGTGTGTGTGTACTTAGTCACACCGCTGGTTTGTGTCACAACTGAAAGCAGAATTCAAGTCCTCTCATTTTAGATTCAGACTTTCTTCTTTCTTGTATATGATACCATCTCACTAAACAGAATAAGGGGGAAAATATTTTGCCAGAAATTCCCTAATATACATTTCAAAATGACTAAAATTCTTGGCGCGAGTCTCAGCTGTTGTGCTTCTTTGCTAGTGTGAGGTGCCCTGGAGAAACAGGGCTGACGGCATTGGGGGGGTTTCCCTGGCATTCCGCTGGGCCTCCGGCTGTTTGCATCCTAGGGCAAGGGCTACGTGCACTTAACGGCCTTACGGAAATCTGAGGCTAAGCAAGTTGTTTGCATTACTGTGCTATTTGCATAATAAACCATAATGACCCTTTCTGTTCATTGATTCCTAGTGGTGTACTCTTGGCAACTTAGTTAAGTAATAAATGAAAATATGGGCACCACAGACCACCGAGATGAGCACCCCAGTTCCTTTACTTTCTGTTCTGGCTCAGGATTTATTTCCCACCCTAACACACATCTCCAAGCCCTCACAGCGTAAATTACTGTCATTCTCCAAGTGGAGGGCACATCCAGTAAGAGAGAAGGTCCTTAGGAGCAGATTCTGGCTCTGGAGGGTTTTCTGCTACACAAAGCACACCCCCCACCCCAGACCCTCTTCCAATTCTTGCAACTACACAGGAGCTGATCATGCAGACTTACTGAACTGACAGACTTGCATAGGTGGACATTCTTTCTCCACACACTTCAGAGTCCAGGTACTGAGACATGCTAAGGGGTTTGTGGGGAGGAATTTTTCTTCCCAGGGGACAATGGCGCCCTATGAGCCCACTTTGGGGAACTGTGGCACATTCAACATCACAGAGGATAGGACCTGCATAATGCATGTTCCCACTGAACGTGTCTACTGACAAAATTTCTGATTCCTTTGACCCTAAAAGAGGGAGGGATTTGTCCTACCAGAGATCAAAAAAAAAAAAAAAAAAAAAGATTACACAGAGACAATTCTTTAATAAACTGTTTGGCCTGTCCTATAAATACATTGATGTGACTGGTGGTGATTAAGAAAGAACATTTTTGCTGTAGCAAACTCAGCTAGGCTTACAAAACATTCCTGGGAAAGGTCAGTTTTGGCTAAGGTCACACAAAGGCAAAATGCAAGCCGGTAACATCACATGGGCCCGATCTACCCTGCCCGCTTGCCAGGCTGTTTTAATAAAAACTGAAAGCTTATTAGGAAAATCACAACCAGTAATCTAATAATGTCATTCCCACTTAACTAATAATTTCATTCCCTGCGAGTTAGCTGTCTAAGGAGGCATAACAATAGAAAGGTCATTGAACCGACTCTGGTTTCAATCTCCAAACACGTAGGCAGTAGTGTTCAACTGGGCATGATTTTGCCCTCCAGGGGACATCTAGCAATATCCCAAGTTGGTGTGGATGCTATTGGCATCAGTGGGCAAGAGGCCAGGGATGTTGCTGTACATCCTTCACAGGATGGAAACCCTGCTGTGAATAGTTACCCCCCTCTTCCTCCTGGTGGCTGACGGCACATCTCTGAGACACAGACTTTCCTGCCCTCACTAATCTCCCCCCTCACTTTCTCACGGGTCTTCTTCAGATAAAGAGCCCGTTGGATGAAAGGCGCACAGGTCAGTCACACTCACCTTTCCCTGCTGGTCTGTTTTGATCTCCCAGCCCCGGGGCAATTCCAGCCTCGTGTCTGCAAACATGTTGATGAAATTCACCAAGTCCCGGTTGTGCTGGTAGCGCTCGAAATTGCGTGCGTCCCGCCGGACTTTCAGAATCATGTGCTTTAAGCAGGTGCTACTGGTGAAGACTCGGTAGGCACCCTGAGAGGGGGTCAGGGCCGATTGGGATAGGGTGTTGGGGGGGGGGTAGGAAAAATACAGACCAAGTACACCTTGAGCGCCGTAACGTAATGTAACCTGATTGCTAACACAGTGAGTTATTGTGAGCATTGAGGGGGAAGCCTCAGAAGGGGAGATCTTGCTCAAAAATTAAATGTGCACCATAAACACACATGGATCTGTTTGATCTGTACTGGTATTTCCTCAGCCTTGGATACTGTCACACTCCGGGTGCATCTCAAAGGCTCTCCTTCCCCTCCTCCCCAGTCAGCGCTAGGCTGGGCTCTCTTGAGTCTCCCTCTATTACTGGGAGCATGGCTCCTCTCTCTTCTCCATCCTTCCTCCTCTGCCTGCACCAGTCCAACCTTGCTCCCAACCTATAACAAGGAGGATTAATTTAGGGTCCCTGGGGATCTAAGGCTGGGCTTCTGAGGTCTGTCACAAACTTCTGTGTGTGAGGGGTGCCTGGGTGGCTCAGTCGTTAAGCGTCTGCCTTCGGCTCAGGTCATGATCCCAGGGTCCTGGGATCGCGCCCCACATCGGGCTCCCTGCTCAGTAGGAAGCCTGCTTCTCCCTCTCCCACTCCCCCTGCTTGTGTTCCCTCTCTCGCTGTGTCTCTCTCTGTCAAATAAATAAAATCTTTAAAAAAAAAAAAATCTAGTTTGTCTTGGGGCGCCTGGGTGGCTCAGTCGTTAAGTGTCTGCCTTCGGCTCAGGTCGTGATCCCAGGGTCCTGGGATCGAGCCCCACATCGGGCTCCCTGCTCAGTAGGAAGCCTGCTTCTCCCTCTCCCACCCCCCCTGCTTGTGTTCCTGCTCTCGCTGTGTCTCTCCCTGTCAAATAAATAAAATCTTTGAAAAACAAACAAACAAACAACTTTTGTGTGTGGCGGGGTTGGAGATGAGAAGAAAGGAAAAAGTTTCAGGAGTTTCTAAGTGTGCCAGATGATGATTTTTTGGTCCACAGGGCAGGTGTGCATGTGGTGAAAGCAAACACTGCTTGCTACCAGAGCAGGCTGGTGCAGTGGTTCTTCCTGGCCAGGGCCCCCTGGTGCCCAGTGTTTGAGGGCATCAACATCTGCCATCCTTGTCCCCCTTTGTGACTCACCCCTGCACCAGTGGGCCACTGCTCTGGGTCTAACAATGGATGTCCCAGAAGCTTCTCAAATATAACCTGCTAAAAACTGGTCTCCCCGCCAGCCACAGCCTCTGTCACCTAATCAAATAATTGCACCTGCTAATGGAGACGCACCCTAACTCAGGTGCCCCAAGCAGAAAGGACTCAGACTTTCTTGAGTCCTCACCCTTGCCTGCCTCCATCACAATGGTCCCCCTTTCCATACTCCCAGCCCTTGCCTTAGGCTGGGCCCCGGTCATCTCTCACTTGTGAGGTTGGATCAGCCTCTAGCCTTGTAGCCCCTCAGTCTCTGCACTTCTGATGGAGAAGATGTTTAATCAAACACCTGATCCTGTAACACAAATACCTAGGACTTCTCTTGGTTCCCGCTGCCTTCTGAAGTATACCTAGGCTCCTTTTCGTGACTTACCCTGAGTTTTGCCACTTTTTCTCCAGCCCCTCTTCCCACCTTTGCCTGTCATCACATCCCACCCTCACAGACCCAATCCCGAGCCCCTTCACCGCTGCGTCCTTTCTCCCTCCCTCTGGAGCTTCTTCCCACCCACTTGCAACCTTCCTGACTCAGTTCAGCAGCCACCTCCTCGGGGATGCTCCCCTATGCCGTATCTCCTGTGTTTCCAGAGCATTTCGTTCCTCCCTGAGGTTGGGCCCTGTCCCCTCATGTCAGACTGGTCTTTGTACATGTCTGTCGCTCCACAAATTGGGGAGTTTTGCTGTTCAGGTGTCCCACTGGCTCTGTGATTCAAGCACCTAAATCTGTATTGTCCACAGACAATGTTTGTCAAATGAAAGAATTAATGAATATAGTGATAGCAAGTCATTGCTTTCTTAAAAATACAAAAAAAAGAAATAAAAACTATATGTGTAAAAATATTAAATTTAACTTAAGCATGGTACTTGAACAACTAATTTTATTAAAGGGAAAACTAGATATTTATCTAGGAGAAATCTATTTTAACACTTCTTCAATGAAAGTGATTTTATAAAATGATTCAGGCTGAGGGGCATCTGTCAACTTCATAATCTTGTTCCTTTAAAATTTTAACAATAATAGAAACTCGTATCTGTTTCCCAACGACTTTCATTGGTATTAATACATTTGAGCCTAACAAAAACAAAGAAGCAACAGTGTTGCCAAATCCAGCTTTTCTCCTTTTTGGGAGACCCACAGAGAGTAAAAAGAGTGGCCAGGGTTGTTTTGTTTCTGTTTTTTTCCATCCTGCTTGGGTTAAAACGCCATCCTTTTTAACCTACTAAACAAGTTCGCAAAGGAGTGTTTTGAGTTTTGACGGAAGCCAGGCGGGCTCCCTCTGTATTCTGGAGCACTCACATAATTGGCGTGTAGTACAGTGAAGAACTCAGGGTTGGTGATGAACTTCACCGCTGGGGACTGCAGCAACAAGGTGATTTTTTGTGAATTCACCGGAGAAAGTGACCCTTCTCTCCTCAGATCTGGAAAAAGTGAAGCAAAGCAACGGATGCATCGGAAAAAAGTCATTTCAAATACAGTACTTCTCTCTCTATACCAGCGGTGTGTTAGCTTTGACTGGACAGACTGTGGTTCTGAATAGTGATTTGGTCGGGTGTCCCAGTGATGCGTGCCAGTTAAGAGTCATTATTTCCTAGGAGCGCTCCTGCGTAATGTCAGTTAGGCTCAAGTCCTCGAACATCTTTTTTTAAAAAAGTGAAACATTACTTTATTCCAGGACTTCTCAAAACCTTTAATAATGTACACTAGAAATTTCTGGGGGAAGTGATGTAGTTAGTAGTTCCTTCCCGAGGTTTTCTTTTTTTTTTTACTTTTTAAAAATTTTATTATGTTACGTTAATCACCATACATTACATCGTTTTTGATGTAGTGTTCCATGATTCATTGTTTGTGTATAACACCCAGTGCTCCATTCAATACGTGCCCTCCTTAATACCCACCACCAGGCTAACCCATCCCCCCCACTCCCGTCCCCTCTAGAACCCTGAGTTTGTTTCTCAGAGTCCATAGTCTCTCATGGTTCGTCTCTCCCTCCGATGTCCCCCCCTTCATTTTTTCCCTTCCTACTATCTTCTTTTTTTTTTTTTAACATATAATGTATTATTTGTTTCAGAGGTACATCTTGTCTCTTTTATTACAATGACGGTTTTCTTATTTTCCTTATGAGTTGCCAAGCGTGGTTATGGTTGTTTGCAGAAAAAAGCACAATTCTTCCCCTCCCTGCATCCACACCCATCTGCCGGAGACTCTGCACTTCTCCCCTTGTTGAATTGAGCTAGCCTGTGCCTTGCTTTAAGTAACAGGACTTGGCAGAACTTGTACGCCAGGGTTTCAAGAAGTCTTTGTGTCCTCACTTTCTCTTAGAACCCTGCCACCACTGTGAGAACAAGCTTGGGCTAGTCTGGGACAAGATGAGAAGCTACGGGAAGCGGGCACAAGGCAGCCCAGCTGAGGCCATCTCAGGCCAGCCGGCCCGCAGCTGACTGGGTAGCTGACTAAGGACGCATGCGTGAGCCCGTAGCAAATGCAATTGCTCACCTGTAGGATAAACACAAGGCTGCTACATTTTGGGATAGTTTGTTACATAGCAAATGCAAAGAGGTCCAATACCAAACTCAGACATTTTCTGTTCCTTCTTTCCTCTTGCCTTTATTTTTTATTTTTTTAAAAAGATTTTATTTATTTATTTGACAGAGAGAGACACAGCAAGAGAGGGAGCACAAGCAGGGGGAGTGGGAGAGGGAGAAGCTGGCTTCCCGCTGAGCAAGGAGCCCGATGTGGAACTCGATCCCAGGACCCTGGGACCATAACCTGAGCTGAAGGCAGACGCTTAATGACTGAGCCACCCAGGTGCCCCTCTTCTTGCCTTTAAACTTGACCACTTGACCACATCTCTCTCAGAGGTCAAAGCAATGAATAAATAGAAAAACCGAAACCAGTCCGTGTAGCTAGCGTATCTGGTAAAATGAATAGAAGGGACGCACTTACAATCGTCTGTGCACGAAAATCCATTGTTCTGCGGTGTAGCAAGGAATGGAGAGCTAGCTGAACTGGAGGCAGAACTGCTCGCTCCCACTGGTCCCCGAGCTTCTAACGTGCCATCATTCAATCCAATTTAAGAGAAGGTGGATTGGGGGGCACCTAGGTGACTCAGTCGTTGAGCGTCTGCCTTCGACTCACGTCATGATCCCAGGGTCCTGGGATCGAGTCCCACATTGGGCTCCCTGCTCCGCGGGAAGCCTGCTTCTCCCTCTCCCACTCCCCCTGCTTGTGTTCCCTCTCTCACTGTGTCTCCCCCTGTCAAATAAATAAATAAAATCTTTAAAAAAAGAGAGAGAGAGAGAGAAGGTGGATTGGGATATCACTGTGATAACCTTAGGTGATCACAGGTATAAAAAACTGAAGCCAGTCTTCTCCGCCTTTTGAATGTTCTCATCTGAGTTCCACTCAGGCAGATTCAACGAAATGAAAAGCAGACCCCTGGTGGATGCCTGGCCTACACTATTAGGTAACCAGGCTCAGGGGCAGAGTGCATAAGGTAAGCTCAGGGAAAAAACCTCTTTACTCCCAGGTTGCTCCCACAAGGGGGAATTGTATTTTATTCCAAATGCAAACAAATAATTATTCCTAGTCTTGTCATGTAGCTTCTTTGAAGTAGACTGTGAATTTTCATTGCATGTTTTATTTATAAGTGGAAAATTCTTAGGACACCAACAGATAAATTCACTCGACAAGAAATGATTAGGCCACTGAAGAAATTGCCTCGATGCACCAGGACGAGTTCTCCTACTGCAAATTCATTTCTTCTTTATGTTTGTGGTGGGAAACTCCTGTCTGTTTCACCTTGCTGGCACCAAGCCTCTTTCCCGGCCACCCTGACTGACCTCCCCCATTCCATTGCTCTTCTCCCCCAGGACCCAGTGCATCCCCCAAGCCAGGGTAGAGGTTCACACACTATGTCACACTGCCACCAGATGCCATCCCAGAAGACTCAGGTCCCCTCTCCCATACCTAAGCTCGACTGAGAAGATTCAGCCTCTGAGTCGCTCCCACCACCTCCTCCGCTTCCTCCTGCCAGGATCTGCTCACCACTTTGGCTGCCAGAATCTTCTTCAGGCCTCTCTGTTGCAATGGTTCGCTGAATATTTTGATACCTTTGCATCAGAAAATGGAAAGACAGGAGTTAACTTCTGCTTATTGGCTTGTTGGGGGCTGATGCTCTGAATCGGGTAACCGGAGAAAACTGTAAAGAATTGTCTTGCATATCAGCAAAGAAATGCTTAAAGTTCCCATAAGATACCAAAACAATTGGCAAGACACGCATGTTCCAGATGAGTGGACTTCTTTTTGTTCTGTAAACTGTGCTAAGTTTCAAGTATGGTGACTTTTACACATTAACACAGATAACTAGTCACAAAAAACAGCCTCCGCCCTGCATTAAACAAAACCAGACTAAGTCTAAAAATAACGGTTTGGGAAATAACTTAAAATGTTACAACTCAGATATCAAATTACTTCTACATTATTGTAATGAGTCTACAAACCAGAGTAATGGTTCTACTCACTTACTGTTATCTGATAGGTAACTGATATCCCTGGCAGGAACTGTGGAAATATTGCATACTAAAAGCATGCTGGCCGACAAACAAATGTTTTCTGCTGATTTGAAGGCTCATTTTATTTTTCTTCCCCAGTTGAGGATTCAGCCAGTCAGCCGGCCAGTCAGTCACCTTCCCAGGTACTTACTAAATATTTAGTAACTCTTCCAATATGCTCAGGTTCTGTGCTGGACTTTCAGATCGGAGTCAGGAGGAGGATAAACTATCACCCTCTGAACACACACAGTGGATGCAGAGCAAAGAGGGAAATGGCATGTAAGCCATGACTCTAACAGTGTCAAAAAGCTGTCCCGAAGCGTAAGACACAGACGAGGAAACACCTAGATGCATACATTTTGAATCGGTGTGAACCTGTTGGGGACCTTGCAGGGAAAGAATGTAGAGTAACATGCACCGAAGAGCTCACTCTTGGGGACGTTTGAGAAGCTGGGTGGTGGCACCAGGATGTGTGGGCCTCGGGCAGCACGAGGGGGCCAGCGGAGAGGGGGGCAGGGAGCGCGGACAGGGTGCCCCAGCCACAGTTCGGATGTTATTCTCTAGGCATGGGTTCTCCAACTTGAGCTGCAGCAGAATCACCTGCAGCCTTGTTGAAACAGAGACAGCTGGGCCCCACTCCCAGATTTTCTCGGATTCAGTAGGTCTTTGGAGGGAGGAGGCAAGAATCTGCATTTCTAACTAGTTCCCAGGTGATGCTGATGCTGCTGGTCCAGGGACCAACTCTGAGAACCACTGCTCTAGGGACTGGCTAGTTGCTGAAAAAGAGGTTGAGCTAGCCACTGAGAATGATGACTTCCATCTAGGTGGGGGATGCGCTGGAGGAGGAGAGCATGAATTGGGGAGAGCAGTTGGGAACCAGCCACTGCAACAGTCCAGGCTGCAGGTACTAAAGGCCTGGGCATAGGCAGACATGGCGGATCATGGTGGCTCTGCAAGCATGCTGTTGGGGGAGGGGAAGACTGCAGGGAGAGTAAGATCTTCTGTCTCTGCCCACAAAAGACAGACATTTCCTAACCCTCCCTACCTCTGATGGCCTGATCTGCCTAATTTAGTCTGTATTTTAAAGGCAGATGCCCAGCTGTGTCCTTCCTCTTTGCTCTACTTCCCTCAGTCCAAGTAGCCTCCTTCTCCTCCCCAAATGACCTCTATTTTGCCTAATGTCTCAGCCTACCGAGGCATATGACCGGGCTTCAGCTTCCCTTTTCCTCAAGGCACAGCAGGAATGGGAGAAGGAGGTGAATTCCAGAAAGACTTCACGGAAGAATTTGTGTAATTTTACATGGAGACTCAACAGGACTTGGGGCCTGTCTGGATGTGGAGGTTGAAGAAGGAGGAGACAACTGTGAAGGGTAAGTGAAGGAGCCAACACTGAAAAAGGACACGTAGGAGAACAGGCAGGAGGGGAGGGAAGATTTTGGTGTGGGTTAGGACATGCTGACTTGGAGGTCGTTGATTTCATGCAAGTGACAACAGGCAAAGGAACGTTGCTGTATGAGTCCCATGCTCTGGGGGGGTGGAGGAAGAGGTGTGAAGAGGAAGAGGAGAGTGGGAGTCCAGGGAGCAGCGAAGAGCCAGGTCTCCAAATGCAGTCCAACATGGGGCAACGGGAACATATCATTACAGACGAGGTCTGCTGTGGCAGGGCTTCTGAACACCAGAGACCTCTTTCTTTGTACCTTAAAAGGGAATTTTCTTTTTTTTCTCTCAAGTGTGGTCTCTAGACCACTTGCAAGAGAATCAGCTGGGTTATTGTTATAATCACAGAAATTGAAGCAAAACGGAAACCTGCGTTTCTAAGAAGTCCTTCAGGTAGCGTTACTTCCATCTAGGTTTAAGAATCACTGGTTGCTTTCTTTAAGTTGTATTTTATCTAGAGAGGCTCAGCCACTCACCCCTGACACGCGTCAGGAGACATCTTTGCCTGCAGCAGTTACTGTAAGGCATTCCGGAAAAGGCCTCTAATAAGAAAACACGGAGGGGGCAGGAAGGGCAAAGGATCATATAGAGAAATACCCATGTTTATTTACCGTGTCAACATGTCTGTGGTCTGGAGGTTGTGGGGAAGGTGAAGGATGGCTGTCTCCTGTTCTCCCTGTTGGAGCTCAGGGAGTGCCACCACGGTGGGAGGGACAGAGTGGGCCAGCGAGAAGCTGCCTAAGTGTCTAACCTTGACCGGGGGAGGAATGGAATTGCCAAAGACCAAGGTTGCTGCTGTCGGGAGGATCCCCTAAATGATTCAT
This sequence comes from Neomonachus schauinslandi, assembly GCF_002201575.2. Taxonomy (NCBI): domain Eukaryota; kingdom Metazoa; phylum Chordata; class Mammalia; order Carnivora; family Phocidae; genus Neomonachus; species Neomonachus schauinslandi. Next base: position 9,988,032 of record NC_058414.1, read on the forward strand.
GGCAGGCTGCGTTTTCCAAAAATGGCTCAACAATATTTTTAGTCCCGCATGCTCTGTTAGAACCTAATTACTCATCTATTAAGTGGTAGAATCAATGTCCCCTCCCCTTGAGCCTGGGAAGATCTTGTGGCTACCTTGACTAATTGAGGATAATATAAGTGACAGTTTGCAGTCACCATGCTGTGAGGCCACATGGGAAGTCCCGGGCAGGTGTTTTGGTGGAGAGTCACAGCCAGGATCAACCTCCAGATATGTGGGTCACCAGCCCCAGCCACCCTCTGCAACGACACGACAGTGCCCCAAGAGAGAATGTTTTCACTGAACCCAGTCAGCCTCGAGAACCATGAGAAATAAAAATGATATATAATAACAATGATGGTAGCAATAAATTATCAATGTTTTATGCCACCAAGTTTGGGTGGTTTGTTTCTCCGCAGTAGATACCCAGAACAGGGCACAGACAAATATAAAGTTGCAGCCTCACTTTTCCTTCCCAAAGTGCAGGGACCACAGAAGAGATTTTCTATGAATCAATGTGATCTTATTTGATGATGAAAGCGTCAGTAATTTCACAACCTGCTGTGTCCTCAGTTGGACTTCGGTTGTCTTGTGCCTTACTGAGTCAACGGCCTCAAATCCCAGGTACCACACCCCAACCCTGATCTTTGCTGAAGTGCGGGGACAGTTTTGGGGAAGCAGGACACACAGTTTGTGGAAGGATCACTCAGCGAGGGCAGGATCGCAGCCTCAGATGCTCGCTCTGTTTTAAAGATGAGAGAGGAAGTCAGAAAGCAGGTTCTCTCACATTTCATCAAGAATTATTCTTCCATGTCCTCCTTCATGTTTTTTTTTTTTTTTTTCTTCCCGGAAAAAGGCCAAATTTTATATTATATAAAGAGTTTATGGAAATTGGTAAGAAAGTCAGCTGGAATGTCTAATTTATAAATGAATACACACACAGGAACACACAAAACCCAGCAGGAAAATAACCTTCCAAACCAATCGAGCCAAACCAAACAAATAGCAACCAAACAAAGCCCAAGACCATACAATTCTCATGGGAGGAGCTATAATTGGTAAAAGAAAAGCCTATGGAGACAAAAGTTGACCCTCCCTGTGAGAAGTGAAATGTAAGAACCAAAATACCAAGGAGCACCTCTTAAGTCAACAAGACCACACCAAAAGATGGGATGGAAGGGAAGCTGTTGTTGCTGGCAGAGTGAGCCCCCAGAAACACTTTAGAAAACATTAGGCATTGATATCAAATACCAAAACCATAGTGATCTCCCGTGGCCTGCTCTTTTGAGAATATAACCCCAAGGAAACACTACTATGAGACAACCCTAATATTTAACAGGGCCTTTAGCCTTATCCAAAATAGTGCTGGAAAGCAGTAAGGAAAACATCCAGCAATAGGGCAAATTAAGTTAACTAAAGTACGTGTGTTCCTTGGAGTACTATACAGCCATTTAAATGATACTCTAAGGCTCTGCAGCAATATGAAAATGCTTATAGTGTGGTAAGTGAGAAGAGAATATAAAACTAACCATATATTATCATCACAGCTATGCAAGGCCTACGCATGTACACGGAAATTAAAGACAAGATTTTTTTAAAAGGTAAACCCTGGGGTAGCAGAATTAGATACACATCATTTTTTTTTCATATTTAAAACTTTCCATGTCTCAATAATATAAACATTTTATCCAAATAACTAAAAACACCAAACTTTAGTTGATTATTTAAAGTGAGACCACATATTTATATTTTCTGCTTGTTCAAGAAATACCTGTGAAGGTAAATTGAGTTAATCCAGAATATTCTGGAAGTGTAAGAATTAACTAGAGAAACTGTCTTACACTGAGTCCTGGTAGACTCTGGCACCACACCGGGCACTGGGAAGGGCACCCAGAAGGACAAGGCAGAAGGTTTCAATCACAGGATTGCACAAGAGGCTCTGTGGGGGGGGGGATTCTGGGAGGATTTCAGGGACCACAGGACATTCTCATGGGCTTAGCAGAAAGGAGATGTGACCACGTGGCAGGCAGGCAGTGAGGGGCGTCTCTGCACTTAGGAGGACGTGGTCAAGCCATAAAGGCCAGGAAGGGGGTGCTGCGTCCGGGCAGCGGCCGAGTTTGAATGTGGTCACCGTAGGCTGCTTTGTGCACTCTGCTTCTCCCAGTGTGCGTCTCCTTGCACAAACAACACTTGACTCTCATAATCACGCTGTCGGGAGTCCAGGGAAACTCCTTTGATGGGGTCCAGGGCAGGCCACCCCAAAATATGCCATTTGGGCATGTTGATTATTTTGAATTAAAGTTACTTAAGAAACCACCAATGCAGGACACTCTGACCCTCCTCCGTTCTCCGGAAGGCAGTAAGTGAATTCCCCACGTGAAGGGTACTCTTTCTGCACCTGGAGGCTGGTAGTCATTCTTATCACCAGGGATAGGGAATCAGGGTCAAGAAGGCTGTGTAAACAAATCTTGTTCCTCTTCACTAATTTACTACCCCAAGCCCAAACTTGTTTGTCTTGTCAATTCTTCACACACACACACACACACACACACACACACACATGTTTCTTTGTCTGACAGGTATAAAAGCTGCCTGCTTTTGGTCATTTCTTTGAGTCTCATATTTCTGTAAGCTTCCATACCTACGGAATTAAATTTGCTTTTCTCCTATTAATCTTACATATGTCGATTTAATTGTTAAGTCAGCCAAAGAACTTAGAAGGGAAGGAAGGAAGGTTTTCCTTCCCTACACCTTGCAACACTGAGAAATATTTGTTTTGCTGTGAGAGAGTGATTGCTGTAAATTCCTTCTGATAACCAACCGAAGGTTATCGAAAAACGACCCCCATGAGTGATCACATCCGTGAGGGAGAAAAGACGGGCAGTATACTTTTCTGTGGCTGCCTTATCAGGCCAAGTCCCTGCAAAACTTTACATGCTTGAACTATTTGGTTAAGTGCTGAAGAGCTGGGATACTTATCTCAAGGCTATCTGGCCTTCCCTAAGTAGGTTTTTCTCACGAGAAGTAAGTACTTTCTCAAGTCACCAAATTCCCTTTCTTTTTATCCGTCCAGACGGATGCAGCAAATACCACTTCCTGTTCTACAAAGTCTGGCTGCCTCTGCCAGTCAGCTCCACAGGAGGGCACAGGAATTTACACATGAAAGCCTGCAAAACTCCTCTAGAGGCCTGATTCAGGATGGATTTGGCCTAATTTTTATATTATACAACCTGAACATGATGAACCTTCATGGATTTTTATGTCCTAGGTCAAGGTGCTTACTTCTGCTTCAACTTATTGATTTCTTTTAGTGCTCGAACTGTACCTCCCATAGATGCAGCCTGGTGATACTCTCCCTATTTCTCAGCCTGCTAAACAAGTTCAGCTTCTCTGTTCTGTCTATTTCCGCCTATGGAATCTCAATCTGGTCTCTATGTAAAAGGAGCTTGCTGAGTCCTCCACATTTTTTTTTTTAAAGATTTTATTTATTTATTTGAGAGAGAGAATGAGATAGAGAGAGCATGAGAGGGAGGAGGGTCAGAGGGAGAAGCAGACTCCCTGCCGAGCAGGGAGCCCGATGCGGGACTCGATCCCAGTTCTCCAGGATCGTGACCTGAGCCAAAGGCAGTCGCTTAACCAACTGAGCCACCCAGGCGCCCCGAGTCCTCCACATTTTTATTTAGAGGAGTTTTGTTGCGATCACCATGAAAGGGCTCTCCCGGGGATTTTTGGTGCATTCTTATCTAATAAAGCTGGGTTATCATAAGTTCTGTAATGTGTTTTCTTTCTGTGGGAATGACTGTAGAGAAATGTACTGCCAATGAAAATCCTTCGTGGTTCTCATTAATGACTTTAAACGCTCGGCTCCTGATGGAGAAAGAATGGAAAGTGAATGTCTTCCAAATGCTCAAGCAATGAAAGAATCCTGGTGATTTTCACCTAAGCATGCTCCTCTGTGTACAACAGTAACCAGAAGTTCAATTTTTCACCTCTGTGTGTTTTTCATAGGACTAAATTGTCCACTTTATTTTTCTGGCTGATACAGTTAACTTCCAGTTCCTTATTCTATATAGTTCCTTTCAACTTTCCTTTATTTCATCCTAATGAGATGGCATGTGGATACAGCTGATTTCAAGCCTGCAGTTTGTGGTCCCGGCTACTGAAAGTATCCCAAAGCTGCCCTCTTGGCCTTAACAGAAGCAAGAGGTCAGGTATGATGCTCATGCTAGCTTACAGCATGAGAGAAATGCTATTTAGGGTCTCATTCGCAGGTTAAAAACAAAATGGCATCTTTACAATTTCACTAGTAAGGGTCTAGTTTTTAGACAAAACAAGTCTCAAAAACTGTTTTTAAACTTTTTTTTTTTTTCTAGGATAAAAGCCTTTTAGGGATTACTGAGTATATAGCAATTAGGGGACCAGGGTAGACATGAATACAGTGATGACACTGTTTTTTTCTCCAGGCAGCTTTTGGTATTCTATGGAATCCATCCTTGGAATGTTTTCAGCTGTTTGAGTTCTGGGCCCTTTTGAGAATCTCATGACCGATATGGACCAGTCTGACAGAAAAATGTGCATCCATGTATAATTTTGCATACAATTTCTGGAGGGTTCCTGGAACAATGGCATCCTCGGTGAATACCTGGGGAGAAGGGTGGTCCAGGGGCCCCTGGTTAAGAACACCTGTCTTTGAGCACATGCCATCAAGAAGCTCAGAGGATTGGGTGGCTCAGTCGTTAGGCATCTACCTTCTGCTCAGGTCATGATCCCAGGGCCCTGGGATCGAGTCCCACATCGGGCTCCCTGCTCGGCAAGAAGCCTGCTTCTCCCTCTCCCACTCCCCCTGCTTGTGTTCCTGCTCTCGCTATCTCTCTCTCTGTCAAATAAATAAATAAAATCTTTAAAAAAAATAAATAAATGGCACTCAGGCTTCGTTTGTCTCCTGCCACCAAATTCTAACCCTAGCTGTCCAAGTACCTACTATAAATGGGTTTCTTAAGATACATAATCACTTCCCAGGCTCCTCGTACAATCTGAGCAGAAAAGTGTAAGGGAGGTTTTCTCTGGCTGCCATGCTCCTTTCCCAGGGGTTCCCAGGGGTTCACTGCATGCTGATCACCCACCGCCTGTTGAGTTGCTCCATCTGCTGGATGGACCCCGACCTCCGCATCCCATCAGGGGTAGCTGCTGATGTCGGACACTGCCAGGTGGTAGTGCGGTTCACGTGGTCCACGTAAAAGACCCGCCCATGGCTGTCAATGCGAGCTTCCCAGTCTGGCGTGTAATAAAAAGGCAAAAAGGAAAATCAAGGACAAACTACGGATTCATGGGAAACCAATACCTGCTGTCAGGTCTTCTGCAGGTAGAACTCACTGTGGGTTCCTTGCTGAAGGCCAGACGCTGCCCACAGCACCCACCATGACTTCTGAGGTACTAGGGCTGAATTGGCATCCACTGGACTCAGCTTCTCTTAAACAGTAACTGTGGTTCCTCGAATATGACCTAGGTTACAATTCTCCTATTTTCTAAGGAGAAAGTCTGATGCTTACTTTATTTCTTCCTTTAACAGTTTCCACCCTGTCAATCTTGTTGGCAACTCACATTACAGCTGGAAGACTTAAGCAGCCTCCAGTGAGAACTGACAGACTGAGGCCGGAGAACCCTTTCTTTGCTAAATCTGAGAGACAGCGACTAGTCGGTGAGGGGAGGATGGCCCTCATATTAAAACCACTTGTAGGGGCGCCTGGGTGGCTCAGTTGGTTAAGCGACTGCCTTCGGCTCAGGTCATGATCCTGGAGTCCCGGGATCGAGTCCCGCATGGGGCTCCCTGCTCGGCAGGGAGTCTGCTTCTCCCTCTGACCTTCCTCCCTCTCATGCTCTCTGTCTCTCATTGTCTCTCTCGCAAATAAATAAAATCTTAAAAAAAAAAAAAAAAAAAAAAAACCACTTGTAATGACAGTTCTAAGATACTGTACCTGGAACTTCAGATGACCTCTATGCAATACTTTGCAACTTTAATTGATTGCCATTCTTCTTGAGGAAGAATGGAAGGATTGGATCCCTTCGAACCATCCTTTGGGTAAGCTGTAAGTTCACAGTGTATTTTCAACCCACCTGTGGCTGCCAAATATCTCTTGACAAAACAAAACAAAACCAGTAACAACTATTAACACGCATCAAGCCTTTAAATATCAACTAGTTAACACACATCAAGCTTTAAATACCTCTTGGTTGATAAATAACCATCACAGACCAGTAGAGGGAGCCCAAGACAAAGATAAGTTCCTTTACTTCTCAGATTCCAAAACCAAGGAACTAAACGTGGGAGCATGGATGATACACTACATGATACATGGAGGGGTGCGGTGGGGTGGGTGAAAAAGTCCCCAAAACTGGGAGAGCTGGATGTAATACACAAATATCTGAGCTTCACACAGAAGAGCAATGTCTGCTGTATAGCAATGGGCAAAAAGCTTTTAGAGTCCAAATGTGAAAACTTGGTGGAAATAACAGCTTCATGATAAAGTTATGCTGAAAACTGCATTAGACTAAAGAAGAAAAAGCAGAAATGACTGCAAATGGAGGAAAACTATTCAGCCTTTTAAGAAAATCCATAGCTTTTGGGAGTAGGTCAGATATTAATAATTCTATTGAAAAATTATCATTCAGGTAATGACATAGCAACTCTCAATTTTTTTTAAATGGAAAAAACCCAATATATTTGGTATATTTATGGTACATCTGTTTGTGAAGATCATTGCTTAAGTCTGATATTTATCTGAGGAATTGCCAAATAATGCACGATGGAAACCAAAATACCAGAACACACCAAATCTACCTTGCCTAAGACAAACTGAAGGAAAAATGTCGTCAGATCGTATAAATATATTCTAGAGGGCGTTAATGAAAACTGACTGCTAGATAATCCAGCTCAACTGTTAGTTGTAAATGTTAAATAGCTCACTGATGAAACTGTGTATACGTGGAAGTACTAGGTAATTAATCTTGGTCCAAAAATTTTGAAATTTCAGTGATTCCCCAACTAGGAGAAACTGGACAATTTTTTTTTCTTGAACTCAACATGACTGTCATTCGACAAAGAATGAACATTAATCTCTGAAGAGTATTGTGGTATCTAGTTCCGTTGAACAAACTGCTCTCAGCACTCCCTATGAACAAAAAACTATGCACACCGCTGAGAAACTGATGCCCCCACCCTCCAGGTTCCCACAGTGAAGGAAGGACTCCTTCAAAGAAAGACACAGCTCCAGTCTCATAAATTCTCCAAGGAAAACACTAGAGAATGGTGCAGTGCAGTGGTAATAACAATTTCTCTACAAGTTTCCATATTTCCAAGTCTCTCATGGAAAAGGATGGCAAGCCAGCCAGACAGGCCCTTCTATCAATATTATTGAATATCTAATAGTGCTAATTATACATGCATAATGCTAAATTCTTATAAATATTCAGAAAGTAATAGCTAAGTGTACTTAGAGATTATAAGCGTGTTTTCTGGGTTGCTCTGTAAAGAATTCACTTTCACATATTTGTGTAAAGAAAGAATTTCCAAATAGAACTTCAGGCCTCAGCATGTCCTCATGGACGTGGCACGGTGTTGCCTAGACAGATTCTTGCCAGTGATCACCTTTATGATGCTGGGGTAAGTTAGGGTAATTCATTTCTGCCTGAAAGACCTAGCAAATATAAAATTATATCTTTTCCATGAAGTCTAGGAACACTGTAGAGCCCAACCATGTATCATCTTTTGTTATTATACTAACAAAAGCCTATAAAATTATTCCCCCCTTTCTCTTTTTACTTTAACAAATGCAATACCATGTTTGCAGTCTAGACCTTTCTCTTGAACTTCAGCCACACATCCTGTTGCCTTCTTGACATCATTACCTAGATGACATCTCCAATATAACATGGTCAGAATCAAGCTTCAGCTCTTTCCCACCCAAACGTGCTCTCTCTGCAGCCTTCCCGTCCCATCCCCGTTGAAGGCAACTCCATCCTTCTGGAGGTTAAAATTCTTGAGATCATTCTTGATTCCTACCTCTGTCTCAGACATCACATCTAATCTGTCAGCAAACCTACGTATGGAATATATGTCTAGAATGCGACCGCCCCTCACCACATCCACTGCTCCCACCCCGGCCCTGGCCACCTCTGCCTTTCGCCTGGGCCACAGCAATAACCATATGTTGGGTTTCATGCTTCTGTCCTTCCTCCTCAAACTTTAATGCCTGTGCTTCCGCATTGCACTTCTTACCATCAAAACCTAAGTCAGAGAATGTCACTTCTCTGCTCTAAACCTAAAATGTTCCCCTTTCATCCAGAGTAGGAGCCGAAGCTCTTAAGTGGTCTACAGGGCCCTGTGTGATCTGGGTCCCTGGGATCTCCCTGACCTTACCAGCCACTGCTGTCTGCTTGCTCCAGACACACTGGTCTCCCGGCTGTTCCTCAAACCCACCAGGCGGGCTGTTCTTTTCTCAAAAAGCTCCTCCTCCGCATGAATAACCCTCTTACCGCCTCGAAGCCTAGCTTCAAATGTTGCCTCTCAGTGAAGCTTACCTGACGATCCGATTTAAAATGGTGAACCAGCCGCCACCACATCCTCCAAATCCCCCTTGCGCTATTCTGCCTGTTCTTCCGCACAGCACTTCCTACCATCTAAAGTGTTACACTGTTGCCTTGTTCACTCTTTTTATTATGTGTTGGTCTCTGCCTGGCTACACTGTATGATCCATGAGGGCTGGGATCTTTGTCTGTTTTGTTTACCTAAAACAGTGCTCCACAGGGCCAGCATTCAATGAGCATTTGTTGAATGAATGACTATCAAGAAAATTCTGTTGTTAGGCTTCACTACCAACTTTTGTCATATTTTTCAGTGTGTAAGGAACAGAGAATTGAAACCCAACTGGAGAAATTTGTTTTCATTATTGAAAACAGCTAGTATAAAGTAAGTCTTTAAAATAGACTTATATTCAATTCTTTACAAGGTCTGGATGCATAACTAGTTATTACTCTTGCATGGACTGGAAGTCAACTCATGCACACAGGAATTGATAGGTTTTCTTGTTGTGGGGAAAGTGTTCCTTTCCTGGAGAGAACGTGTTATAGATATTTTTTACATAAGTGCTAAGTAGAAAGTATAGTGACACTGAAATTTTACTAGTCATTTGTGGACCATCCATAAATCAAGGTGTAAATAAAGAAAGAAATCAGGTATCAAAAGTTAAAGAACATAATGTTTGCCTTGATCCCCCAAAACAAATATGGTGTTGTTTCAAATGTTTACATATTAAAGGTATTTATTGTTTTCTCACTGATAAATTACAACTGAATAGGACAAGAATGGTGTAAATGCAAAATATATCACATTACCAAGAATAGATGAATTAGGGAATAAGTTGTTTTTTTTTTTTTTTTTAAACTGTAACCTCCTAATGTAAGCACAGGCAAAAGAATGTAAAGAAACATCGATTCCTTGCATCCTGGCAAGATTTTGCAGTTGTAAAATTTATTAAATCTTAAAGGTTATCTTTGCTTGAAAAATAAGCCTAAGCCAAAACAGAGATGTTCTAGAATTATTCATGAACATATATGATGCTAAGTGAATGTATAATGTCCAGGGTATCAGTTCCTTCTTAGAAATGTCTTATAATGTAGTATTATAGGGTTAAGGCTGGAATGATATCTAGGGATTACCTAGTCCAGATCTAGCCATTTAGCTAATGAGAAAATTAAGGCTTTACTTTACAAATAAGAAAACTGAGTCTCTGAGATATTAAACGATTTTCCCAAGTTCAAATGACTAGTTAAATAATAATTAGTTACACAGTTACCAGGAGAATATGATATGGAATACCATCCCTAAGGATGGTATTCTTTTTTCTGGAAGCTCCTAAGAAACAATGGAAGAAATAGGCTGTCACCTATTAATGGAAGTTATAGCAAGGAAAGTGCAAGTCCTTGCGTCCTGATGGGTCGACTGTTTTATTATATGAAGGTGCCTGTGATATAACAGGTCCAATGGAGAACAACAGGATTATTCCATCTTGACCTATGAACTCCTAAATATAAAATAGTAAAATTTAGGACTTAAAGGTCATGTACAGTTTGCAAGGTAGGCAAGTCTCGTAAAGTAATACTCTCTGTTTCAGAAGTTGAGGGGCACTGGAAGATTACTGGACTATCTCTTCAAGATCACATACTGAAATCACTAGTCAAAAACACCCCATTTTTAAAGTAGGTGCCATATGTGTGTATATATATATATATATATATATATATATATATATATAATTTTTTTTTATAACAGTGTAAGGTGTGGAGTTGGGGAAGAGTTTGGATGTGTACATACAAGTTCATACTGACCTGTTTAGACTTGATAGGAAGAATTAAGACATAGACTTTAAAAACTAAAGCTTACTTGGTGGAAGAGGCTCATCGATTGTTGGGTAGTGATGATGTTCAGGTCTCAAGGAAGGAAGCTGGCTTACTGGCTGGGAATTATGGAGTATAGGACATTCACCTATGGACAAGATAGTCAAGACATTCAGATTCACTCATTGCTGCAGCAACGTCATCATCAAAGCATGACCATAAAACAAACGACTACAAGGAAAAAAACCCCGGAGAGGGCAATCTATTTTTTTGTATCAGTTTGCTACGTTCACAGTCATTCATGAGAGAGGGATTGGGGCAACTTTTTTTTAAACCCCAAGAAAATAAATACTTCATGACTATGATCTGTACCCCACAGACCAATACGTAGGATCAGGGGCTGATTCTGTAACCACTTGACTTTTCTGGATGGGAAGGTGGCATCAGACGGGGACACAAAAGAAAATGAGCAGAGCCTGACTTGAGCCCAGCTAAAGAAACAGGCCTGTTTGAGGGAAGCGTACCATTTGTAAAGTCCCATAAAAGCTTGGTGAGCCCATGCAAAACCAAAGGTCTTTATTTGGATAGGTTTCATCAGAGGGCTACCAAGAGGCTATTTTTCAGATTCTGATTTTGGAATGAAACTCTTAGATGGTGCTTTTCCAAGATGGCACTGAGGAACTGGTGAGTCAAGAAGGTAAATTCCTATAGTATGGAAGCTTGGGGACTGGGGTGGGGAGCCCAGTAGTTTTGGGATCTTGTGATTGTTCCAGATTATTCTGAGGACAAATCAGACAAGCCAGGGTATGCTGGAAAGGGAAAAGAGAAAAAGACAAGAGATGAAGGAAGTAGATAAGAGGCAGGAAGACTGAGACAGGAAAACTGGAAACACAGAAGTGGGATAGAAGGAAGAAAGACAGACATGGAGAAATTTTAGAAATTAACATATCCAAATGCATGCCTCGATTATTATAGACATAGTTAATATTATTGTCAGCCAGACTTATAGTGAACTAAACAATGTCCTAAAATGATGTTCCTATTTCTTGATGTCCTTAGGTCCTGGTAATACTGCATGAGAGTGGCTATGTGGAGGGGAGGCCCATAGTGTTAGGCCACATCATCAGAGGCAGTGGCTCTTGACTTTTGGAAAACTGGAAGGGCCTAAGCCATGAGACAGGCCCCGTTCAGAGTGGTAACCCTCTAGCTCACATGCTCCTGGCTCTCTGCAATAGCCTCTATTAGCCAGAGGACAAAGGTCAGGCCTTCTCCTTCCTCTGCCCTCCATGGCTGATGCAAATAGCAAGTGTTCCATCATCCCTTAGGTCAAAAAGGAGGGAAACTAAAAACCAGTGGGTAAGATCTTTATGGGATCCCAAATTTCAAACATTTCCTAGAATGTCTGTACATGGAAAGGACCTCTCAGTCTAGGTCCAAAAAACTGATTAAAAAAAAAAAACAAGAAGGAAGTTACGAGGGTTTAATTTAGCAGTTTAATTCCTAGAGCTAACTGTAAAACAAGAAACAGAGATGTAGTCAGGAACCTGTAGTCAGGGTCCTTTTAAATGTTAAATATATAACATGGTTTCTTGTGCAAACTTTGTTATGTTACTCAAATCCTGGGGGTCTTCTGAGACTCCGAGGAGCCCCGAGGAAGGGGCCCCTCATGCTCATGCACAGCGCCTTGGCAACTGATTCCTGGTTCAGATAGGGGCTCTGTTTTTAGTGGATCCCACACTCATGTTTGCTTTTGCATGTGCTTAGCGTCAGAAACTAAAAAAACAATGGTACAGTTGTTATGTCACTAACTGCTGCATTTTTAATTTGGTTTCTTAAAAAGAACAACAAACTTACCTCTTGGAATTAATTCACCCAATCAGGTTAATTACTCCTCCAAGCTAGTGGACACATAATACTGCCGTTTGCTGGGGTTAACGGAGCTGACCCCACCTGCTCGTGAACCCCAAGCAAATGCAATGATGTGACAGGCGCAGCTCAGCCCACTGAATGGATGGAGCGCAAGGAAGAAGCAAGCGAGTCTGTTCTGCGGGAGGCCACAGCTCCACACGCTCACCCTTGCCTCAAACACAGAGCAAGTGTTCAGACCTGCTAGAATCCCTGAGAAGGAAAACATATTCCACTTTCAAAGGTAGCCTCCCTGCTTATCTGCCTGGAAGAACCCATGTGCATCATATCTCATTTAATCCTTCCCATAACCCTTTGAAATAGAATCTACCTTTATACCCATTTCACACACGAGGCACAGAGCATTCCAGTAAGTTGGCTTAGGTGTCACAGCTAGGAAGTGGTGGGACTCAATTAAAACCCAGCAAGCCTGACTCCAGGGCCTGGACTCCCGAGCTCAAATCACATTATATTGCTCTTTTCATTTGACCTGCAGACAGTTTTTAAAAACTATTTTATGTTGAGGTTAAAAAGGAGGTTTTCACGGGGGGGGGGGGGGGGGGGGGGGGGGTGGGAAAGCAAAAAGGAGATACAGAACACATCTTCCATGAATGGCTGCAGACTCAGTTATGTGGGCGTGTGTACGGTCAGTCTACCTCAGCTAACTTCGTGAAAGAATTTGCCGGCCTAAAAATCACAGGAGAGGGGCAATAGTGAGTCTTGGGGAAGAACAGGGCACACACGCGAAGGTCTGGCGGGTTGTGGTGAAGCCCTGCTTTCTTCGAGCGCGTGTCAGCGAGGGACAGACGGGTAGCTCAGCGACTCAGCACCGAGAGGGGGAGGGGCAGGCTCTGCCAGCTTCCACCCAGCCTTCATGAGATTGACCATCTCAGGAATCTCTGCAATGCCCCAACAGCCACCAGAGTGAAGCCTGTAGGTGCTTCTTAGCCGTTTTTGAGTGTATGGTCGGCAGAATTCAGAAATTCACAAATTTCTTCGGAAACTGCCCCGCCAAGACTTCCACTATGGCCCGAAAACACTTTCCTGTCCTTTCTGCTAAGGAGGAGTTTTCCCAGTTGGGCTGTTCGTCCGTCAAGGGCGCGGACAGTGTTTTTGTTTGTTTTGTTTTGGTTTTGTTTTTTGTAAAACATGCCTTTGTATACTGAATCAATTTTCAATTAACCATATGTGGATTGTCCCCCAACACGGTGGTCAAAATATATACCACAGGCCACAGCAGGTCGACAAACTATGACTCTGGCCTTGTTGTTGTATGGCTCTGAGCTTAGAATGGTTATTACACTTTTAAATGTAAAACTGTTAAAAAAAAAAAAAAAGTAGCCTTTGGTGAGAAGAGTTGCTTGATTTTGCCTCTTGACCTACAAAGTCTAAAATATTTATTATCAGCCCCTTTACAGAACAGGTTTGCCAACCTCTGGACTAAAACCCCCCTGCCAGATCCTAGTCATGCCCTTTAGGTTTGTATCCCCAGATCTCTTTATACTATAATTATTTTTAATTCTGTTGTAATTACTGAACCCCTCTCACACCTTCTGACACTTATCCATCTACCTGTGCTCTGCACATAGCATCTGGCCCAGAGCAAAGGGACTCAAAACATCCTCAGTAAAGAAAGGAATCATCCATCCCATTCTCAGGTGTGCCTTTCCATATTGCGTGCCACTCTGGTTTTCCTCCCTGTGGTTCTCTTTCTTTACCAATCTCTTTGCACGTCTCCTCATCCCATGTGCCACTTTCCCTCACTCCTTCTTTCTCTGAAATGTGGAATTGGGCATTGTCAAATACTCAGGATTAATTTTTGTGCTCACTTTGGTTCCTCTAAAAATTTACAGGTGCCAGGCATTTGTTTAGGTGCTAAGAATCAAACATAGAGAAAATACAGTTCTGGCCCTTGATGAGCTTACAATCTAGAGACAACACCACCACCTTTGTTTGGAGTCTAACGTAAACAGTAGAGCAGAAAAACAGCAGAATCTATATTTCTCTCCTTTAAAGCAACTGAATTATTTCATAGTATTATGTGACCTTTGAATTATTTCCCCCCATGTCACTGTCACTTGACTGGAAGATGGTTCCCAAATCTGGATAAAGAAATGTGAGTTAATTTTATAGAAGATTCCACAGGCATGACTAAGAAGAAACATCTTTGGTTAAAATACAGAATATATTTTAAAACCAAAGGTGGCAGCTTTTGGATTAGAATCCCACTTGAAACAAAGTGATTTACGAATTCATGTTATTTTTCCCTTCCGTTAGCCAAAATAAAACAAAACAAACAAAAAACAACAGAACACAACACCAGAATTAATTACTATAGCTTTGTAGTTTGAAATTAGAAAGCGTGAGGCCTCCAGCTTTGTTCTTTCTCAAGACTGCTTTGGCTATTTGGGGCCTTTTATGGTTCCATATACATTATAGGATCGTTTGTTCTATTTTTGTGAAAAATGCCACTGGAATTTTGATAGAGATTGCCTGGAATCTTGCAAGCTTGTAATAATATTGCTTTGGGTAGAACGGACATTTTAACAGTATGGATTCTTCCAATCCATCAGCATGGAAGATCTTCCCATTTATTTGTGTCTTCTTCAATATCTTTCATTAACGTTTTGTAGTTTTCAAGCGAGCAGGCAACAGATTGATGCTTGCCAGAGGCAGGAGTGGGAATGGGAGAAATGGGTGAGCTGTTTTTGTTTTTAGACTGAATAAACTGAATAATAGTAAAAAAACAACAATAACGAGAACTGAGCAGACAGAAATACTGACAAATACATGTAGGCTATACATTTCCGTATGTACATAGGCTAAGTTAAATTCTAAAGCAGAGGTAAAATCAATGTTCTTCAATTTATATTAACATTTATTGCTAATCTCCCATATGTTTTGGGAAGTCAGCAGATATTTACACATTATCCACCGAAGGGTTGCCGAATGTTTTCTGTTCAGATCATTCAATACTGCCTCTGGCTCTGGTCATTGTCAAGACTGGAAGGGTAACATGAACACGTGCAGCCAGTTCTAGTGATTGGGTAAGACAGACGCACACACACAAGAGCACACTCACATGCGTGCACTAGCTGTCATTCTCGGTGTGTGTCTGAGAGCGGGTGGGTGTGTGCTAGTCACGGCCGCGGACACTTACATACACATAGACACGGGCACACATACATGTACAGGACAGGCATACGTTGCCCCAGCAACCCCATCTGAGACTGAGCCTCTCACTTGTTTTTCAACCTTGTTGGTGAGACCTGCGGCCCCCTGGTGGTCCTACTCTCACTCTGACCAGGTTTGAGGTCTAACCTTCTCTCCGATGGCTTGGCCCTGCCACGGGGGACTCCAGACCTTCCACGGTTCTCGCCACGCTCCCGGCGGGGGTGGCCAGCTCGTCGTGCCACGGCCCGGCACCGTTGGCCGACTCCGGGTCCAGCTCCGGGCTCTGCACCGAGTCCGGCACGGACTCGAACGCACTGTTCTCGTCGTCGTCGTCGTCGTCGTCCTGCGACGAGAAGACGGTGCTCTCGGAGACCTTGGCGCTGTCCACCGAGGAGAAGCGCGTGTGGCTGGCGAACCTGCTGCCGCTGTAGCATGAGGGGCTGTAGCAGGAGCTGCTGTAGCACGAGGAGCTGTAGCACGAGGGGCTGCAGCACGGCGTGTCGCAGCCCTCGCAGCTGTGGTCCCCGCCCTGCCGGGGGCTCGAGTCGCTCTCGCTGCCCGTGCTGGGGAGCATGTCGCCATCGGGGACGAGGCCGTTGGTCAAGCCCGAGTGGCCGGGGGTCGCCGTGCCCGGAGTAGCCCCCTCGGGGTCCTCCCCGTCCTCTTCGAGGGGAGGGGGCGCGGCAGCTAGCGTGTCCGCCTCGCTAAGCCCGTCCTTCTCCGAGGCGTCCTGGAGGGTGGCCTCCTCCTCCGGGCCTTCGTCGCTCGCGCCGCCCTGCGCCGAGGGCATGCTGTGCAGCAGGGTGTGGATGCGGATGTAGTGTGTCCGCGGGGTCTCGGGGTCTCCGCAAGCCGACGCGATCACCGTCTCCAGCTCGGACACCGGCAAGGAGCAGGGCCTGCTTTTCCTCTTCACCGAGGCCCGCAGCTGCAGCCTGTCCTCCCCCTGCCCCAGGGCAGACACGTCGCCCTCCTCCTCCTCCTCCTCCTCCTCCTCCACCTGCTCCTTCTCCTCTCCCCCCGCCCGGCTCTCTGTGGCCGCTTCCTCCGCCTCGGGCTCCCCGGTGCCGCCCGGAGCTTCACCGTCCTCCAGCAGCCCCGCTGGGGGCGCCTCCCCACCCAGCTCCAGCCGCTCGGCCACTTCTTCCGCACTCAGGGCGGGCTCGGCGTCCTCGCGCCCCAGGCCCAGAAGCTCCCCAGCCCCGTCAGGTCCCACAGAGCCCGCTCCGTCGTCTCCTGCCTCGGTGGTACCTGCCGCTTCCTCAACCGGCTCGGCAAGCTCCAGGCTCTCGCTCCCGGCAGCGTCCCCCGCACTGCCCTGGCTCGGCGGCTCGGGCTTCGAGCTCCCGGAGGGCTCCAGTGCCTCGCCCGGAGGCTCCCCGCGGCTGCTGGCCACCAGGCTGTTCATGGGGCTGTCCCGAATTTCCGCGGACTCAGGATCGGCGCTCAGGGAGATCTCCTCGTCATCTGCGGGCGAGAAGAAAATGTCATTTCTTCCAGAAGAGAGCATTGTGCGGGTAGGGCACTGGTGGACTCTGCCGGCCCTGTAAGCCATCCTAAAGGACTTCTGCGTGAGGATATTGGATGCAGGCGTTGATGAGGGTTTCCCGTAGGCCAAAGCTCTGCTAAAAAATTCTGTAAGGATGAGTTCTCATGTTTTTGTTTTTGTTTTTTAAATTTTATTAGGTTATGTTAGTGAGTTCTCCTTATGTTAATGACAATTTGCAGTCGTGACATATTTCAGAATTCTGTTTCAAGGGAATTCATAGTTTTGGTTAAAATACCCAAAGCCTAGAACTACCCCAGTTCCTGGCACATAGTGGGTGCTCAACAACGTTTGCTTCAGGGAAGACTGCAAAGAAGCCCTTGGGGGTTATTAGTGCCTTGCGGTACCAGACAAGGTTAATGCTTGTGCAGAGTGTCTCCTCTGGCTGGGTCCAGCAGGTGGCAGAATGGGTAAGCCAGGTTCTTAACAACTGCAGAGCAGAAAATGGCTAGTTGATGGGAGCAACCAGGGTCCTTCAGTAGCTCAGACTGCCAGGCCACCTGGGGGTTATTGCAATGGAAAATAAACAAGGTCTCCACATCAAGCAACCATTCAAGGAACAGCAACCACTGTTTACTTCTACTTTCCCCCAGTTGCTTGCTCTGCTGGATCCCTGCCTGGTGTGAACTTCCCATTTCAGAAGCACTAGTGCAATGTACTCATTGAAGATGAATGATGTCTCTGATGAGCCATGAGGCCATCTTTATTGCTACGGTGAAGGAAGAGTCAGTTTTATTCTCAGGATGAAGAAAAGGCTGGGTGTGAAAGGACAAAGCAGTCAGGGTGTTTTCTTACACTCTGCATTATATATTGGGTATAGACAAGTATAACTGGTCTTTTAATGAGTGGGCAGTGATAAACTACAGACTTGGAGTTTTCAAAGCCTCATTAGCTTTACCAGCAACTCATAAATGTGGCCCAGAAGGACTGGCTAATTCTCAGCATGATCTACACTTAGTATAGGGGTTGTGGGAGAAGAACAGAAGTGGAATTATGAGGCCTCTCATCATTCTTATTTGGAAATACGTTTTGGCTTGAAAAACAGAAAACTGGATGATTCTGAAGTTTTCTAACTTATATTTTTCATTTTTCCCTGGGATAAATCCATTGTGCAATAATAGTTCTTCAATAATATGATATGTATCACATTCATTCATGTTTCTCATTGATTCATTGATTCATTGATTGATTGATTCATTCATTCATGTATGCAATGATTAAGCATCTATTGAGCATCTCCTATGTGGGTGCTGGGAGTCAAATGGTAAATTAGACACGGCTCCATACCCGTGTTGGCCTCATTGTCAAATCCCACTCCACTGTCTAACCCTCTACCTTTGGGTCACCAGAATGAAGAGGAGCCTCTCAATCAAGGGGACAGCAACCTGGCTTCCAGAACAGATCACTGGCTTCTGGGCCTCAAATGGAGAAGAGAGAGAACCACAAAACCTAGGACATGTCTGGAGAGAACCATGGTTATTATATTTTAGAGAAAGGAACCACACCAGCCCTAGGCTAGGACAAGACATGAAGTTCATGCCAAAAATACCTGGGTGGATGGAGGACGTGATCTCAAATCGGAATTGCAGCTGTCCACTCACATGATCTGTTGGAAGCCTGCGGCCAAGTGTATAGCTGACCACCCTATCCCTAGAAGGAAATAAGCACCATTTACAGATCTGGTCAGTACCTCTCCTTGAAGATTACACAGCATGCTTTCTATGCCAGGAGGTGAGATAGGCAAGTCCGGGGAGGCCCTGCTAATAGGAGGTGATGATCTGCTCAGGTGCATAGAAGATGGACATAAGGTAAAGGTGGGAAAGTACATCTGCTCAACAGCAATGAAAAATGTCAAGAAAATCCTTATAGAATATTCTAAAGCAGGAGTGAGCAAACTGTAGCCCAGGGCTCAAATCTGGCCCACCACTTATTTTTGTACAGCTATGAGTGTTTTACATTTTAAAATGGTTAGAAAAAAAAATAACAAAAGAATAATATTTTGTGACACAGGAAAATTGTCTGAAATTCAAATTTCAGTTCCCAAAATAAAAGTTTTATTAGAATGCAGCCATGCTTATTAGTTTATTGTCTGGGGCCGCTTTCAGGCTACAACGGCAGAGTTGAATAGTTGAAACGGAGACTGCATGGTCCACAAAGCCTAAAATATTTACTACTTGGCCCCTTACAGAAGGTTTTCTGCCAGCCTGTGTTATAAGCCAAGAAAACCCCAAAAAGACAACAATAACAACAAAAAAGACATGGATATCTTTGCTTGCTTTTCTTGTGCAGGCTGACATTTTCCAATGCCCTTAATGGACATTGCCAGCAACAGACGCATGTCTTGCAGTATATATGCATAGTGTCTAAGAAAGGATGCTGTCATGGTTACTGGAGCGGTGTGGAGAGCTGTGGAGTGCTCCAGAAAGGGACCTGCTGCAGGATGGACTGAAGCAAGACTTGTAGGTTGGTTTCCAGTTACACCAACTCCACAGTCCTACGTACAGATTCTGAAACTCCATCCTGGCATCTGGCATCATCCCCTCTGCCCACTCAGGGCAATTTCTTGATTACAAAGAAGAGAATTATCCAGGGGGGATCAACTTGAAAGTTTGCTTTTACAGTTTCATCAAAAATGTAAGCTTTAGCAGAGTACATTACCCGCCCCCCCGCCCCCACCTTGGTTTAAATAGGAAAGGTAACTACCTTGGCTATTCAAGAATTAACAAATCCAGTTTATCTAATACTAACAAGACATATTCCAAAACCGTTTGTTAGTCAGATGATTCTATATTGATTCCATTTATTCATTGGTCATACTAAAATAAAAAGATAAGTTGCTGGCTGGTAGTGTTTTAATGTTTCTAGAAAATACCAGCATTATGAAACAACATATATCCCAATGATACTCTAAGTTAATATATTTCTTTGGTAAACCGTAGTTTAGTGTTTGAAGTTCCTAGGAGGTCCATTAAATAAAGCATTATATGTAGGAAAACAGAATGAACCACACAATATTTTGTTTATTTAGAAAGGACCTTGGTCAATATTATGAAGCAAATCTACTTATGACCATAGGAAAGAGATCTTGAACCCAAAACCTAGTTGAAATCAGGAGATGCCTAAAGACAACCAGGCAGTGAGACAAAAACTAAATTTGCTATGCTTTGCATTTGTTCCAGGCTTTTCTGCCAATTCTCCTCATTCCTTCGATATCATTCTAGGGGTTACAATTGTATAGCATGGCATAGCGTAGATTTATGGCCAGAGAGCTATACTTAGCATTTACAAATATAGTTGCTGCTAACTAAGGAAGTATATACTATATAGAAATATTTCATCTGGTAAGAGTCCATTTTAATGAGAATCATGAGAGGACATGAAAATGAAATATACTAACAGAAACATTCTTATGTACAACTGAATTCTGCAAGTAACTTAATTGCTGTCATCCATGAGAATTCATGCTTTTAAAATTTCATACATATTATCTAGCATTTTCTACAAATACTAGCATTTTCTAAGTCTCTCTACTCTAGTAACCCAGGATTTCATCTTGTTAGAGCGTCCCAAATGATTAAATCCTACACACAAGCAGAAATAATATTCTTGATAGTAAAGCAAATTTTAATTTCTACCTGTATAGAAAAATGCCCCATTTTTTAGTTTACTTATTGTGTGGGGCTGCTTTCATGCTGTAACAGCAGAGTTGAATAGTTGAAACAGGGCTTCTTTCAATATTGTCTTGGGATTTTCTACTCTCTTGCATAAAGAGCCAGTGGTACACAAACAAGAGGAAAGGGAAAGGTTCATTTAATTGAATGTTGTGGCTGGAGCAACATAATTAATGGGAGAAGCCAAGGAAATTCAATACCACCATTTTAGTTTGAGTCTCCGCGAGACTATATTGTTGCAGCTTGCAGGCCTCCCTTCGCCTGCTCGCTGAAGACTTAGTGATATTGAGGTCTCAGTCACAGGTTTACCCTATGGCGTGTCTTTCCAGGAGTCTTTGAACGGGCATCGACAGCTTTCCCAAGAAGCGCTTGATGATGGGGCGGCTCTTAGCAAACTTGTCCTTCACCTCAATTTCCAATACATCAGTGGGCAAGGACACAAAGCTGAATTGCTGCAATGAAATAATATGTCACATCAATTAACTGAGAGGTGAAAGGGCTGGCCAATTCCCAGCCCGTCTGCCTTGGATGAAGTCATTATAAAACATCCCAGTGGCAATATATATATCAAGGTCTTAGAAATGCTGTGAGCCCTGTTTATTCAGTAAATGAATAATAACAACATTGAGGTACTTTTTTGATGCTTAAAAATAAGGCTATTCTCCAAGATTCAAATAATAAAAACAACTCACCTTAAAGACAAAGAATCCACTTAGGCCTCACTATACTAAAAGTATTAACATATTTAAAGAAAGAACAAGCACACACTCACCTATAATTAAGGAAATACACTTTAAACCATAACAAAACACCTCTTTTCCTTGATTATAATGGCAGAGATTTTAAAATGTTTCATAGTATCCTGTGTTCTTGACAGTGGAAAAAGAATTCTCACACTGTATTGATATACAATCCCATTCAATTGATTCAACCTTTGGGAAAGGAATTGGCAATATTTATTTAAGCTGCAAATTCCCTGCAACTCAGAATTCCAATTTTAGGAATTTTCCCTCTGGATTAATTTGCACACTTGTGCAAGTTAACAATAGCAAAAGATTGGAAAGACCAAAAATGTCTATCAACAGCAACCAGTTAAATTAAGGATAGTAAATCTTTGAAATAGAAAACTCTGTTGTAATTAAAAAGAAAAAGAAACAGGTAAATATGCACCAACATGAATAGATACTTGAAAAACAAAGTAAAAAAGCAAGATGTAGAACAATATGAAGAGTGGGATTCATTTGTGTTTGGAACTGCAAAGAAAATGCCTGGAGGGGTGGACTCCAAACTCAACCTTAGGAAGTAGGTTAGTAGGGAGGAGAGAAAGCAGATCTTTTTCATTTGATTCTAAACTATTCATTTTTTAAATAGCTGTATGACCAGTTAAATTAAGGATAGTAAATCTTTGAAATAGAAAACTCTGTTGTCATTAAAAAGAAACAGGTAAATAAGTTAAATTAAGTTAAATTAAGTAGGCTAGTAGGGAGGAGAGAAAGCAGATCTTTTTCATTTGATTCTAAACTGTTCATTTTTTAAATAACCGTATGACTTTTAAAATAAAGGCAGCAACAATTAAAGAAAGACTGTAACCATCAGAAGGTGGCATAGTGAACAATGAAAAGTGTAGAAAAGGAGTAAACAACCTAAACTTACACCTAAAGGAGCTAGAAAAAGAAGAGCAAACAAAACTAAAAGCCAACCGAAGGAAGGAAATAAAGATTAGAGCAGAAAGAAATGGTATAGAAACTAAAAAAAACAAAAACAAAAACAAAAAACCAATAGAACAGATCAATGAAACCAGGAGCTGGTTCTTTGGAAAAAAAGAATACAATTGATAAACCTCTAGCCAAACTCATCAAAGAGAGAGAGAGAGAGAGAAAGAGGACTCAAATAAACAAAATCACAAATGAGAGAAGAGAAATAATAACCAACGCCACAGAAATATAAACAATTGTAAGAGAATATTATGAAAAAATTTATGCCAACAAATTGGGCAACCTGGGAGAAATTGATAAATTCCCAGAAACATATAACCTACCAAAACTGAAGCAGGAAGAAATAGAAAATTTGAACAGATCAATTACTAGCAAGGCAACTGAATCAGTAATCAAAAAACTCCCAACAAACAAAAGTCCACGACCAGATGGCTTTATAGGGGAATTCTACCAAACTCTTAAAGAAGAGTTGATACTTATTCTTTTCAAACTATTCCAAAAAAATGTAAGAGGAAGGAAAACTTCCAAATTCATTCTATGAGGCCAGCATTACCCTGATTCCAAAACCAGATAAAGACACCACAAAAAAGGAGAACTATAGGCCAATATCTCTGATGAATACAGATGCCAAAATCCTCAACAAAATACTAGCGAACTGAATCCAACAATACATTAAAAAAAGTCACTCAGCACAATAAGGTGGGATTTATTCCCAGGATGCAAAGGTGATTCAACATTAACAAATCAATCAGCATGATATTTCATATCAATAAGAGAAAGGATAAAAACCATATGATCATTTCAATAGATACAGAAAAAGCATTTGACAAAGAACAATATCAATTCATGATAAAATCCCTCAACAAAGTAGCATTAGAGGGAATATACCTCAACATAATAAAAGCCATATATGAAAAACTCTCAGTGAACATCATACTCAGTGGAGAAAATGGACAGCTTTTCCCCAAAGGTCAGGAACAAGACAAGAATGTCCACTCTCACCACTTTTATTCAACATAGTACTGCAGTCCTAGCCACAGCCATCAGACAAGAAAAAGGAATAAAAGGCATCCAAGGTGGCAGGGAAGAAGTCAAACTTTCATTATTTGCAGATGACATGATGCTCTATATAGAAATCCAAAAGACCACCAAAATACTGCCAGAACTGATAAATGAATTCAGTAAAGTCACAGGATACAAAACCAATGTACAGAAATCTGTAACACTTCTATATACTAATAATGAAGCAGCAGAAAAAGAAATTAATAAAACAACCCATTTACAATTGCACCAAAAAATAATGAAGTACCTAGAAATAAGACTTAACCATAGAGGTAAAAGATCTGTAGTCTAAAAAGTATAAAACATATTGATGCAAGAAATTGAAGAAGGCACAAAGAAATGGAAAGACATTCCATGCTTATGGATTGGAAGAACAAATATTGTTAAACTGTCTATATTACCCAAAGCAAGTTACAGATTCAATACAATCCCTATCAAAATACCAACAGCATTTTTCACAGAACTAGAACACACAATCCTAAAATTTGTATGGAACCACAAAAGACCCTGAATAGCCACAGCAATCTTAGAAAAACAAAACTGGAGAAAAACTACCTCCAGACTTCACATCATACTACAAAGCTGTAGTGATCAAAACAGTATGGTACTGGCACAAAAACAGACACATAGATCAATGGAACAGAATAGAAAACCCAGAAATAAACCCACAATTATATGGTCAATTAATCTTTGACAAAGGAGGAAAGAATATGCAATGGGAAAAAGACAGTCTCTTCAACAAATGGTGGTGTGAAAAATGGACATTTACATGCAAAAGAATGAAACTGGACCACTTTTGTACACCATAGACAGAAATTAATTCAAAATGGATGAAAGACCTAAATGTGAGACCAGAAACCATACAAATCCTGGAATAGAGCACAGACAGTAATTTCTCTGACATCAGCTATAGCAACATTTTTCTAGATGTGTCTCCTGAGGCAAGGGAAATAAAAGCAAAAATAAACTATTGGGACTATACCAAAATAAAAGGCTTCTGCATAGTGAAGGAAACAATCAACAAAACTAAAAGGCAACCCATGGAATGGGAGAAGATATTTGCAAATGACATCTCTGATAAAGGGTTAGTATCCAAAATATATAAAGAACTTACAAAACACAACACCCAAAAACCAGATAATCCAATTAAAAAAAGGGCAGAAAACATGAACAGACATTTCTCCAAAGGAGACATACAGATGGTCAACAGACACATGAAAAGATGCTCAACAACACTCATCATCAGGGAAATACAAATCAAAACCACAATATATCATCTCACACCTACTGGAATGTCTAAAATCAACAACAGAAGAAACAAGTATTGATGAGGATGTGGAGAAAAAGGAACCCTTGTGTACTGTTGGTGGGAATGCAAACTGGTGGAGCCACTGTGGAAAACAGTATGGAGCTTCCTCAGAAAATTAAAAAAAAAGTAATGGCACCACTGTGTATTTATGCAAAAAAACCCCAAATAACAAAAAAAAAAAAACCCAAAACACTAATTCAAGAGGATATATGCACACCTATGTTTATTGCAGCATTATTTACAATAGCCAAATTATGGAAGCAGTCCACATATCCATTGGTAGATGAATGGATAAAGAAGATGTGGTGTGTGTGTGCGTGTGTGTGTGTATGATTCAGCCATAAAAAAGAATGAAATCTTGCCATTTACAATAACATGGATGGAGCTAAAGAGTGTAATGCTAAGTGATAATTCATAGAAAGACATATAATTTCAGTCATACGTGGCATTTAAGAAATAAAACAAATGAGCAAAGGGGACAAAAAGAGAGAGACAAACCAAGAAACAGATTTTAACTATAGAGAACAAACTGATGATTGCCAGAGGGGAGGTGGGGGGGATGGGGGAAATAGGTGTTGGGGATTAAGGAGTGCACTTACCATGATGAGTACCACGTGATCTATGGAATTGTTGAATCACTATATTGTATACCCCAAACTAATATAACACTGTATGTTAACCATATTGGATTAAAATAAAAACTTAATAAATAAAACAAAGTGTAGAAAAGGAGAAGGTACATGTTGGCATTGCCTAGCTCAGACTGTCTGGGAGAAGGGAGTGTTAATAATATTGAACATCATAGTACCCTTAATCAAGGGTTGTATAACAGCTGAGATATATAATTATTTCCTTTTATTGTGATTAATTTCTAACAGCAATCTTTTAACTTCAGTTGATTCTAATTAGAGATTAAATATGTTAAATATGCTAATGTTAAAATCTCCTCTGTACCATGACAACAGGCTAAGTCATGCTTCAGTAACAACCAAATTTCAAGTCTCAGTGACTTTTGATGGTAAAGCTTTGTTCCTTGCTCACACTGCCATTGAGGGCTGGCAGAGGGCTCTGCTTGTTAGTCGCTCAAGGAGCCAGGCTGATGGAACAGACACCCCCTCAAAAGTTGCTAGGCACAGTGACAAAGGAAAGAGAACTCTGGAAGGTCTTCTCCCTGCAAGTAAGTGTTTGCTTCCAAACCCCACTCCTCATCACGACTAGACACACGTCTCAGCCAACCACAGGGAGGAGGATATACGATCCTATAGTGTGTTTGGGAAGCGGAGAGCAGAAATATTGACAAACAGCACTAATGACTTCCATACCTCCATGTAGTGCTTCTAATTTCCATTTTACATTAGTATAATTCAATTCTATACAACTCCTAAGAACCAATCATTTCTGGTACTAACAGAACAAAATTTATGGACAGGCAAACTTGAAGATCAAACCAGGAATAGGACTTCTCTAAGAAGGGCTATCTAAGCAAGAATCCAGCCCCACTAACTGTCTCAGGTCCTCAAAACTTCTATATCTTTGATCCAGTAATTCCATTCTGAGCGTACTGTAATCAATATCCTAACCTAAATGCTCAACAATAGGTTAGGTACACTGTAGTAAATGCATATGATAGAATAGTTTATAATTTTCTAAATTACAATAATTTAGATTTATATATATAATTACAATACTATAACATGTTAAACAAAAGATAGAAAATGCTTGTTTTACAATGCTAAGTTATAAGAGCATTTTTTTCTTAACATTTAATTCATGATCACAAGAATATGAATTATATGAATAAAAAAACTGGAAAGAATTACAATCAGTTTTAATAGCAGTTGTCTTACCAAGTAGGATTGTTTCCCCTCATTTCTTTTTCTGTATTTTCCATACTTCCTGTAATGAGCATGTATTATTTTCATAATGAAAAAAATCACCTTTATTAAAACAAGAGTATTTCTGGTTATAGCAGCCTACACAGGACACCGAAGTCAACTTAGCAAAACTCACTCTGAAGTTCAGTAGGAATGCTTGAGTTCTTCCCTCTCTCCAGAGGGACTTCCTTTTTGGGCTCTCTTCAAAAATCTACCCCTCCACCCCAGGCATCAAGCTTTCCCCACTAGGCCCTTGCTTCCATTCCATTGTTATTGGAGTCCATGTAAACCCCCAGCTATGTGAGGTTCTTTTAAGAACCAGTGAGCAGCTCTGAAAATGTAAAAGTCTGTGTATCCATGAGCAAGCTGCTTGCACCCGTGAACCAGGGTGTATCTCCTGTCTGCTTCTGCTGACCTGGCTTTTACCTGAAGCCCTTGAAGAGCCTTTGGAGTGACATGGACTTGGTGTTTAGTTCTAGCTCTGCACATCCAAATTCTTGAGTCTCATTCACAACCTCCCTGAGGCTCAGCATCTTCACCTGTAGAATGGGAAAAGAAGGCTCATGCCATGTTAAATTAAACTGTATTCTTTCTTTCCAATTCTGCTCTATCCAGGCTCTATCTGCCACATCCACTACAGATCTTCAACTTACAATGGAATTACATCCTGATAAATCCATTTTAAGTTAAAAATATCATAAGTTGAAAATACATTTAATGCATCTAACCTACTAAACATCATAGCTTAGCCTAGCCTGCCTTACATATGCTCAAAACACATTAGTTTACAGTTGGGCAAAACCATCTAACACAAACCTTTTTTATAATAAAGTGTCTCATGTAACCTATTGAATGCTGTACTGAAAGTGAAAACAGAATGATTGTATAGGTACAGGATGGTTGTAAGTGTATTGGTTGTTGACCATCATGATCACATGGTTGACTGGGAGTTGTGGCATCACCAGATAAGTGAAGCATCATGAGAGAGTATCACACACATATCCCTAGCCCAAGAAAAGATCAAAATAAAAAATTTGAAGTACACCATCATGAAGTTGAAAATTGTTAAGTCCAGTCACCATAAGTTGGGGATTATCTGTCCTATCTCCTTCTCCTTTTGACTTTCCAATTATTGTACTTTTTAAAATTTACTATCTCATTTCAGCTGGCCCATAATGACCAATAATTCTGTAGCTGTTTGTAATAATCTATAAGGCCTGGTTCAAATGCCTACAGCACAGACAAAAGCTATAGTTTTCCTACTGCTAATGCCCTCTCTGTCTTTTTATCCAGAAATGGCTTGGCTATTGGCCAAAATAGAAATCTATGAACTGTATCTGCAAACAATTTTTT
Source organism: Neomonachus schauinslandi (assembly GCF_002201575.2). Taxonomy (NCBI): domain Eukaryota; kingdom Metazoa; phylum Chordata; class Mammalia; order Carnivora; family Phocidae; genus Neomonachus; species Neomonachus schauinslandi. The sequence goes on from NC_058414.1 coordinate 10,016,051, forward strand.
GAAAAGATGCATTATTGCTCCAAGCCCTCTCTGTTTTGGGAATTTTATCTTTTTTTATCCTAATTCACCTGTAAAAGAAAACCAATGTGGCAAATGAAGGAGCCAACCCTGAACATTCTTAGGTTCTAAAGTTTGGCCATTTCCCACTTCATCCTCTTTTTGCTCATGGGCATCTAAAAGCAACTGTAACACTGTTGGGGAATGCTATAAAAAAGACCACTGATTGAGGGGCACCTGGATGACTCAGTTCGTTAAGCATCTGACTCTTGATTTTGGTTCAGGTCATATCTCAGGGTCCTGGGATCAAGCCCCATGTCGGGCACCACACTCAGTGAGAAGTTTACTTGAGATTCTCTCACCCTCTCCCTCTGCCCCACCCCAGTCTCTCTCTCTCTCAAATAAATAAAAAAAATAAATTAAAAAAAACCCCCAAAAAACAGAAAACACTGGTTGACCTGTGAGCTAGACCCAGACACTCACAGGCTCCTTGCTGCACAACCCCCATCCTTGGAATGTGGGTTTGCTTGCCTTTCTCACTCCCAGAGTCTGCTCGAAGGACATAGCCTCAAGATGGTGATGTGATGTTGAAAACAGCTGCATGGTACATGTAACCAAACCCATTTAGGGTCTTTTCATAACCTTTTAAGATTTAAAGCGTAGGTATGGGGATCCATTCATCTTACTGCTGCCCAAGACAAGCCTCATATGTAAGTTCCCTTTGTTACTGTTAAAACTGCCACCTACCAACCTGGAGTGGCATGCCTCTTTCTTCGTCTCTCCCTGCCCTCTACATATGGGGGTCCGGTTTCAGACTACACCTAGGAAAGCTACCTAGAGAACTGTGAATCTACAAACACATGCTTGGACCAACCAATACATAAATGGCTCCTTCTCTCTGCCTAAACATGAGACTGTCCTAAACAAAGGCACTCCTGGTGTCCCAAGGGTCAGAGAAGGAAAGTTCCACAGGTCACCGTTCCATTGGATCCCCTTTCTTGGCTGTGCTGTAGGCAATAATTGTCCAATTAGGCAAGAATTGTCATAATTGTCAGATCTCTTACACTTGGGCAGCAAGGGCAGGAAGAAAGCTGTTCAAGGCCCAATGCCTGGGTATGAGTTGGAGTGATATATGCAGTACTCCTACAGCAACAAGCCTCCTTTTGGTTAAAAGTAAACTTCGCACAAAAGTAAACTTTCAAACACAAAGTAAACATTTTGCTTAAGCACACACTGTTGGGACTCTTATTTTTTGCTTTGGGCCATTGGTATGCAGCTCTGGCTCTCATTAGAATAATTTGGGGAGCTTTCACAAAAATACCCATAAGTCGATCCCATTCTTGACTACTTAAATTAGATTCCCTTGGGGGTGGAGCTGGGCACTGGTAGTGTTTCAAGCTTCCCAGGTTACTTTGCTGTGACTCAGAGTGAAGAGTCACAGTTCTCTCAATAACAATCATTTTAACTCCAAATAATCTCATTGTTAGGAAAATATTCCTTAGATCAAATCTAAATCTTTTTCCGTGGCTTAAATATTTAGTCCAATGATTCATAACCCATTCTTCATCCGAGATTAATAATTTTATTTTGGTCTTGGCATTCTTAATAATAGCAGTGGATGTTAGCGGGCCTCTGCCCAATAGATGCCAGTAATAGCTAGTTGTGACAACCAAAAATATCTCCAGACATTGCCCAATGTCTCTCGAGGGACAAAATCACCCTTGTTGAGAACCACTGATGTAGGGCTGCCATCTTCAGTTTTCCAGAGAGATACTGGACTGGTGTTACAATCTGTGGGCAAATTTATTTATTTTGGTTGGCACTGTTACTCAATAGGCCATTTATAGAAAGAAGATACTTTATTTATTATGTTCCATAGTGCTTCAGAAAAAACATGAGGCAGATCTTTTATAAAAAGAACTTCCATGAATTGAACTTATTGAAATACAAAGAGTAGCTAACTAAAGGGAATATTTAGTGCAATTATGTAAGCTGGCAGCAGTTCCACAATGGGCAAGAAATTAGGAGTGTCACTAATGAAGGAGCCAATGACTAGAAGAAGGGGAATGTTATATACTCACTCACAAATACTTGCTGAGCACTGGCTCTGAGCTGGGTGCCGATGTCACAGCCACCACCCTTAAATACTGGGGCCATAGATCTCTAACCTTACAAGTCACAGTGCTTATGTTGCAAGTAGACAACCATAAGACAGGAAGTGCTATAGTGAGGGTCCCCAAAGGCCCTTTATTTAATGAATGAATAAAGAGAAGAGCTGTAAAGGTGGGGAGGAGCCTGATGGACAGGTAGAGATGACATCCCAGAGGAGGCGATGCTTTAACTGAATCTTAACACATAAGCACACATCTGCCAGGTCAAGAAGATGTGGGAAGAACAATCCAGGGAGGGAGAGTACCATGGACAAGGGTTTGAAATTCACAGAATTCACGGGTCCCTTTGGGGACTGTGGGCTGCTCAGTATGTCTGGGTCATGGTGGGGGTCATGTTGTGAGATAAAACTGGATGGAGAAGTAGGATCCAGATCATGACCAGCCTCCTGGCCAGAGCTTGGATTTATTCCAAAGGCATCTGGGAGGAACTGAAGGAAGTGAATCATGCAGATGACAGACACACTGAGGTCTTGCATTTGAGGATTGTAGTAGTGCTGCGGAGGTGGCCCATACATATGTCAGACCTGAAGGTGGGCAGATCAGGTGAGACAAGTGAGATGTGGGGAGGAAGCCTGGCAGGGAAGGAGGAGAGGATGGCAGATCTGTGGACTGGTTAAATGTTAGTGAGAGCCATGGCATGTGGGAGAGAAAGAGGCCACGAATTCCCAAGACTGGATTCCCAAGATTAAGGGCATGTGGGAGAACTGATAGTTAGGAATGAAAAGAGGGGCTGAGTAACTAAATGTCCCAAAGTAATCAGAGAACAGAGTGATGAAAATGAAGGGTTGGGTATCAAAAGATAGTTGACTGTAAAGAGAGAGCTGGAGAGCTTGTGATATTTTAACAAGATCTAGGGTATAAGTGTTGGAGTGGTTGGTTGGTGATGAATGGAAATGAAGATCAAGGAAATTGAGGAGGTTAAGAAAACTAGGATGTCTGATAGGTCATTCATGTGGACCATGATCATCCATAATAATAGCAGGTCTTGGATAGAAAGGGAAGATGTTACCACAGGTAGAAAGGTCTTTACTGGTCATGGCAGAGTAAATAATGGGACTCATTATTGCCTCAATGAAGCTAAGATGATATGGATATCAATGTGAGGATGATATTATAATAAAAAATGAGGAAATAGTTGTGGGAAATTTAAGAGACATGTTCAACATGATTTGGAAAGTATTTTTCACTTGGGTGTTTAGGGAGGGGTATGAGAAAAAGATGACCCCAGTCTTTAACAGCAGAAGTATAGTATTTTTTTTAAAGATTTTTTTTTTTTAATTTGAGACAGAGAGAACGAGAGAGAGAGAGCACATGAGAGGGGGGAGGGTCAGAGGCAGAAGCAGGCTCCCCACCGAGCAGGGAGCCCGATGCGGGACTCGATCCCAGGACTCCAGGATCATGACCTGAGCCGAAGGCAGCCGCCCAACCAACTGAGCCACCCAGGCGCCCAGAAGTATAGTATTTTATTTATAAACTTACGCAAGTTGAAAAAGGCTGAGAATCAAAAAATGGTAGGGATGGTTAACATTGCTTTTGAAGAGGTAAGAGGACATTCAGGAGCAAGGCAGGGACACCAACTAGAAGCCAAGAATATATAACTGGTGATGTGGAGTAAGAATGGTCCTGTTTGGTGAAACAGGTCAATTAGAAGGGGCATCTAGTTTTGCCTCACCTCTACTGCAGTGGGGCATAATGGGGAAATAAGTCACCAGCTCTGTTCACAGAAGGCTGCCTGGTACCACCCAGCCAACACTATTACTCATTGCTAATGAAGTTAAATGGACTAGGTCTGCTGTTTCCTGTGCAAAAGTTCTTCAAGGAAGAGGAAAGCAGGAAAGAAGTAAATGGAGCATACAAACTGCAGCTACTCTTCCTTGGAACCTTGCATGGTATATGGCTTTCAATCCAGGTGGCACTATTCATTGAGTTTAAAAATCGCCCTTGAAAGCAGGGTTGCCTAAAGCCCAGGATAGAAAAATAACTCCATCAGTAGGGCAATAATTGAATCAAGAGAAACTTTTTGACTCTTCCTCGCAAGATCACAGGGTTTTATACTAAGAAGTGATGCCCCTGGAGTCTAGGCATAGGGGAGAACTGCCCCTTTAAGCAGTGTGTGGCTTAACTCTGTGCTAGGAAGGAAGTGCCAGAGACAATCCTGTTGGGACATGAGCCTTGTAACTGCAGGGAATCTAACTGTTTTGAATAGTAAAGGCTGCTCTTGCAAATTTGCGATATATAGGAAATTTCCATTTCTTCTTATGCCTAAGAGCAAAGGAACTGGATTTTGGCAGGGCCTCAAGCATCTCCATATGAGCCTCTAAGAATCCTCAGCTTCAGAATAGAGTATTATTAATTTCACTTGTAGGTACTGCTACGTCAAAGTTAGGCCAAGATTTACTCATGGCTTGGTTGAATGGGAAGCAAGATCTGTATGTGTGTGCATGTAAATAATGTAATGTGTATGTGATTACATATTACACATAAAATATAACAAATGCAAAAGTATATATTATACATACGTGTATTCTATCTATATCCATATCCTTATCCACATCTATATCTCTAATCTTTTGCTTCTGGGGATGATTCCCTTAAACACCTATAAGGAAGGAATGGGATTAGATTACTAGATTGGAAACAAAGACCAAAATTTGCTGTGTGATCATAAGCAACTTACCTAACCTCTCTGTTCCTACTTTATGGTACCCCTAACAGAGTAGAAAGGAAAGAGCTCTTCTTTCATCTTCAGCATTGGCGCATGCTTTGTTGGTAAATTGCCATCATTACTGATGTGTTTCCTCACCTTCACACCTTGGGCCACCCTGACCGTTCTCTCACCTGCAGAAGCCCATATCCAGTCAATTAGAGTCTAAACTCTCTTACTGACTCTCTATTCTCTCCTCTTCACTTTGGCTGCACTGGCCTAGATATGGGCCTTGTCTCCCAGTCTTCAGCTTCTCTCTTACAGTTGCCAGTAAAGGTATGTCTCTGAAACACAGATCTGATCATTTCATTCTCCTGCATAACTACTTCCTTTTTCTTCTCATTTACAGGATGAAATCTAAATTTCCTAATGACATGTCCACCTCCTGCCAAACTTTCCAGGTCCACTTAACACACTTGTTCCCTGAAACCTCATTTTCTGTCACACATTTTCAGATTTACTCTTTGCCTGGAAGTTGTTCTTTCCTAACTTCCTTGCCATGCTACTCAGGCTTTAAAAACCCATTCCCATAAAATTTGTTCTGTGAAGCGTCTTCTGACTTTGGGAACCACCAACAGAGGCAGTGATTCTTTCTTCTGCTTCAATATCTCCTCTATAGTCTGTTTATTTTCTTGTGGTTAATAAGGATGCATATGTGGTATCTGTTTTTAGTAAAGTTTTTGCACACAGAAGCCACACATTACCTTTATATTCAGCACATCAATAAATGAGGTAATGAATGACTGGCTAGTTCTTGAAGTAATTCCACTCCTTATGAAACACCAATGCTGCAAAACTGGAATACAGTCCAAGCCTGTGGGTGAGCCAAAATATTCTATGAACACTAGATTGAAACATCAGTGCCCAAGCCACACTAGTTATTATTCTGGCAGAAAACCTAAGGGTTATACTGTAGTGGACTTTTCTGAAATAAAAGCAAAATGAAACTCCTCATTTGGGTGTGTGATGTGGATACTCACAGACTGGCAAAGATGAATAATAAATGTGGTAGGGAGAATTCTGAGATGACTCTTCCAGATTCTTCCTTCCCCACCCATCCCATATAACACCCTCCACAGTGTGGGTGGGGCTTGTGAACATGATGGATGTCACATCATGATTACATTACCAATCAATGGACTTTGAATTAGTACAAAAGAAGATAATCTGGGTGGGCCTGACCCAATCAGGTGAGCTCTTTATAAAAGACTGGGCACTTTTTGAAGCCAGAGAGATGAAAAGTGTGAGAAGGATTCAATGCAAGGGAGAGTCTCCATTACTGGCTTTGATGATGGAGAGGGCCATGTGGCAAGGACCAAAGAACAACCCCTGGTGGCTGAGAGTGGTCTTCAGCCAACAACCAGCAGAGATCTGATTCTGTCAACAACCCTCATGATCTTATAAACAGTCTTTCTTCTAGACAAGCCTAGATGAAGACATAGGTCAGCTAATACATTGATCTCAGCCTCTTAGACCTTGAGCAGAGAACCCAGTTAGGCTTAGCCCAGACTTCTGATTTACGGGACTGTGAGATAATAAATAGCTGTGCTTTTAAGTTGCTAAATTTGTGGTAATTTGTTACATAGTAATAGAAACCTAGTACAATAAGGTAGGGTAAGTAACAGCAGGCTGAGACTTCCTGAATATGTATGTGGAGTTATTTGTTGATAGTATTTAAATCAGTGTACTGTAGTATCTCTTGAGCTGGTTTCCCCATGATGGTGAGAGCTCCCCCCCCACACACACACACACAAAAAAAAAACAAGAAAGAAAGAAAGCTCTGGTAAGAAACTCTGAGCTAAACACAGGAAACAGTTCTGTAATGGCAGGTGATGCAGGGGCTTTAATTATACAAATGTGCATCATGAGTCTGCAAGATAGAATGCAGTGTTTACATATTTGACTGTGGCACCTCTCTGGGCATGTGTGCATGCATGCGTGTGTGTCTGTGGGTGTGTGTGTTGTTCCATGGTAGGCTGCTGTAAGGTAGATTATAGTTTGGGAAATTGGAGTTTTGTGTCCAGTTATAATTCAAAGTGCTGAGGGAAAAATAACTGTCAACCTAAAGTTTTATACTTACTAAATTCTCATTCAAGAGTGAAGTAAAGATAAAAACATTTTCAAATAATAAAGACTTGGAGGAGAGAGGCAAGATGGCAGAAGAGTAGGGGACCTCATTTCACCTGGTCCCTTGAATTTACCTGGATAACTATCAAATCATTCTGAACACCTATGAAATCAACCTGAGATGTAAGAGAAGAATTGCTGGAATTCTACAAATAGAAAAGCGACCACTTTTTGCAAGGTAGGCGGTGCAGAAAAGTGATTCAGAAGAGACATATTGGAAGATAACTGGTGGGAGCCTCCATAAGCCAGCTTCCAGAAAGTGATATAGCCTCTGAACAGAAAATTGGAACTTTTAGAAATTTGCTCCAGTGACAGAAAGGTGCCTGAAAGGTGCTTAGGTGGCAAAGTGGGGCAGAATCCTAGGTGGGACAGTATGGTCTCAGGATCCCTGGGGTCACAGAAAGAACAGGGTGCCTGAGCCGGCACAGTTCCCAAGCATTGGAGTGGGGAAACTGGCTATGGTCAGTGAGCCTGGGAGTGGGCACTCAGCTCAGTTTGCCATAAACTGTGAATAGTAGCAGGATCAGGTGACCACTCCCCCCCCCATGTGGGGGCCCTGCAAGGGCAGAAACCTGGTGACCCTCCATCTTTCCCCAGGAAGATCCGTGATGGTGTCACCACAGGAGTCTACAGAGTTTGGTGCACACAAAAGTGAACAAAAAAGTGAAGATTGTTTTCCCTGAGGGTTTACTGAAGAGAGGGGGCTGAGATCTTTCAGCTCCAGGGCTGGAGATTGGGTGGGTCCATCTTTATTTTCATCCTCTGAAGTGATGTGGAAAGCCTTCAGGGAACAAAAGCCACATAGAAGAATCCAAAGCAGCTCACACTGAACCCAGCCCCTGGCAAGGAGCAGTGCAAGTCAGTGCAGGCAAAGACACCCTCCCCCCAGAAGACCAGCTGGAACAACAGATGAACACAAAGTTTATGGAGCACATAGGACTGCAAAACTCCAGTGCTAGGGGAAAATAGTATATGGAATTCGAGGTTTTTTCTCATGATTCCTTTATCTTTCAGTTTAAAATTTCATTTTCTTTTTTCCTTTTCAACTAGTTTCTTATTTTATCAACTCTTTGTTTTTAAGTCTTTTTTAATTTTCACTTTTTTAATTTACATTTTATAGACATATTTTTCATTTTTGGCTTCCTTTCACTGTATTCAGTTTTATTTTTGTATATATATAAGTTTTGCTTTCTTTAGAATTTTGGGATTTAGTGTCTTCTAACAAACAGACTGAAATGCACCCAGGACCAAGTGGATCACCCTGTTTTGTCCACCTGAGAAATTATATTCTCTCCCCCTCTTTTTTTTTCTCTTATTTTTCTTTTCTTTTTTGGTTTCAGACTTCTTCGAATTTGTCTAGTGTACATTTCACTTGGGTCATGGGTGATATTTTTGATTTTGTTCTCTTGTTCATTCTTCTCTGGGCAAAATGACTAGAAGGAGGAATTCATAACAAAAGAAAGAATCAGAGGCAATTCTCTCTGCCACAGATCTAACTGATATGGATAGAAGTAAAATGTTAGAGCTGGAATTTAGGATAACGATTATAAAGTTATTAGCTGGGCTTGAAAAAAGCATAAAAGATGCTAGAGAATCTCTTAGTGCAGAAATAAAATCTAATCAGGCCAAAATTAAAAATGCTTTAACTGAAATGCAGTCTAAATTGGATGCTCTAACAGCTAGGGTAAATGAGGCAGAAGAGAGTCAGTGACATAGAAGATAAGATGATACAAAGGAAAGAAGCTGAGGAAATGAGAGAAACAGAACTAATGGACCATAAGGGGAGGCCTCAAGAAGTCAACGATCCCATAAAGTGAAACAATATTAGAATTATTGGGGTCCCAGAGGAAGAAGAAAGAGAGGGCCAGAAGGTATATTTTAGCAAATCATAGCTGAGAACTTCCCTAATCTGGGGAAGGAAACAGGCATTCAAGTCTAAGAGGTAGAGAGAACACCCCCCAAAATCAATAAAAATAGATCAACACCCCAACATATAATAGTGAAGTTTGCAAATTTCAGAGACAAAGAGAAATTCCTAAAAGCAGCTCAAGGCAAGAGCTCCTTAACCTACAATGGTAAGAAACATTAGACTGGCAGCAGACCTATCCAGAGAGACCTGGCAGGCCAGAAAGGGCTGGCATGATAAATTCAGGGTGCTAAATGAGAAAAATATGCAGCCAAGAACACTTTATCCAGCAAGGCTGTCATTCAGAATGGAAGGAGAGATAAAGAGCTTCCAGGACAAACAGAAACTAAAAGAATTTATGATCACTAAAGCAGTCCTGCAAGAAATATTAAAGGTGATCCTGTAAGCGAAGAGAGAGCCCAAAAGTAACATAGACTAGAAAGAAACAGAGACAATCTACAGAAACAGGGACTTTACAGGTAATACAATGGCACTAAATTCCTATCTGTCAATAGTTACTCTGCATGTAAATAGGCTAAATGCTCCCATCAAAATACACAGGATATCAGATTGGATAAAAAAGCAAGACCCATCAATATGCTGTCTACAAGAGATTCACATTAGACCTAAAGACACCTCCAGATTGTGAATGAGGGGGTGGAGAATCATTTATCATGCCAACAGACATCAAAAGAAAGCTGGGGTGGCAATCCTTATATCAGACAAATTAGATTTTAAACAAAAGACTGTAATAAGGGATGAAGAGGGACACTATATCATACTTAAAGGGTCTATCCAATGAGAAGATCTAACAATGATAAATATTTATGCTTCTAACTTGGGAGCAGCCAATTATGTAAACAAATTAATAACCAATTAAAGAAACACATTGATAATAATACAATAATAGTAGGGGACTTTAACACCCCACTCACTGCAAAGGACAGATCATCTAAGCAGCAGATCAACAAGGAAACAAGGGCTTTGAATGACACACTGGACCAGATGGACTTCACAGACATATTCAGAGCATTCCATCCTAAAGCAACAGAATACACATTCTTCTCTAGTGCGCATGGAACATAAACCCAGAATAGATCACATACTGGGTCACAAATCAGGTCTCAACTGGTCCAAAAGCTTAGAATTATTCCCTGCATATTTTCAGACCACAATGCTTTGAAACTTGAACTCAATCACAAGAGGAAATTTGGAAGGAACTCAAATACATAGAGGCTAAAGAGAATCCTACTAAAGAATGAATGGGTCAACAGGAAATTAAAGAAGAATTTTAAAAATTCATGGAAACAAATGAAAATGAAAACACAACTGTTCAAAACCTTTGGGGTGCAGCAAAGGCAGTCCTAAGAGGGAAGTATATAGCAGTACAATCCTTTCTCAAGAAACAAGGAAGGTCTCAAATACACAACCTAACCTTACACTGAAAGGAGCTGGAGAAAGAACAGCATATAAAGCCTAAACCCAGCAGGAGAAGAGAATTAATAAAAATTAGAGCAGAAATCAGTCAAATGGAAAACAAAAGAACATCAGAAGAGATCAATGAAACTAGGAGCTTGTTCTTTAAAAGAATTAATAAGATTGATAAGCCCCTGGCCAGACTTATCAAAAAGAAAAGAGAGAGGACACAGATAAATAAAATCATAAATGAAAGAGGAGAGGTAACAACCAACAAAGAAGAAATACAAACAATTATAAGAACATATTACGAGCAACCATATGCCAACAAATTAGGCAATGTGGATGAAATGGATACATTATTGGAAACATAAATCTACCAAAATTGAAACAGGAAGAAATAGAAAACCTGAACAAACCCATAACCAGGAAGAAAATCTCCCAACAAACAAGAGTCCAGGGCCAGATGGCTTCCCAGGGTAATTCTGCTAAACATTTAAAAAACTAATACCGATTCTACTGAAGCTGTTTCTAAAAATAGAAATGGAAGGAAAACTTCCCAACTCATTCTATGAGGCCAGCAATACCTTGATCCCAAAATATGACAAAGACCCCACCAAGAAGGAGAATTACAGACCAATATCCCTGATGCCAAAATCCTTACCAAGATACTAGGCAACAGGATCCAACAGTACATTAAAAGGATTATTCACCATTACCAAGTGGGATTTACTCCTGGGCTGCAAGGGTAGTTCAACACTCGCAAATCAATCAGTGTGATACATTGCATTGATTGAAGAAAAGACAAGAACCATATGATCTTCTCAATTGATGCAGAAAAAGCTCTTGACAAAATACAACATCCTTTCTTGATTAAAACTCTCCACAGTGTAGGGATAGAAGGAACATACCTCAATATCATAAGAGCCATCTTTGAAAAGTCCACAACAAATATCATTCTCAGTGGGGAAAAACTGAGAGCTTTTACCCTAAGGTCAGGAACACAACAGGGATGCACCCTCTTACCACTGTTGTTCAACATAGTACTAGAAGTTCTAGCCTCAGCAATCAGACAACAAAAAGAAATAAAAGGTATTCAGATTGGCAAAGAAGAAGCCAAACTCTCACTCTTCGCAGATGACATGATACTTTACGTGGGAAACCCAAAAGACTCCACCCTAAAATTTCTAGAACTCATACAGGAATTCAGTAATATGAGAAGATATAAAATCAATGCACAGAAATCAGCTGTATTTCTATACACTAACAATGAGGCAGAGGAAAGAGAAATCAAGGAATCAGTCCCATTTATAATTGCACCAAAAACCATAAGATAACCTAGGAATAAACCTAACCGAAGAGGTAAAGGATCTGTACTCTACAAACAACAGAACACTCATAAAAGAAATTGAGGAAGACACAAAGAAGTGGAAAAACATTCCATGGTCATGGATTGGAAGAACAAATATTGTTAAAATGTCTATGCTGCCCAGAGCAATCTACACATTCAATGCAATCCCTATCAAAATACCATCAACATTTTTCACAGAGCTGGAACAATAATCCTAAAATTTGTATGGAACCAGAGAAGAAGACCCCAAATAACCAAAGGAACGTTGAAAAAGAAAACCAAAGCTGGTGGCATCACAATGCCAGACTTCAAACTGTATTATAAAGCTGTAGGCATCAAGAGAGTACAGTACTGGCACAAAAAGAGACCCATAGATTGATGGAACAGAATAGAGAACCCAGAAATGGACCCTCAACTCTATGGTCAACTAATCTTTGACAAACAGGAATGAATCTCGAATGGAAAAAGGACAGTCTCTTCAATAAATGGTGCTGGGAAAATTGGACAGCCACATGCAGAAGAATGAAATTGGACCATTCTCTTACACCACACACAAAGATAAACTCAAAATGGATGAAAGACCTAAATGGGAGACAGGAATCCATCAAAATCCTTGAGCAGAACACAGGCAGTAACCTCTTTGATCTCCGCTGCAGCAACTTCTTGCTAGACACATATCCCAAGGCAAGGGAAACAAAAGCAAAAGTGAACTATTGGGACCTCATCAAGATTAAAAGCTTCTGCACAGCAAAGGAAACAACAAAACTAAAAGGCAACCTACAGAATGTGAGAAGATATTTGTAAATGACATATCAGATAAAGAGCTGGTATCCAGGATCTATAGGGAACTTAACAAGTCAACACCCAAAAAACAAAGAATCCAGTCAAGAAATGGGCAGAAGACATGAACAGACGCTTCTCCAAAGAAGACATAAAAATGGCCAAAAGACATAAAAAAATGCTCCGCATCCCTCGGCATCAGGGAAATACAAATCAAAACCAAAATGAGATACCACCTCACATCAGTCAGAATGGCTAAAATTAACAAGACAGGAAACAACAAGTATTGGCGAGGACAAGGAGAAAGGGCAACCCTCTTACACTGTTGGGGTAATGGAAACTGGTACAGCCATTCTGGAAAACAGTATGGAGGTTCATCAAGAAGTTATAAATAGAGCTACCCTACAACCCAGCAATTGCACTTCTAGGTATTTACCCCAAAGATGCAAATGTGACCCAAAGGGGCACCTGCACCCCAATGTTCATAGAAGCAATGTCCACAATAGCTAAACTGTGGAAAGAGCCCAGATGTCCATCAACAGATGAATGGATAAAGAAGATGTGGTCCACATATACAATGGAATATTACTCAGCCATCAGAAAGGATGAATACTTACCATTTACAGCAATGTGAATGGAACTGGAGGGTATTATGCTGAGCGAAATAAGTCAATCAGAGAAAGGCAATTATCATATGGTTTCACTCATATGTGGAACATAAGCAATAGCACAGAGGACTACAGGGGAAGGGAGGGAAATCTGAAGGGGGAGAAATCAGAGAAGGAGATGAACCATGAGAGACTATGGACCCCGGGAAATGAACTGAGGGTCTCAGAAGGGAAGGAGGTGCGGGGAGGGGGTAACGGTGATGGGTATTAAGGAGGGCACGTGATCTGATGAGCACTGGGTGTTATATGTAACTAATGGATCATTGAATACTACATCAAAAACTAATGATGTACTATACAGTGGCTAACTGAACTTAATAAAAAAATAAAACAAATAAAAACTATTGTCCTGGAACAGGGCTGTCGGCTAGGGCTTCTGTCATACTCACCACCAGTGCCAGTTTTGCATTTTGAAGAATGCTTTTCTTCCATAAATGTGACTTTTGTGTTTGTGAAACTATTCATCTAGTCCAGGTTACAAGTACAGTTTAATTTCTGATTAAATTACCTTTCAATTTCTAATCAATCTGGACTGAGGTTAACAATCTATTTTAAACCAATCAGAATTTGGTTAAAACCTGTTAGAGCTGGCTGATTACACTAATCATCTAGCATTGGCCTTACAGATCATGGGCCTTAGCCAGGCTCCTTTATTTATCTCTAGAGGATGAGGCTTGTAGCTTACCCTGGTCCACTTGCTCTGCTTGGTCATTTAGGTTTTGGCAATCTCTCTGACAATAAGTCTCATCCTTACCCACTTGTGATGTTGTTGGGGTGATTAAATGTGAAAACTCTGGTAACAGCCTATTAGTACTTGGCATCTAGAAGAATACTCTAAATGGTGAGCCCAAGCCCGACTCTTGTGAGTTACATATTAACCCACATCTGACCCTTCCAGTTGTCAGGGTGGTGGTTTGTCGTTTGCTTAACTGTAAGCTAATTTTTTGGTTGTTGGTACCTAATACGGACTTCTAGCCAGCCCCAGCACTAGAAGCTGCCCTGAGCTACCTGCCCTGTTTGAAGTTCCTCTCACATGCAAGAGCCCTATTTTAAGTGCATGGTAGCTGGGAGACATTGAAGGGACCCAGTAGACAAAAGTGAGGCATAATGACTAATTATATCTACATCTACACTTCTCTGTGTTCACTGAAACCGTTCTGGTCCAAGCTTCATCGTCTCCCACCTAGCTTCTGCACCTGCCTCCTCACTGATGCCCTTTCTCCCCCTCCTCTCTTTCACTCCACCCCCAGCATCAGCAGAGTATGAGTCTTACTTGTTCCATACCTCACCAGCATTTGTTATTGTCCATTTCCTTCATTTTACCCATGCTGGTGGGTGTGCGGTCGTATCTGCACTTTTAATTTTTAGTCCTGGATGACTAATGAAGCTGAGAAACTTTTTATATGTTTATTGGCATTTGGACAACCTCCTTTGTGAGCTGCCTGTTCAAGTCTTTGCTCCATTTTTCTGTTAGTGTCTGTCCTTTTCTTCTTGATTTGTAGAGGTAGTGTGTGCTATCTAGATAGAGTTCAATATATTTTCCCACTCTGTGGCTTGCTCTTAATGTAGAATTTTGATAAACAGACATTTGTAATTTCAATGTCATCCAATTTACCAAGCTTTTGCTTTATGGTTAATGCTCTCCATATTCTACTTAAGAGCTTTTTTTTGGCTTCCATAAGGTCATGAAAGAATTCTCATATGTTATGAATTAGAAACCTTATTGTTAAACTTTCATAGCTAGATTTACAATCTATTGGGAGTTGATTTTTGTGTATGCTATGAGACTGCATTCAAGACTCACTTGTTTTTTATATGGATAGCACATTGACCCAACATCAAATTTTGAACAGGCTATCCTTCCCTTACTATATATTGCAGTATCACTGTTGTCAAAAACCGTGATGTTATGTGTGTATCTAATCTGTTATTCTAATCTTTTCAATTAGCTATTTGTCTATTCTATGCCAATGCATACCATTTTAATTCCTGTAGCTTTATATTTATCATGGCATCTGGAAGCATAAGTCCTTTTGCTTTTTTTTCAAGATCTTCCTGCCTGTTCTTGGCCTTTTGTATTTCTATATAGTTTTAGAATTAGCTTGTCAAGTGACATTAAAAATACCTCTTAGAATTTTGATTGGGATTTCACTGAATCTACAGATCAATTTGAGAATGAATTGACACCATACAGTACTGAATTTTCAAATCCTTAAATGTATACTATCTTTCCTTTTTTTAGGCTGTTTTTAATTTCTCTTAGAAATTCACTTAGTGGGCGCCTGGGTGGCTCAGTCGTTAAGCGTCTGCCTTCGGCTCAGGTCATGATCCCAGAGTTCTGGGATCGAGTCCCACATCAGGCTCCCTGCTCAGCAGGAAGCCTGCTTCTCCTTCTCCCACTCCCCCTGCTTGTATTCCTGCTCTCCCTGTCTCTCTCTGTCAAATAAATAAATAAAATCTTTAAAAAAAAAAAAAGAAATTCACTTAGTATAGAGGTCTTTTACATTTTTGTTAGATTTATTCCTAGGTATTTGATGTTTGTGGTGCTATTTTAAATGGTATCTTTAAAATTTTTATTTTCTATTTGCATGCAGAAATACAGTTTGTGTTTATATATTAACCTTTTATTTATTTAGTGACATTAAATTCACTTATTAATTCTAATAGTTTATTATTTTACACTGTTGACTTATACAACAAAGTTATTTGAGAATAAATACAGTCTTCCTTTCCAATTTTGATATATTTTCTTTCTTTATTTTTGCCTTATTCCATTGGATGGATCTTTAGTAAACAGAAGTAAATAGAAGTGGCTAAAGCATGTATCCTTATCTTGTTCTCAATTTCAAGGTAAAGTATTTCAATATGATGTTTACTATAGATTTTATTCTTATTATTTTTAATATTTTAAATCCTCTTTCAGAGTGAAGAAGTTCTCTTCTATTCTCAGTTTTCTGTACGTTGTTAAAATCAGGAATGAATATTAAATTTTATCAACTACATTTTCTGGATCTACTAAATAAACATGATTTTTCTCCTTTATTAAATTTAAATAAATTTTAATAGCACATTTAAAATGAACACCACAGAAGACAGCTAGCCATTGTTGCTTGTTTAAAAAAAAATCCAATGGGGTGGCTGGGTGATAGACATTGGAGAGGGTATGTGCTATGGTGAGTACTGTGAATTGTGTAAGACTGATGAAGCACAGACCTGTACCTCTGAAACAAATAATACATTATATGTTAAAAAAAAAAGAAGATAGTAGGAAGGGAAAAATGGAGGGGGGGAAATCAGAGGGGGAGACGAACCATGAGAGACTATGGACTGACCACAGTGAAGTTGAATTAGAAATCAGTACAAGAAGATATTTAAGAAAATCTTAAAATTTGGACTTTACACAATCCATTTCAAAATAATCCATGGGTCAAAGAAGAGATATTAAAAAATATGTTGAACTGAATGATGATGAAAATAAAAAAGATATCAATTTTATGGAATGCAGCTAAACCACGGCTTAAAAGAAAATTAATAGCTTTAGAAGATCATATTAGAGAAGAAAAATAAGTCTAAAATCAAAACCTAAAATGTCACCTTAAGCGGCTAGAAACAGAAGAGCAAAATAACCCTAAAGTAAGTAGAAGGCAATGAAGGAGAGAAATAAAATTAAGAGTAGAAATAGAAAGAAATAGAAAACAAAGAAAAATAGAGAAAATTATCATCAAGAGCTGGTTCTTTGAAAAAAAATCAACAAATTTTATAAAGCCATATTTAGATTGGTTAACAACAGAAAAAGAGAAAATGCAGTTCACCATTAAAAAAATGAGAAAAATATTATTCTTAATTAATTTATAAACATTAAAGGACAATAAAACACTATTTGGAACAACCCTATAAAAATTGCAGGAAGAAAAATGTCAATATTCCTTGAGAGACAAAAATTACAAAAACTTACCCATGTAGAAATAGTTAACTTGAATAGCCCTATTTCTATTTAAAAATTGAACTCATGTTTTAACACTTTTTCACATATTTTAAAACTGTAGTCTAAAATGTCTTCACTCATACATTCTATTAAACATTTAAGGAAGAAATAACAATTATACACAATCCTTCCAGAACATATAAAAGCAGGAAAACTTCAAAACTCATTTCATAAGACCAGATAAAATTATACCAAAACCAGACTAATAAAGAAAACTACAGATCAACATTCTTCATGAATGTACATGTAAAAATCCTTAATAAAATATTAGTAAAAGAAACGCAACAATAGATAAAAATAATGATACATTTAACCAAGTAGAATTTATCTTAGGAATGCATGGTTGGTCTAATATTAGAAAATAAATCATGGTAATTTACCATATTAATAGAATAAAGGTGAAAATTGTGGAGTCATTTCAACAGGTAGAAAAAGTGTTTAACAAAATTCAAAATCATCTATGATCAAAAAAAAGAACTCTCAGCAAACTAGGAATAGAAGGAAACATTCTTAAGTTGATGAAGAGCATCTACAAAAAATCTAGTATCACTATACTTTATGGTGAGATATTGAATGTTTTCCCCCTAAAATCAGTAATAAAGCAAAAACGCCTTCTGTCACCTCTTCAATTCAACATTGTACTAGATGCTCTGGACATTGCAATATGGCAAATCATCAAAAACAAACAAACAAATCAAAAGGCATAAGTTTAGGAAGGATTGAGTAAAATTACTTCTATTTGCTGTAGTATGTTTACTTAAATATCCTCACACAAAATAACTACTGAATTAGTAAGAGAATTTAGTATGGCTGCAGAATTCAAGATTAATATAGAAAAATTTAGATGTAGGCAGCAAATAATTGGAAATGAAATGAAAAAAAGATTCCACTTACAATAGACAAAAAAAAAAGTATGCAAGACTTCTATACTGAAAACCACGTAACACAATTAAAGACCTAAATTAATGGAAATGTATCATTTCATAGAATGGAATAATTAATATTCAACAAATTTACAAATAAAATTCCAGAACTCCTTTTTTTTTCAGATTCAAAGGTCTTTATAAAATTTGTAAGAAAATACAAAAACTCTAGAGGAGCCAAAGCAATTTTTAAAAGAATTTATTTTTTAGAGCCCTTTTAGATTTATAACAAAACTGAGAGGGAGGCACAAAGATTTCCCCTATACCCCCTGCCCCACACATGCATAGTCTCCTCCGTCATCAACATCATTCACCAGAATGGCACTTTTTTTTTTTTTAACCAAGAATGAACCTGCACTGACACATCATAATCACCCAAAGTCAACACTTTACCTTAGGGTTAATTCTTCCTGTTGTATAAGCTATTGATTTGGACAAATGTAAAATGAGATATATCCATCATCAAAATATACCAAGTATTTTTATGGCCCTGAAAATCTTCTGCACTCTACCTATCATCCTTCTCCCCTACACATTCCTGGCAACCACTAACTTTTACTGTCTGTCTCTAGTTTTGCCTTTTCCAGAACGTCATATAGTTGGAATCATGCAGTATGTAGTCTTCCAGATTGCTTTTTTCACTTAGTAATAAGAATTTAAGTTTCCACTATGTCTTTTCATGACTTGATAGCTTGAATCTTTTTAGTGCTAAATAATATTCCATTGTCTGGATCTACCACAGTTTATATAATCTATTCACCTCCTGAAAGGCATCTTGGTTGCATCCAAATTTTGGCAATTATAAGTAAAGGTGCTATTAACATTCTTGTGCAGGTTTTTGTGTGGACATAAGTTTTCAAATCCTTTGGATACTGAGGACCTCGAATGCTGGATCATTTTGTGAGAGTATGTTTAGTTTTTAAGAAACTGACAAACTGTCTTCCAAAGTGAATGTACCATTTTGCAAGCCCACCAGCAATATATGAGATTTACTGTTGATCTACATCCTCTCCAGCTTTTGTGTTGCAAGTGTTTTGGATTTAAGCCATTCTAATAGGTTTACAGGGGTATCTCATTGTTATTTTAATTTGTATTTTCCTGATGACATAAGATGTGCAGCATCTTTTCATATGCTTATTTGCCATCCATATATCTTTGGTGAAATGCCTGTCAAGATCTTTGGCCCATTTTTTAAATTGACTGTTTTCTTCTTAATGAGTTTTAAGAGTTCTTTGTATATTTTGGATAACAACCATTTAACAGATATGCCTTTACAAATATTTTCTCTCAGTTTGTGGCTTATCTTCTAATTCTCTTGATATACTCTCTAACAGAGCAGTTTTAATTTGAATGAAGTCCAGATTGTCAATTATTTCATTCATGGGCCATGCTTCCGGTATTATATCTAAAAAGGCATCACCAAATCCAAGGTCATTTAGGTTTTCTCCTGTGTTAATTTCAGAGTTTTTATAATTTTGCATTTTACATTTAGGTCTATGATCCATTTTGAATCAATTTTTGTGAAGGGTATAAGGTCTGTCTCTAGATTTTTTTCTTTGCATGTGGATTTCTAGTTGTTCGAGCACCATTTGTTGAAAAGACTATCTTTGCTCCATTGTATTGTTTTTATTCCTTTGTCAAAGATCAGTTGACTATGTGGGGGTCTAATTCTGGGCTCTCTACTCTGTTCATCAATCTAGTTATCTTTTCTCCCCCCCAATACCACATTTTCTTGATACTGCAGCTTTATAGTAGGCCTTGAAGTTGGGTAGCATTGGTTTTGTTCTCCTCCTCCAATAATTGTGCTGGATGTTCTAGGTCTTTTGTCTCTCCATGTAAACTTTAGAATCAGTTTGTCAATATCCATAAAATAACTTGTTGGGGTTTTAAGACTGCATTGAGTTTATAGATGAAGTGAGAAAGAACTTAATGACAATATTATCTTCCTATCCCTGAACATGGACTATATATCCATTTTTTAGTTCTTTGATTTCATTCAATACAGTTTTGTGGTTATCCTCATATAGCTATTGTACAAATTTGTTAGATGTATATCTAAGTGTTTCATTTGGGGATGGTAATATAAATGCATTGTTTTTAATTTCAAATTCCATTTGCTCATTGTTGGTATACAGGATAGGAATGGACTTTTCGTACATTAACTTTGTATCCTGCAACCTTGTTACAATCAAATAATTTCCTTTATTTTTTTTAAAAGAGTTATTTATTTATTTGAGTGGGGCAGGAAGGATAGAGGGAGAAAGAGAAGCTCAAGCAGGCTCCCTGCTGAGCATGGAGCCCAACGCGGGGCCTGATCTCATGATCCTGAGATTATAACCTAAGCTGAAACCAAGAGTCCGACGCTCAACCAACTGAGACACCCAGGCGCCCCCCCACCCCAAACTGTTTGCTTTAAATTAATGCAGCTTTTTGTTGTATGTAATGAATTGTATTTATGTTTGTAAATTGTTCCTTAATAAACATGATAAAAATAATCATGTAAAGAGTATTTCCCATTTCCTCTAAATTTTCAAATTTATTAGCATAAATATTTTAATAATACTCATCTTTTTAATACAAGTACAATCACTACATTGTAATTTTTGTTAACTTTCCCTATCATGTATTTGTTTTCTAATTCAGTGATTTCTGCATTCATCTTCTCCACGGTACTGGTATAGTAGTTTAATCACAGGGAAACTCACATCACTGGGATCAGCTTGTTTTCCAATTTAGCTGCATCCTACAAGTTTAGATATGTTACATATTCAGGCGCCTGGGTGGCTCAGTTGGTTAAGCGACTGCCTTCGGCTCAGGTCATGATCCTGGAGTCCTGGGATCGAGTCCCGCATCGGGCTCCCTGCTCGGCAGGGAGTCTGCTTCTCCCTCTGACCCTCCTCCCTCTCATGCTCTCTGTCTCTCATTCTCTCTGTCTCAAATAAATAAATAAAATCTTTAAAAAAAAAAGAAGAAGATATGTTATATATTCATTATTATTCAGTTCAAAATATTTTCTAGTTTTTATTATGATCTCTTCCTTGACCCCTAGATTTTTTAGGAGTTTTTTTGCTTAATTTTCAAAGTGGATGGGCATTTTCTAGTTGTATTTTTATTATTTATGTCTAGCTTCTTAAGTTTAAAAACATAAAATAGTATTTAAAATCTATCTCTGATAACTCCAATAATAGTCACCCATGTATTAAAGAGGGCACATATTGGGATGAGCACTGAGTGTTACATGCAACTAATGTATTGTTGAACACTACAGCAAAAACTTATGATGTACTATATGCTGGCTAACTGAACATAATAATAATAATAATAATAATAATAATAAGTCACCCATGGTCCATTCCTTTTGTTACTGAGGTCAGATACTATTTTAATGAATCAGGGACTGACTGGGCTGCTTGAGCTATCTTGAAATTTTCTACCATTGGTTGGCCCTGATTCCTTCACTGTAGCCAGCCAGGGGTCTAACTGAGAATCTACGGTTTTGCTAGGACATCTCCCCTTGGAGGATCCAGAACTTCACGTTCTGTCTCTTCAGCAGTCAAACTACAGAAAACTCCTCTTTGATCTTCAGCAGCTTTTGGCCTACTTTCTTATCCCTTTCATAAAAAGCAGTTGCAGAAAGTTGACTCACTTGAAATTCCTTTCTCTCCAGGATCTTTTTTTTTTTCTTTAAAGATTTTATTTATTTATCTGTCAGAGAGAAAGGGAGAAAGCACAAGCAGGGGGAGCGGGAGAGATAGGAGCAGACTCCCCGCAGAGCAGGGAGCCCGATGCGGGACTCGATCCCAGGACCCCGGGATTCTGACTTGAGCAGAAGGCAGACACTTAACTGACTGAGCCACCCAGATGTCCCTCTCTCCAGGATTTTGGCCACACGAGTCCTGTTGTCCTGACCATCTCTCATGATCACAAATCCTTTTTTCTTTTTCTTTTTCTTTCTAATTATACCTGGCTGTTCTAGGTATTATGTGTTAGTGTGCCATAATGCTGTTCCAGGACAGCTAGAAGCAGATACCAACTGTTTCCATTCTTGACTCTTTATAATCCATTCCGCACACAGCAGCAGGAACATTTGGATAAATTTCGATCAGAACATGATGCTTTCCTACCCCAATAGCTTCTTACCACATTTAGAATAAAATCCCAACCACTTCCCCTGACTTACAAGATGCTGGGCCTTGCCTCCCTCCCCAGCCTCATCTTGTATCTCACTCCCATCCCTCACACACGGTTCTTCTCCAGCCACAATGATCTTCCTGCTGTTGTGTAAGCCTGCCAAGCTTGGTACACTCAGGCCCTTCATACTAGCTGCTTCCTCGATCTGCAACATACATCTAACCAGGTCTTCATGTGTCTGGTCTCTCAGTTCATGTGACAGCAACTCAGAAAGGTCTTCCTGGACCATGGCTATCTAAGTTAGCTCCTCTCCATCATGTACGTCATGTTACAATGTAGTATTTTTTTTTTAATTTTATTTTATTTATTTATTTGAAAGACAGAGAATGAGAGAGAGAGAGAGAGAGCACATGAGAGGGGGGAGGGTCAGAGGGAGAAGCAGGCTCCCTGCCGAGCAGGGAGCCCAATGCGGGACTCGATCCTGGAACTCCAGGATCATGACCTGAGCCGAAGGCAGTCGCTTAACCAACTGAGCCACCCAGGCGCCCCTACAATGTAGTATTTCCTTCGTGTTGCTTAGTTTCCCTTGCAATTGTCTTGTTAATTTTTTGTTTTGTTTTCTTACATTAGAATATAAGCTCTAGGAGGCAATGTCTTGTCTTCTAATCTTGTGACCAGATTGGAGCAGACTGATACTGTACATGTGTGGGATTAACCCACCCAGCTTTGAGGGCTGAGACAGAATAGAGTAGAGGCTGACAAACACCACAGCCCCAGGCTTGATTTTAATATTTGCTCAACCCACATGATATTTCTGAGAAGTTGCACATAGGAGTTCCCTGTTAGATTTAGAGGTTTAAATATACTCTCCACATAGGCACTCTGAATAAATAACCCAAAACTCTTCAGTTGCTGCCATTTTCTATTTAACTTCTCTGTGTGGTTATAATCTTATAAGTGCCCATTATATCCGTTCAGGAAAGTAAACAGACCTGAAAATCAAGGAGAGTTTTCCCTGGGTGAAAACAGTTTCTAATTACAGTAATAATAATAATAAAAAAGAGATCAATCAACATGGTAGTCTTCTTTAAAAAATTTTTTAGTTGACATTATATTTAGTATGTATTTCTCTCAATTTTCCCTCCTCATTTTAAAATTCTGATAGTAAAAGGCAAAAGATTTATGCGATCTGAAGAGAAACCAGAAAAAAAAAAAAAAAGAAGATAGCAGAAGGGGAAGAATGAAGGGGGGGGATATCGGAGGGGGAGAAGAACCGTAAGAGATGATGGACTCTGAAAAACATACTGAGGGTTGGGCGCCTGGGTGGCTCAGTTGGTTAAGCAACTGCCTTCGGCTCAGATCATAGTCCTGGAGTCCCGGGATCAAGTCCCGCATCAGGCTCCCTGCTCGGCGGGGAGTCTGCTTCTCCCTCTGACCCTCCCCCCTCTCATGTACTCTCTCTCATTCTCGCTCTCTCAAATGAATAAATAAATCTTAAAAACAAAAACAAAAACAAAAAAACATACTGAGGGTTCTAGAGGGGAGGGGGATGGGGGGATGGGTTAGCCTGGTGATGGGTATTAAAGAGGGCACGTTCTGCATGGAGCACTGGGTGTTATATGCAAACAATGAATCATGGAACACTACATCAAAAACTGATGATATAATGTACAGTGATTAACATAACATAATAATAAAAAAAATCTGATAGTAAAAAAATAAATAAAATTCTGATAGTAACTGTATTTTTCTAAGATTTAGCATGTTTTAATCAGCAAAAACATGTTTTAAGTTTGAACTTGCCTAAATTTGAAAAAATTGCATAAGATTTTAATGCAACATTAATCACAGAAATAAATTTAGCATTTAAACTATACACTAAAGGATATTCTTGCTCTTAAGTTCAGGTAACTTCAATTATTTCTCATGAATGTCCTTTATATGTTATTAGGTATATACAGAAAGTAGGACAGTTTGGTTCTCACTTACCCGGTTGCATAGAAATTTAAAGATGTGCATGAATTCTGTAGGAGCAGGGAATCTTCATTTCATTCACGAAGGTGCAATGTGAGACCCAGAACCCAACATTAGGTTTTGTTTGTAAGAAATAAGAGAACCAAACCATGAGAGACTCTGGACTCTGGGAAACAAACTGAGGATTGCTGGAGGGAGGGGGGTGGGGGGATGGGGTAGCTAGGTGATGGGTATTAAGGAGGGTACATGTTGTGATGACCACTGGGTGTTATATGCAACTAATGAATTGTTGAACACTACATCAAAGACTAATGATATACTATATGTTGGCTAACTGAACATAAAAAAAAAAAGAAGAAAAAGAAAAAGAAAAGAAATAAGAGAACCACGCTGGATGTATGTAACTGGAGTAAGCCCAGCCCAATAGCCATCACTTCTCTGTGTGTACCATGAGCTCCAACCACATGGCATTTCTTTCTTTTTATTTTTAACCACATGCCATTTCTATAGAGTTCCCCAAGTGTTTGTGAGATGCCTTGGTAGTTTTGCACATGCTGCTCCTTCTACCTGGAATGCCCCCAACCCACTCCCCAAAAATGTCTCATCACCCATCAAGACCTAAGTCCCACAGCACACCATCTGGGAAGTCTTCCCTCAGTATTCTGCTGCATTCGGTCCATACCTTGATTAGAACACTTATTTCATTGTCTTGTCTCCTTCCACCAGCCTGAGAGGTCTTACCTATCTATCATTTTTGTGTCCTTCCAGAGGTTTCTGTTTCTACTACAGAATAGATACTCAGTAACATTTCTTAAATTAATAATCAGCCAGAAGAACTTCACCTGGCTTTCCCCATTAAAAAAGTTCTCACAGAACCTTCAAACTTATCTTCAAGGAGTAGTAGTTCATATGATTAGCTGAAAGACCAAACTAAACTTTTTGATAACTGCCTTCAGCCTTATCATCCAGTACTATCGATTTAAACTTTATTTTTCCTCTGAAGGGGAATAATGAATCTTAAATTATTTGTTCCTTCAATCCTGGCTATTCTCACCAATTATTTCTGGTCTCCTCACTGCATATCCGATAGAATCTTTGCATATCCGATGGAATCTATGGATACTCTCTCCAGAATTTATCTACAACCACCTACACGCAACACTGATCAGTATCAGGCTCTAAAGGCAGATGACATGCTTCAAATTCTGGTTCTGCCGTTTAATAGCTATGAGACCTGGGGAAAATTACTTAACTGCTCTGTGCCTTGGTTTCCCCATCTTTAAATGGGGATAATAATAGTACATATCTCATAGGGTTGTTGTGAGGCTTGAGTTAATTATATAAAATGTTTACACTGCTTGGCATAGTAAGCCCTATATATAAGCCTTATATAGCCTATTATTAGTAGGTTCCAGGAATTGGATATGATTCTTTCCCTTGAGGAGCTCAAAGGCTCACAGGAAAGACAGATGTGCAAATAAAAGACAGTATGATAGAGGTCTAGACAAAGGGGCAGAGAGGAAGGAGCACTTTCCTCCTGAGGCCCGGGGTGGGGGGGTCAAGGAGTGGCCCATAAGGGAGGTGGTGTTTTAGCTGAGTCTTGATGGATGAGCAGGAGCTGCTAGTTGGATTCATTGGGAACGTACATTTTAGGCAGACACGAGCAAAGACAATCTATGCAACCATGTGAAAGCATGAGGGGCAGTAGGGGACAGCAGCTACTGAGAGTGGTCTTAGCATAATGTCTGAGGTGTAAGGTACCGTACAGTGGAGCTGAAGCCCATTGCCCACACTACAGATTGTTTTATTCAACACCCATGTTCAACCACCTCTCCTTTTGCCCTCCTTACTATAGAGCTGGGGAACTGAAGCACTAGATTTTCCCAAAAGGTGAAGGTCTGTGACAGGTCATAGGGCTTTTGCTGGGAAGGGCTTCTCTTACAGAATAAAAATGCAAAGCCTTACAAGGAGAAGGCTTTTTGCCTCTTTGCTTTCTTCCTACCTGGAACTTGAGTTGGAGGCTTTAAGATAGGAGGATGAGAGCCATCTGCTAAGGGTGCAGTGGGAAGACCCAGAGAGCTCGAGTCCCTTGTTGGTGCTCTCAGTAGCTGCACTACCAGAACCACTTCCCTCTGGACTTCTTGGTTGTGAGAAATATCACAGCTGGCCCCACTTCCTCTAGCTTAGAGCCAAGTGCACCCATAACTACACAAGTGGTAAGCCATGCTGGGACAGCAAAGTCCTTGAATGCTCTGCACAGGAGAGCATTTAGGGGTTGAAAGTGCAGATCTTCAGTCAAGTTATTTGACGTTGAACTTGAGAAATCAGTTATCCTCAGTCTGAGCCTCATCAGGGAGACGTGGCAAAACTTATTTTAGAACACCAACTTAACTTTTTTTTACTTATTTATTCAATTCATTAACCTACAGTGTATCATTAGTTTCAGATGTACAGTTCAGTAATTCATCAGTTGCATATAACACCCAGTGCTCATTACATCACATGCCCTCCTTAATGCCCATCACCCAGTTAAGAAAAAAAAAAAAAAAAAAGAATACCAACTTTAACCACGGGATGCTGGATAGAATGCAGGAGGTCAAAAGCAGAGGTCTAGTGAGGGTTTGCTAGGATCTTTCCAGAGTGAAGTAAATCTTAACTAAAGACTCAGGAATAATTTCAGAACTTAAAGTGGATTCTAGCTGACAGTTTTAGACAAAAAACATTCTGATGGTGTTGGGTTTCTGAAATGTTCTTTGAGGACTTATAATACCTTTATGACTAAATGTTTTAGAACAAGTTGCTCTGAAGTTCTTCAGAAGAGAGAAACCTTTTTTTTTTTTCATGTACTATAAATTCTTGTAGCATCATGTATTATCCCCAGGAATGCAGTGAGGAGACCAGAAATAATTGGTGAGAAGAGCCAGGACTGAAGGAACAAGTAATTTAAGATTCATTATTCCATGCTACTGGTATCTTCAGTCCTTTAGAATCTGTTGATAACCAAAGTAGTAGGAAGTTTAAGTGCAATTCAATTTCCTTTACGTTGCTCTAACTTCAAAGCTGTAACATTGCTCCTTTGTAAGGCCTGGGTCTGGGTTAATTAAGCCTAGGAAGTGGGTGGTGTAATTTAAGAGACAATGAACAAGATTTGCCCCCAAATATCTAATTACACTTTCTTGTTCAAGAATGCTTGAAAAGCCTATGTCAGAGATGACCTACTCTGAAGAATAAAGGAAGGAAACCTGTCCAAAGCAAGTGCCTTGGGTAGGAGTAGCGCGTTATCATCAGTAACAGCCTGATGAAGGTAACCAAGGCTCAGATTGAGGATGTCTGATTTCCTACATCTACACAACTAGTAACAAGCCATGCTGGGATTTCAACCAAGATTTGTGTGGCTGCAAATCTGTGCTTTTAACTCCAACATTATTCTGTAGCCCCTCCCATGCCCTAAGCCTCCCTGTTTCCCCGCCCACACAGTTAGCAGGTCACACCCTCAAGCTGAAGCATGTGAGTTAGCTGCCAAATGGGTTGTAACAACTTTCTGCTAGTTCTCCAGGAGAGGACTTAGTCACTGTGAGGCCAAGCCTGACATCACGTGGCTTTGCTGAGGAACATCCTCACTCCTGGCTGGTGGAGGACACACATTTGGAAGTGGAGATGGGCCTTCACGAGACAGAACAAACCGTTCAATACTCTAGCACCGTTCAGACCAGGAAGATGGGGTACACAATTAGGATTCATGTTTATTTAAATCAAACAATATGTAAGTCCCAGGGGTATTCTAGGGCTTAATGATTTACCTGTCCCAGGAAACTGACAGTTTTAGAATCTCCGGAACTGGTCTAGAGGGACACATTTAAAATTTGGCACTCTTGCCTAAGGACTGCACTCGTAGGAAGAGTGTAAGAATGCTTCTCTTCCTTCTCCCACACAGAGGTAGGGAGAGGCTGCCTTGCTTTCAGATGCAGGTTCTGAATCAGATGAAGAAGCTGTAGCAGGGCTACTGAGTGTAGCTGCAACAAAGAGTTTCCTGGTATTGCCTCGAGGGGTTCCATCAAGATCCCTGAGTTACAACCCACAGAGAACACAGCTCTCTTCTAAGACCAGAGAGCCGTGAACTTAGCAGCAGTTTGGGGCTCCAAGAAAGGAGGGCACGGCATGTGGGCTGGCTTGTGGTCAGTTGTTTCAGTTGGCCACCTTAGGCTTCTTCTCAGGGCCCACAGCACTCACCTCGGCCTGCCAGATGGGGTTCACGGTGTTGCCTATGATCTTGGATCTCCTCTCCTGTCCGTGGTGTGGGAGGGCAGGGAAGATGCTGTGCTTTCCAGGCTGAATGGAAATCTTCAGGTAAGGGTCTGGGTTGAAAAACATCCCTTTCTTCAACCCCATGGCCTGGAAATCTATAAAATTAGGAACATTTTAATTTAAATGTATTTTGGTAAGGTTAAAGATCATATCAGGCTTTACACAAGGAGAAAGTCCATCTAAAATATGGAAAAGTCTTTCCAATCTTTAGACTATTTTCTACCTCGTTACAAATATGGACTGGTATGTCTACAGAACCCATTATATGGAACATTTACTGGCATGTATAAAACCATTCCTTGTCAGAAGTCAATACAACAGGTATTGTCGTCACTATGTGTTTTAAGGGAGGACGGTTGGCCCTTCCTGGTCTGGACTTCCAGCATTCCTCAGGAAGCTTGGGGTGAGGGTCTGAGGTCACCTCAGGAAACTTGGTGGACACCGAGGGAAGAAATCCAATGGAAAATTCTATGGGTATAAGTGAAAATTCCCCTGCAAAGTGGAGATGTAAGAAAACCAAGGGCTGTAGTCTCACAATGAATATAATAGGTCTATCAGCCCATGTCTATGTGGCAGAACCAAAATGGGAACCAATTAACAGAGATTTTGTCTCCTTCCCCAGCCCCATGCTGCCCATCCTGCATGGCATCCCTCTCAGGTTTCAGGATTTCACTGAGTTTGGTTAATGAAATTTCCTCTTGGTTTCTGGAAGGTAGCTGAGTAGTTTTCCAGGCTCCTGCTGTTTCTGCAGGTTTGTACAAATAATTGTTATTTCTTAAGCATTTCAACAGGAACATAAGAATGGCAAATCAGGAGTTGTTGGCTTTCTGCCCTAATAACACAAAAGTATTGAGTTTCTTCTCCCTTTTTCTTTTAACTTAGACACATGCTAATGTCATCAGCTGATTTTTTTTTTAATAAGACTTTATTTTGAGGGGGGAGTTGTAGGTTCACAGCAAAATTAAGAGGAAGTACAGATTTTCCCATATACCTCTTGCCTTACACATGCAGAGCCTCCCCCATTATCAACATCTCCCATTAGAGGGGCACATTTATTACAACTGATGAAGCTATACTGACACATCATTATTACCCAAATTCCAGAGTTTACATTAGCATTCACTCTTGGTGGTGTATATTCTATGGGTTTTGACAAATGTATCCATTATTAGAGTATCATACAGAATATTTCTACTGCCTTAAAAAATCCTCTGTGCTCCAGCTCTCCCTATCTTCCCCCAGCCCCACCCCCAGGCAACCACTGATCTCCTTACTGACTCCACAGTTTTGCCTTTCCCATAATGTCATATAGTTGGGATCATACAGTATGTAGCCTTTTCAGGTTGACTTTTTTTCACTTAGTAATATGCATTTAAGATTCCTCCATGTCTTTTTCTGGTTTGACAGCTCATTTCCTTTTAGCACCGAACATCAATCCATTATCTGCATGTACTACAGTTTATTCTGAAGGACATCTTAGTTGCTTCCAGGTTCTGGCAATTATGAATAAAGCTGCTATAAGCATCTGTGTGCAGGTTTTGTACAGAGTTAAGTTTTTAACTCATTTGGGTAAATACCAAGGAGCGAGTGCAATCACTACTGGATCCTATGGTAAGGGTACGTTTAGTTTTGTAACAAATCACCAAACTGTCTTTGAAAGTGGCTGTACCATTTTGCATTCGCACTAGGAACCATTGAGAGTTCTCATTGTTCTACATTCTTGTCAGCATTTGGTGTTGTCAGTGTTCTGGATTTTGGCCATTCTAATAGGTATGTGGTGGTATCTCATGGTTGTTTTTATTTGCATTTCCCTGGTGACATAAGATATGGAGCATCTTTTCATGTGATTATTTGTCATCTGTATGATATGTCTGCCAAGATCTTTGGTCCATTTTTTAAATTGAGTTGTTGGTTTTCATATTGAATTTCAAGAGTTCTTTGTATATTGGATAATGTTCCTTTAATGGATGAGTATTTTGTAATAGTTTCTCAGTGTAGCTCGTCTTCTCTTTCTCTTGACATTGTCTTTTGTGGTGTAGAAGTTTTTAATTCTAATAAAGTTCGTCCTTTATCAATTATTTCTTTCATGCACCACATCTTCAGTGTTGTAGCTAAAAAGCCATTGCCATACCCAAAATCATGTAGGTTTTCTCCTGTTACCTTCAAGGAGTTTTATAGTTTTGCATTTTACACCTAGGTCTGATCCACTTTGAGTTATTTTTAAAAATTGAGATATACTTGACACATAAGATTATATTAGTTTCAGGTGTACAACATAATGATTCGTATATTTGCATTATATTTGTATATAATGCAAAACAGTTACCAAATAAGTCTATTTAACAGCCGTCACCACATATCGTTATAACTTTTTATCTTCTGATAAAAACTTTTAAGATCTACTCTCTTACCAACTTTCAAATACACAATACAGTATTTGTTAACTTTAGTCACCGTGCTGTACATTACATCCACATGACTTATTTGTTTTATAACAGGAAGTTTGTATCTTTTGACCACTTTCACCCATTTTGCCCAGCCCCCACCAATCTATTCTCTGTATCCCTGAGCTTGATTTTTTTTTTCAGATTCCACGTATAAGTGAGGTCATATGGTCTTTGTGTTTCTCTGTCTGACTTATTTCATTTAGCATAATGCTCTCAAGGTCCATCCATGTTGTCACAAATAGCAAGATTTCATTCTTTTTTACAGCTGAATATCACTGTATTGTGTATATATATATATACCACATTTTCTTTATCCATTCATCTATCTGTGGACACTTAGGTTGCTTCTGTGTTGTGGCTATTGTAAATAATGCCTCAGTGAACATGGGGGTGCATATATCTTTTTGAGTTCGTGTTTTCATTTCTTTGGATAAACACCCAGAAGTAGAATTGCTGAATCCTATGGTGGTTCTATTTTTAATTTTTTGAGGAACCTCCATACTGTTTTCCATAGTGGCTGCACTAATTTATGTCCCCACCAACAGTGCACCTTTCTACCTCCTCGCTAACACTTGTTTTCTCTTGTCTTTTTGATACTAGCCATTCTAACAGGTGTGAAAGGATGATCTCATTGTGGTTTTGATTTGCATATCACTTATGATGAGTGATGTCGAACATCTCTTTGTGTACTTGTTGGCCATCTGTATGTCTTCTTTGATGAGATGTCTATTTGGATCTTCTGCACATTCTTAAGTCAGACTTTTTTTTTTCTGCTGAATTGCATGAGTTCTTTATACATTTTGGATATTAACCCCTTTTCAGACATACAGTTTGCAATTATTTTCTATTACTCCTTTTCATTTTGTTGACAGTTTCCTTTGCTCTGCAAAGCTTTTTAGTTTGATATAGTCCCATTTATTTATTTTTGCTTTTGTTGCCTTTGCTTTTGGTGTCAAATCTAAAAAATTCACCACCAAGACTGATGTCAAGGAGCTTATTGCCTATATTTTCTTCTAAAAGTTTTGTGATTTCAGGCCTTATGTTCAAGTCTTTAATACGTTTTGAGTTATTTTTTGTGTATGGTGTAATACAGTGGTCTAGTTTTATTCTTTTGCCTGTGGCTGTCCTATTTTCCTAGCATCATTTATTGAATAGACTGTCTTTTTCCCATTGTATATTCTTGGTTCCTTGCTGTAAATTAAATGGCCATAAACGAGTATGTTTATTCTGGACTCTCTTTTCTGTTCCTTTGATCTATGTGTCTTGTTTTTATGTTAATATCATACTGTTTTGATTGCTCTGGTAATATAGTTAGAAATCAGGAATGGTTCCTCCAACTTTGTTCTTCTTTCTTCATATTGCTTTGGTTTTTTGGGGTCTTTTGTGGTTCCATACAAGTTTTAGAATTCTTTGTTCTATTTCTGTGAAAAAATGCCATTGGAATATTGATAGAGATTGCATTGAATGTGTAGATTGCTTTGGGTAGGTAGTATGGACATTTTGACCATATTAATTCTTCTCATCCATGAGCATGGACTATCTTCCCATTTATTTGTGTCTTCTTCAATTTCTTTCATCAATGTTTTCTTGTTTTTGGTGTACTGGTCCATCTTTCCTTAGTTACATTTATTCCTAGGTATTTTAATCTTTTTGATGCAATTAAAAATGGGATTGTTTTCTTAACTTCTCTTTCTGGGAGTTCATTATTAGTGAAGAAATAGCAGATTTTGTATTTTGATTTTGTATCCTGCAACTTTATTGAATTTATTAGTTCTACTAGCTTTTTAGTGGGTTAACTTTTGTGAAGTATATAAGTTCTGGATATAGATTTTTTTTTTTTTTTTTGCATGTAGATGTCCAGTAGTTCTAGCACCATCTGTTGAAAAGACTGTTTTTGTTCCATTGTATTGCCACTGCTCCTTTGTCAATGATCACTTGACTAAATTTATGTGGGTCTCTTTCTGGGTACTCTATTATGTTCCACCGATCTATTTGTCTATTCTTTCACCAATATGACACTATCTTGATTACCATGGGGGTAGTAAGTCTTGAAGTTAAGTAAGTCAGTTCTCCAACTTTGATCTGCTCTTTCAACACTGTGTTGGCTATCCTGGCTCTTTTGCCTCTCTCTATAAATTTTAGAGTCATTTAATCAATATCCACAAAATGCCTTACTGGGGTTTTAATTGGGATTGCATTCTATAGAAAAACTGAAATCTTGACAATACTGAGTCTTTTAATCTATCAATGTGGCATATCTCTCCATTCATTTAGTTCCTTTTTAATTGCATTCATCAGAGTTTTGTAGTTTTCCTCATATAGACCTTGTACATACTTTGTTAGATTTATATTTAAGCATTTCATTTTTGGGGGCGCTAATATAAAAAGGCATTGTGTGTTTAATTTCAAATTCCATTTGTTCATTGCTGGTATAAAGGAAAGCAATTGACTTTTTGTTTATTAACCTTGTATCCTGCAATCTTGCTCTAATTGCTTACCAGTGGCTCTTTAGGCACACATTTTCTTTACTGGGGCTCACTTAGACATGAAAAATGCAAGGACACTCATGTACTTAATTTCTGTGGTCTTAGATCTCTGACATTCATGGTCTGCAACATTTGTTGGTTGATAACAAGCTAAGGCAACAGTTTTCCAACTGTGTTCTATAGAGTCCTAGAGCTTCATGGCATTGTGTCTCCTCAAAGACCACTTAGGATGGAAGTTAGTGTGTAGGGCTCTGAGCTTTGTATATCATTTTAGGCAGGGTAACTCAGTTTTTCTTTATACTTTTAATTTTGAAATTATTCTAGATTTACAGAAGAATTGCAGAGATAGTACAAAGATTTTCAACATATCTTTTACCCAGTTTGCCCCATTGTTAATATATTACAGAATACATTATTAATTAATTAATACATTATGAAAACTAAAAAAATTAGATTACTCAACTAAATACTATTAATTAAGTTACATACTTTATTTGGATTTTCACTGACTTTTCCACAAATGTACTTTTTTGAGCAGCTTGGTTTTATCTTTTTTACCAATTGAGCTTCATGTGAGATTTTGTTTAGACAAAGTCTGCTGGCTGCTTCTCTCCCTGGGCTTTCCCCTACTTCCACTTTATAAACTTTCAGATAATGCTAGTGACGATGGAAACAAAGTGAAATTGCAGCTTTTCTCCTCATCATCTCAAAGTGCTTTAGCATCTATTACTTATTGATTCCTCCAGTATCCTTATGAGGTCAAGGAAAATGGAGCAGATATTTTTAATTTTTGTTTTAAATTAGATGGGGAATTAAATTAGCAGATGGGGAAACTGAGGCACTTAGAGGTGGAGTAACTTGTAGGTAAGAGTCAAATTGAAGTAGGTCTCCTGACTGCTGGTTGACCTTCTTATTGTCTCCATAGGCCTTCAGGTGAGCAAAACATACCTGAGAGAGAAAAGCTGATCAGCCTCCGACTTCCTTGCCCTTGGACAGTCTCATCAGAGCCAATGCTTTTAAAAATCTGTAAGAAGAAGGAAAATGGGAGACAAGCAAAACAAGCATTGAAATAGATACTCACACTGCAAAACAAACATGCTTAATCACAGCTATTTCTCCAACTACAGTCTACAAAGACAGCAGTGTTGTGATTTTATTAGGCTACCATTGATTAAAACAAGCTTCTAGCAATCTAATGTCTTTCCCAGTAATAGAGGATCTGCTAGTGGGGATGAGGGGTATTTTTCAGAGTAATGGAAATCAACAAACACAATTACTGTAATATTAGAGGCTCTTTGTAACTACTAATGTAAACAAGGTCTTTTCACATTCAAATTTGCAAAAACTATTTATTAAAGCAGACCCTAAGGCAATAGAATAGGTCAATAGATGTTTACTGTTGTAATTATAATGTGTTTCCCCTTAGCAAAGTACACTGTTAAACTGCTGTACCTCCATTTCTTTTGATCTGTATTGTTATCTAGGGATTTCCAGGAAATTCTGTGTATTAGGGAAGAGGCTGAGCATAGCATTAAGAAACTACCCTGAGGTCTCTCTTATTTAATTGCCTTCCTGGGAAATTTCAGAACATAATTGTTACATGGGTCATCTGTAGTCTAGTAGGTATTTGCAAGTCAGGTTGCTAAAATGTTTTCTTTTCCAGCACTGCTCAATATATATCTGCTAATGTATTAATCAGAACATCTAAAGTCCTTGCTTCCATTTTCTTCTAGGAAAGTTCTACTCAGAAATGATTCTGAATATTTATTCAAAGGCAGATTTACTATTTAATACATTGCATTTGCAGAAAATAATTTTTAAAATCGGAGTGTTAAGCAAATTCATACAGTGTCCACTTTCTAGAAGATAATCTGTACTGAAGAAGGGAAAGATAGAAAACTTGATGACCTCTAGCTCAAAGTCTCTTTGCTGTAGTTTGTGTGGGCTGCTTCTCTTTCTTTCAGTATCTTTGATGCTGTAAGAGTGTGATTGGATGTTACTATCAAGCTGCCTTTATAAGACATGAGTGTAACGACCGGGCATCACTGGGGCTCACAGCTTTGGCCCAGAACAGTACGAAGGGATTTTTAGAATACTTCCTCACACTGAAGCTGGTGCCCCTGGTGTGCCTTTGTGCTTAGCTTCAGCTAATGTGCAAACTTCTTTAGTGTGCTGGCTTCCAGACCCAAGTGCAAGGTGCATTTCAGGGCTGCTGGGCTGCTCAGCAGAGAGAATCAATGTCAGTGGCAAATGGAATGGATCATGGCATCACGTGAGATAAGAGACAGGTCTGTCCTCTGAGAGTCTCATTTGATAATAAAGAATCAGAGGAAGACATGGCCTGGGATTTGTGAGTTGGGAATATGGGCTGGTCCCAAGGCATTATCTTCCTTCAGTTTGGAAAGCCCGATTCTTCTTACTCTGTTCTTCACATTGCCTGGCTGACATACAGCAACAGGGGTCTACAAACAGCTCAGAAACTGCGTCCTCAGGCTGGACCACTCTCCTAACTCTTGAAGTGGCCAATAAATCAAAATTCCTTAATGTAAATTTTTCTTCTTTGTCAAACCTATGTCCAGATGAAGGCCATAGGAGCCCTCGACAGGCTGGCCACAACCCCTTATGCTGCTGTACCTGTCAAAGTAGGACAATGACAGTCATCTTCCTAGTTCTAGTTTAAAGATGCCAACATCTAGCTTATCTCCTCAGAATATAAGTTCCTTGAAGACACAACAAAAACTATACTTTTAATATAGACTTGTAGAATTATAAGTCTAAAGTGCGTGCATTCCAATTTTTAAAAAGTATAGGATTAAACTACACGTTTCATAGTAGGCTAACACAAGTAACATGCAATCACAACAGAGGATAGTATATTTGCTCCTTCCAGTTTAAAGCATACATATTTTGCTTCTTCCTATTTAAATATTTCTCTGCTGGCTATTCAGGGTATTTACAAAACATTTCTCCATCTTTATGGCATCAAAAAACAGGTCTGTAGACAAAGAGAGAAATGTATATTTTTCAGAAGCTACTAAGCTCAAAGGGAAGACACATTTAAAACTCCATAGAAGTCTACTTAACCTGTGGCTCTTTGCTAACATCATTTACAAAGTCATCTCGCCACCAGATTGATGAGATGAACATGGAGGCAACCATAACTGTGATAAACATTTTGCAGGGAGTAAAAATATTTGCGCGTCTCAGGAAGGTTCCGCATCTTGCCTTCTTATTTGAGGTGAGTTCCAGGGGCATGTTTGAGGTTAAAAAATCTGTTGCACGTACCGACGCTCTACCATTTATTGCCTGTGAAAATGGTGTGAAGTCTCAGCCAAAGAGTTCACCCTGGAACCACCTGAGGTGAAGGGGGCACATGAACAAATTGCTCATCTTCTCGGGTCTGCAGGCTCTCTTTGTTCCCTTTGCTCTTCCTTGTGTGTGATGCCACGCTGTTACTCTAACCACCGGGTGCTGGGTCCTGATGCCCCCTCTCAGATGAAGTGTCACTATTTGTTTCACAGACAGATGTTCCCACAACAAAGCCTCCTTGGCAAATGGTTTAACATATTCAAAGCCGAATCTGTTGGTGGTGTGCGGAAGATCCCGTAGGCTACTGAGAAGGCTCTCGGAGTTGAGTGAAGGGCTCTGGGGTTTAATTCTGATGTATCCCTTCTACTCCCATTCTCATTTTCTCATTATGTCTGCTGTTTTAAAGGCTATAAGTATGAATCCACACCACTGTTGCATACTCCCAAAATGCAATTCAGCAAAAAATAGAGTGGCGAGCAGGCCTTTTTACCCTGGCCGGGGAACTCTGCTTCAGCATTATGAAGATACGTAGCTGTGATGACTAGGCCTCCTCTGCCTTAACTCTGCCACGTTCTTTAAATTCTACTTTTCCTTTCATGGTACCACCTCATGAAGATGAGTCTGTTTGCTGGAAACACACGTGCTTCAAACACGTGGTCAGATAAGCGTGTTGACCTATATCCTCCCTCTTCCAGTCTCCGAGAACACAGAGGTTTCTCAGACAGGTGCGCTCTCATTTCCAGAGGTGGGCAGGTGTGCCAGGGGCAAGGATGCCTGCTGTGGAGCATCCACTGTTCTCAGAATTTGGGGTAAAACTAATTTAAAAACAAACATGAAGAGACTTAAAGTTGAATGCAAAATGTGTGTGCATTTTGAGGTAAAACAGGAGTTTTCAAAGAACTCTCTTGCATGTGAAAGGTGACTCTGAGTTGTTTCTCTGAATGTCCCAGACCTGGCTCTTGTTCCTCAGGTAAAAGCTGGAAGAGCTCCATGTAGCACACATACCCAGCATTTCCCACAGGGGTGTGGCCACATTATCCTCAATTCTGATGCATTAACTCCATTTATATATCCACAGTTATTCTCACATAATTGTAGACGGCTCTTCCCCCTAAAATGCTGACAAGGTTTGTGTTTAGTTACAAAAAAATTAAACCAACAATGATGCCAGAAGTTGAAATTCATGACTTCACTGAACCTTTATTTATTTATCTGACCCGGATAACTCTGATTTTCCTATAAATGAAAAGTGCAGGGCTCCATGACTGATGATGTGGATTTAAAAATCGGGTGCCTGGGTGCCTGGGTGGCTCAGTTGGTTAAGCGACTGCCTTCGGCTCAGGTCATGATCCCGGAGTCCTGGGATCGAGTCCCACATTGGGCTCCCGGCTCAGCGGGGAGCCTGCTTCTCCCTCTGACCCTCTCCCCTCTCATGCTGTTTCTCTCTCTCTCTCTCAAATAAATAAATAAATAAATAAAATCTTTAAAAAAAAAAATCGGGTGCCATGCGCCTGGGTGGCTCAGTTGGTTAAGCGACTGCCTTCGGCTCAGGTCATGATCCTGGAGTCCCTGGATCGAGTCCCGCATCGGGCTCCCTGCTTGGCGGGGAGTCTGCTTCTCCCTCTGACCCTCCCCCCTCTCATTCTCTCTCTCTCAAATAAATAAATAAAATCTTAGAAAAAAATAAATAAATAAAAATCAGGTGCCAAGTAACACTGCATTACAAATAATAAAATAGCCAAACTGTGGCATATTAGCAGCCAAGAGCAGGGCATTACAGGTTCCATTTTACATCAGAGATCAGTGGTTCCTATTCACTTGATATCTTTTGCCTCCAAGATAAAGTCTAATAAATAATCTGATATGCCTCCAAGCTGCCTTAAAAAACTTAAAAAAAATCAAACAAATCCAAGTCCCAAGTTTCATTTCTACCTCCAAGTCTCTGAAATGTTCAAAAGTGCAAACAATAAACAAAGAAACACATACTACAAATGTTTATAGAGAACTTTTGAGTAATTTGTCTCGTTGAGTCCTCATAATATGATTATTAGGTGGTTAGGCAACTCATTCCAAGTTCTCCAGCAGAAAGGCCTATAAAGTTAAAGTGCAAAGTCATCTTTAGGGGCATAAAAGAATAAGACATAAAATTCTAACAGTCAACCACATCCCAGGCAATTTCCCCAACCCCAGGGACACCTGTGATGGAAGACTTACAAGGCCCATTGAAGGGGCAAGAGACAAGTAACGGGGATGAAAGCTGCTGAGGTGCCAAGCACAGAGCGAGTTCTAGACATTCTAACGGTTTGCAAATTAAGCATCATTCACTCATCACCAGTTCACAAATGTGAAAGCTGAGCTCAGAACAATTTGTTGACTTCCCAAAATTCACCTGGGATGAATCAATCTCTGGTCCCTCTGACTTAAATAGAATGAGTTGCAGAACCTGCCAGAGAGTCCTTCAACCCTGTGAGGCCATTTCTTCAGACCCAGTCTGGCTGCTCGGCTCTCTTTTGCTTGTATTCTGTTCGTATTCTGCTTGCTCCTTGCTCCTCTCTACCTTCTGATGCTGCTGTCACCAAGCCAGCTTCCAGAGTCCCCACTGCTCCTACTTTATTGCCTTGAAGGCAAGGCATGGGCTTCCCAATCTCAAGGGTCTTTTGCTAATCACTATGGGCAAAAAGAGAGGGGTTGGAAAATGAGGAAGTCCTCCTAGTTTTCATTTTGTGAATTAAATAAAACATGTTAATTACTTAGGAATGATTTTCTATCTCTGACTGCTTTGGGCAACACAGGACTGCAGATATTAGCACCAGGAGCAAATCTACTTGGGGCAAGGAGCTGCTATGTTTGAGAGGCTAGGCATTTGGCTCTCTCTGAAGAAAGTGAGGAGACTTACACAGCAATGAGAATGCTAGCTGAAAGTGAGCAAATCCTGGATGTTCCCTGATGATTTTTGGTTTTTCTAACGATTTAGAAAACATAGTTTCTTGTGTAGTTCAGACTATTTTGAAAGTAGGGATATAACAAACTCTA
Source organism: Neomonachus schauinslandi (assembly GCF_002201575.2). Lineage (NCBI taxonomy): Eukaryota > Metazoa > Chordata > Mammalia > Carnivora > Phocidae > Neomonachus > Neomonachus schauinslandi. The sequence continues at coordinate 10,055,764 of NC_058414.1, forward strand.
CCAAATTCTAAGACATAGTTGAGCCATTCTGTTTGCTCTGGGGCTGAGGTCCCTGATTTTAGCATGCATCAGAATCACCTGCAGGGCTTCATAAAATATAGATTGCCAGGCCCCATCCCAAAGGTTCTGATTTTGTAGATTTGGGGAGGGCCCGAGAGTCTGTATTTATACCAAGGTTCAGATGAGGCTAATGCTGCTGAGGGGACTACATTTGGAGAAGCATCAGTCTTAAGTCTCTACTTCTTTCAAATGGTAATAGAAAGATGCCTTAGATTTGTTTGTAACTCTTATCTCAAACTGTCTTGATGCTAGTTCCAAGCATCAGGAGCAGGTTCTATAATGCCTTGACCCATGGAGGCCCCACGCACGGGGCTCAAGCCTGTACCCATTAGGGACAAAAAATCCATTCTGTGCAGATCTCACTTCCTCATCTGGATGACTATCGCCTAGCCAGTTAGTCCCTCAGTCTGTGAGGGGTCCTTCACTCTACTGTCCGTGAGCTGATCATTGTTGCCTGGTTCCACCTGCAATAGGCACTCTTTCTCACTCACTGGGCACAAGTGAGGCTACAGGCTGTATGGCCTAGTGACATGTTTTCTTTGGCCAATACAGTAATAGAGTTTTAAAAAAATTAGTTTCCAGCATATTTTTAAAAGTTAAACTATTTACTTAGAATGTGGGTTTCAGACTTTTCCGGAATATCCAGCAGTAAGCAACCGAAGCTGAGAAGCAGCAGTACCATACCTTCCCAGGCCTTCTCTCAGGAGCTGCCTTCATCAATCCTAAGACATCCTTTGCTTTCCATGTTAATACTGTGAGATCAGGGTATGGCTAATCATCAATGTGTCTTAGAATTATATATAATTGGAAAGCTTCTTCCAGCATGGTGGTATGAGAATCAATGATGCATCTTAATATCCATGGCATTTTAGATTCCATGACGTGTGATACCACCTTGCTCCCTGGAAGCTTTTGGTGTATTTATATGTATGTGTAGAGTGTGTATGTGTGCATGTGAGCATGCAGGTACACACACACGTATGTGCACACGTGTGTGGGCATGCACACACACGTGTACACATGTAACCACACATGCATATGTGTGTGTGCGTGTGTACATACGTGTGTGTGTGAGTACGTACGTATTTTTTACTTTGTTGTTTCATTTAAAATAATTTGTGAGGTGAAATTCACATAACATAAAATTGACCATTTTAAATGGAACAATTCAGTAGCACTTAACACATTCACAGTGTTGTGTGACCACCCTTCTATCTACTTAGACATTTTAATGACTCAGAGTAAAACCTTACACCTTATGCCCATTAAGCAGTTTCTTCCCATTCTTCTCTCCTCCCCTGCCTCAGGAAACCTCCAATTTACTTTCTGTCTCTGTGGATTTACATATTTTAGATATTTCATATAAATGGAATCATACAATATATGGCCTTTTGTGGATTCTTTCGCTTAGTATAATGTTTTTGAGGTTTGTACGAATCAAGGCTCTCCAAAAAATCAGAACCAATAGTTGTGTGTGTGTGTGTGCGTGTGTGTGTATAAGGAATCGGGTCACACATTTATGGAGGCTTACAAGTCCTAACATCTGCAGTCAGCAAGCTGGAGACTCAGGAGAGCTGATGGTGTAAGTTCTAGTCTGAAAGCTAGCAGGCTCAAGACCCAGGAAGGGTTGATGGTTCAGTCTGAGTCCAGAGGCAGGGAAAAACTGATGTCTCAGCTAGAAGGCAGTCAGGCAGGAGGAATTCCCTTTTATTCAACAGAAGGTTAGGATTATTGTTCTATTTAGATCTTCAGTTCATAGGATGAGGCCCACTGACATTAGGGAGGGCAATCTGCTTTACTCATTCTATCAATACAAATGTTAAGCTCATCCAAAAGGACCCTCACAGAAAAACCCAGAATAATGTTTGACCAAATATCAGTGCACCCTGTGTCCCTGTCAAGTTGACACATAAAATTAACCATCACAAGGTTTCCCCATGTGGTAGCATCTATCAGCATATTAATCCTCTTTATGGCTGAATAATCCATTGGATGTATATGCCACAGTTTTTGTTGTTGTTGTTGAAATCCTGTCAAATTATTTTTTCCCTAGCCTTGAGATATAGTTGACATATAACATTGTTATAAGCTTAAGTCATACAATGTGTTGATTTGATACACTTAGATACTGCAAAATGATTACCACCATAGTGCCAGGTAACACCTCTGTCATGTCACATGACTACCATTTCATTTTTGTGATGACAACATTTAAGATCTACTCTCTTAGTAACTTTCAAGTTCATAATATAATATTATTAACTATAATCACCATGCTCGACATTAGATCCCTAGAGCATTATTCATCTTATAATTAAAAATGTGTACACTTTGGCCAAAATCTCTCCATAATCCCCCACCTCCCCACCCATGGTAACCACCATTCTGCTACTCTCTGTTTCCATGAATTTGGCTTTTTTTAGATTCCACATATAAGTTATATCATACAGTATCTGTCTTTCTCTGTCTGACTTATCTCACTTTTAGCACAATGCTCTCAAGATCCCTCCATGTTGTTGCAAATGGCAAGATTTCCTTCTTTCTCATGGCTGAATAATATCATTCATATATCTATATAACTATATCTATATTTATCTCACATTTTCTTTACCTAGTCACTCATTGATGGACACTTAAGTTGTTTCCATACCTTGGCTACTGTGAATAATGCTGCAATGAACATGGCAATGCAGATATCTCTTCAAGATCCTGTTTTCGTATTTTTGGATATACACCAGAAGTGGGATTGCTGGATTATATGGAAATTCCGTTTTTAATTTTTTAAAGATTTATTTATTATTTATTTGTCAGAGAGAGAGAGAGAGCATGAATAGGGGGAGTGGCAGGCAGAGGGAGAAGCAGGCTCCTTGCTGAGCAAGAAGCCTGATGCGGACTCAATCCCAGGACCCTGGGATCATGACCTGAGCCAAAGGCAGACGCTTAACTGAATGAGCCACCCAGGCATCCCCTATTTTTAATTTTTTGAGGAATCTCATACTGTTTTCCAGAGTAGCTGCACCAATTTACATTTCCACCAGCAGTGCACAAGAATTCCTGTTTCTCCACATCCTCACCAGGATTTGTCTCTTATCTTCTTGATGATGGCCATTTTAATAGGTGTGAAGTGATAGTTCATTATGGTTTTGATTGGCATTTCCCTGATGATGAGTGATGTTGAGCATCTTTTCATGTGTCTGTTGCCCATCTGTATGTCTTCTTTGGAAAAATGTCTATTCAGGTCCTCTGTCCATTTTTAAATTGGATTGTTTGTCTTTTGGCTATTGAGGTCCATTAGTTCTTTATATATTTTGGATACTGACGCCTTATCAGATACATGATTTTCAAGCACTTTCTCCCACTCTGTAGGTTGCCTTTTCATTTTGTTGATTGTTTCTTTTGCTGTGCACAAGTTTTTTAGTTTGATGTAGTCCCGCTTATTAATTTTTGCTTTGTTGCTTGTCCTTTTGGTGTCCTATCCAACATATCATTGCCAAGACAATGTCAAGGAGCTTTTTTTCTATGTGTTCTCTGAGGAGTTGTATTGTTGCTGGTATTTCACTTAAGTTTTTAATCCATTTGAGTTAATTTTTGTGAATGGTATGAGATCAAGGTCTAATTCATTTTTTCTGCATGTGGTTATCCAGTTTCCCCGATACCATTTATTGAAGACACGATCCTTTCTACATTGAGGATTCTTGGCTTCCTTGTCAAATATTGACTATGTATACGAGGGTTTGTGTCTGGGCTCTAGTTTCTTTTCCATTGGTCCATGTTTCTATGTGTATGCCAGTGCCATCCTGTTTTGATTACTATAGCTTTGTAGTATAGTTCAAAATCAGGAAGTGTAATAACTCCAGCTTTGTTCTTTCTCAGGATTTCATTGACTATTTAGGGTCTTTTGTGGCTCCATACAAATTTTAGGATTGTTTTTTCCTATTTCTGTAAAAAGTGCCATTGGAATTTTGATAAAGATTGCACTGAGTCTAATATTGATTTGGGTAGTTATGGACATTTAACAGTATTAATTCTTCTGCTACATGAACATGGAATATCTATTTTTGTGTGTCTTCTTTAACTCCTTTCATCAAAGCCTAGTACTTTTCAGTGTACAAAACTTTTACTTCCTTGGTTAAGTGTATTTCTAAGTATTTAATTGTTTTTGATGCTATTGAAATGGTATTTTCCCCCTTATTTCTTTGGCATTTTCAGATAGTATATAGAAACAACTGATTTACATATGTTGATTTTGTATCCTCCAACTTTACTGAATTCACTGATTGATTAGCTCTAACAGTTTTCTGGTGTGGTCTTCAAGATTTTCTCTATATAAGATCATATTAAAAAAAGACCATGTCATTGCAAACAAAGACAACTTTACTTTTTCCTTTCCAATTAAGATGCATTTATTTCTTTTTCTTGCCTGATTAGTCTGGCTAGGACTTCCAATACTATGCTGAATAGAACAGGTGAGAAGGGAACCCTTGTCTTATTCTTGATATTAGAGGAAAAGCTTTCAACCTTTCACTGTTGGGCTTTCACTGTGGGCTTGTTATACACAGTCTTTATTATATTGGGCTGCCCAATTATTACATTCTCTGCCCAATTTGTTGCATTTTTTTGATCACGAAAGATGTTATATTTTATCAAATGCTTTTTCTGTATCTATTGACATGATCACATGATTTTTATCTTTCATTCTATTAATATTTATTTTACTCACTGATTGATTTGCATATGTTGAACCATTCTTGCATCCCAAGGATAAATCCCACTTGATCATATTGTATGATCCCTTTAGTGTACGGTTAAATTCTGTTTGCAAATATGTTGTTGAGAATTTTTGCATCTATATTCATCAAAGATATTGGTCTGCAGTTTTCTTTCATATAGTGTCCTTATCTGGCTTTGGTTTCAGGGTATTACTGGCTTTGTAAAATGAGTTTGGGGGTGTTCCCTCCTCTTCATTTCTTTTTTTTTAAGTTTGAAAAGCACTGGTGTTAATTCTTCTTTAAATGTTTGATAGGAAAAACCAATGAAACCATCTGGTCCTGGGCTTTTTTGAGGGAAGGTTTTTGATTTCTGATTCAATCTCCTTACTTGTTATTGATCTGTTTAGATTTCTATTTCTTCGTGATTCAGTTTTGATAGGTTGTATGTTTCTAGGAATTTCTTCTAGGTTATCAAATTTGTTGGTGTATAAATATTCACAGTAATCAGTTGTTACCCTCTGTATTTCTGTGGTATCAGAATGTCTCCTCTTTCATTTGTGATTTTATTATTTCAGTCTTCTTTTTTTTTTTTTAGTCTAGCTAAAGGTCTGTCGATTTTGTTTATCTTTTCAAAAAAATTGGTTCTTAGTTTTGTTAGTCTTTTCTATAGTTTTTTGGGCTTAGTTCTCTTTTTTTTCTAGTTCCTTTAAAGTGTAAATTTAGGTTGTTTATTTGATCTTTCTTTTTTCTTAATGTAGACATTTATCGCTATGAAATTCCCTCTTAAAACTGCTTTTGCAGCATCATACAGGTTTTGATATGTTGTATTTCCATTTTCATTTGTCTCAAAGTATTTTTAAATTTCCCTTTTGATTTCCTCTTTGGCCCATTGGTTGTTTAAGAATGTGTTGTTTTATAAACAGATATAGATAGATAGTTGCTGTACGTTCTTGATAAATAGACCCTTTTGTAATTATATGATGATCTTTGTTTCTTATTACAGTTTTTGGCATACACAGTGATGAAGGTCAGCCATGGAGCTTGAGGGTGGCATCTTGCAACCTTGCACAGCTGTAGAGGCCTAGGCTGGCAGGCTCTGGTGGAAGGGGGCAGAGAAAGCTAAGAGGGACTCTGGTAGTTTGCATTGGCAAACACAAGTGCCTATGGGACAAGAGCTGGTAAAATCTGGAGGGGTTCTGCCACAGCTGAGCTGGTCCTTAGTTCCTTTTACAGTGGTGAAAGCTGCTGGGTTTGTCTACAGAGCAGGTCACTGTGAATCACAATCGCTCCTGCTGCATGCTGCTATTGGTAGACCCTACTTTTCTTCCTTGTTCCTACCTCTCCCTATACACCTCAGCTTTGCTGGTCTGAGTGTGGTGAAATCCAAGTGGGACCTTTGTGTGGTGGTGCCCTAAAAGACTGGGGTCACTCACTCTGTTCTTCCTTTCCCAGAGAGGGGAACTCTTTCTACTTGGGGGGTTCCCTCAGCATCCCTGGGGGTGCTGAGCAGTGTCAGCTGGGGGAAGGGGACGGCGATGCAGCCAAACAAAGCTGTCTTCCTTCTCTTCTTGTGTGATTATTCTTAGGATTTTTGTTCACTGTGTTGCTGAAGTTTCTTAAGTGGACTCCACAGCTTCCCCAGAGCTGTTTCTGTTCATGGATAGCTAATTGTTGATCTTTGTGGGGTGACAGAAGCTGGAATCTCCTATACCACCACCTTGTGTTGGTATAACAAGTATTATGTTAGCAGATTATCTAATATTTTATTCTTTACTTTTCAATGAAGAATATGAAGCATAAAAAGGTCAATCGAGGGACCTGCTTGGCTGGCTGTGAAAAAGAGACGTGACCCAAGGGTACTCTGAGAGCTGCCTCCATGCCTTCTATATGTGTGGGTCAATTTTCTGCTCAGCCAGACTTTCTTAAAAATCCACACTTCAGGTCAACAAATCCATTGTCTGTTATGCCACGCTCATCTGGATTAATTTAATATACTTGGAATCTTGTCCATATTTTTCCATCCTCAGTTTTCCAACAAATTCATGTCAAGCTGCTTTTTTAATAATTTTGTAAATAATACTTGGCCTTCATGAAATACAAAATAGAAGCAACTGTGCAGTAAGCTTCTCCACTCTTCAGTTGGCCCAGACAGCGGATGAACACATCTCCCTTATCTTGGAGCCGATCTGAGGGACCATGGGCCTGGGATGAAGGGTCATAGGTTGAGATTAGGGATCACAGAGCTGCAGCAGGCAGGGAGGTGGGAGTGGGCAGAACTTCTGGAAGGGTTCCATCAGAAGATAGGGAAAACATGTAGAGAGTTCTGAGCATCTCCCTGGTTACTTTGTGATAAGGCTGGACTTAGAGCGAGTACTTGGCAGTTCATGGGGAAGGAAAGGTGGGGCAGCACTGCTTCTTCAGAGGGCATGTGCATCCCTGAGAGTGAACATCTCCATAATGTAGGTAGTTAGGAACTCTGGGTTGAGTTGGCTTGGCCAATCTCTTTCCTCCTCCATCTTCAACCCCCCAAAACTGGAGGACCGAAGGGGCCCTTTTAAGCCTTGTGGCAGGCAAGAAGGGGCCTAAGAGTTTCCTGGGGCCAGGAAAGAGTTTCCAGGGGCCCCAAGGTTTCCTGTGCCTGGCATACCAGCCCTGCATAATCCCAGGGACTGATCCTGTGATTAGGTGATGTGATATGTCACAGTTGACTTTGAGAGAGGGAGATAATAGGGTGCATCTAATCACATGAGCCTTTTAAATTTGGGTCTAGAGGCCAGAGGGAGTCAGAGTTTCAGAGTGAGAAGGGTTTGATGCACTACTGCTATCTTGAAAAGCCACCAAGGAAATGGGAACTACAACCATGAGGAACTGAATTCTTCCCTACAAGACTGAGCTTGAAAGCAGAATTTTCCCCTGGAACTCCCAGACGAGAATTCAGCCTGGCTGATGCCTTGATTTTGTATTTATCTGCATTCCGCTGAGCAGAGAACACAGCCATCATGTACTGGACTTCTGACCTACAGAACTGTGAGCTAATATGTGCTGTTTTAAGCTGCTAGCTTTGTGGTAATTTGTTAACACAACAATAGAAGACTAATACAGCCTTCCTCACTCTATTTCCTTTATGAGCCAGAGCTCATTTTCAACACATTCTTTTGCCTTGTGAGAAATAGCTGCCCTATCTTAGAACCAACAGATGTACTTCTCCTGAGCAACTGTGGCTGGGTTTCATCCCCTGGTAAACCATGAACTATATAACAGGACTTGTTCCTCTGTTAGCAAGGACCACTTGAACACACAGCCATCAGCCCCCACCACAGCCCCTGTAAAATGTGTGCCCACCATTGTCATGAGCACACTCACCTGACCCAGGAGCCCCATGCTTCACTGACTACAAGTACATGCTTGTGTATTCTGTAAGTAACCTGAAATCCTCTTTGGAGCAAGGCAGGGCAGGTGCATGCACACACACACACACACACACACACAATTTTGCCTGCATTTCCAGACTCTTACGACACTTTGTAGGGGCAAGAAATTGACAGTTCATGATTAACAACTGGAACCATTGCTTTAAATGTAAAACACCTGGAAAGGTGTTTGGAGGGTAAAGACAAATATATTAACTGTATCATTTGGAAATATAACTAACTTACTATCTAAAAACAAGTTTATTCTATGTTTCTCAACTTTTTGAAAAAATGTGTGTATAAAACATCGTATAGCATATAGAATAATTTATGTTGTATATTATAAAAATGTATATGTATGTACATGTGTATATGTACATATGTATAAATGTATAAAACTTATCTCTCTAGTCTTCTTGAATGATAACCTCCCCTTAAGTAACAATCCTTTCTTTTTTTTTTTTAAAGATTTTATTTATTTATTTGAGAGAGAGAATGAGAGACAGAGAGCACGAGAGGGAAGAGGGTCAGAGGGAGAAGCAGACCCCCTGCTGAGCAGGGAGCCCGATGCGGGACTCGATCCCGGGACTCGAGGATCATGACCTGAGCCGAAGGCAGTCGCTTAACCAACTGAGCCACCCAGGCGCCCAGTAACAATCCTTTCATGACTCTGTGTTCCTCGCATATTTGCAACCATTTTGTATGCACTGATAGACCATACTTTTACTAAAGCCAAACCATGCCAGAGTATACTCTGAAAGCCAACGGAAAGAAGTCAGGGTAAAGGTGCCACAAAACTCCATGAGGGGGAGAATGGCAGTTGGAGAGGCAGGGCCAGGGGGCTGCTGTGTGTGTCACCCAGGGAGGTCCACCCACAATCTCTCTCCTGTGGCCCTGGAGTGCCGTGGGGGACTTGGCATCTTCCGTTAAGGAGCTGATCTTTTGACAGGCAACAGATTGCTTCAATATTGTGCAGGTGGAGGTATGGCCCAGGTTTGCTCTGGAGGCTGGACACTCCCGAACTGGGTAGCTCTGGATGAGGTGGAATGAGCCAGGGGAGGAAGGGGAGGAAGGAGGCCGTAGGAAGAGAGAACTGCCGCAGCAAAGGCAGAGCAATGCAAACTAGCCTGGTGTTCTGGGAGCTGCAAGCACAGCCATATCCCTGAGCTGGAAAGCGTGGTGACCCTGAGACTCTGCAGGGGTCAGGAAATGGAGGCTGGTGTTGCTACGTTTGGGACATTTAAATTTATTTATGCTTTATTTTTATTTCTTTTTTATTGTGGTAAATGTTTAGGAACTTGACCTTTACCTATAGGCAAGAGAGAGCCATTGAATGTCTGGTTTGATTTTTTGGTAAATAACTTTGTATTTAAATGATCAAATTTACTTCAGAAAGGAAGACATACTCATTGCAGAAGCTTGGTGATGCTCTGGACAGGAGTTCAATGCTTAGATTGTGCTCTGAAGGCTCCCATGATCATAGCCTGGAGGCTGAAGTGAAGGGGATTTCGTACTACGTCAACCCTCTCTAGACCCAGGGAGGTGGACCCTCTGGGTGTGGCATGGACATATATCCTTAAAGCTCCCCAGGTGAGTCTAGGCTGCACCTCAGGCTGAGAACCATGGAATCAGAAGGCACAACACCGAGGCAGCTGCAATGGTCCAGATGAAGCATAATGAGGGTCCTGACAGTGTGGTAGGAGAATGGGGTGGAGGGGGCCTTGCTCCATTAAGTGGTAAATGAAGGTGCTCAGGGAAAGAGAGGAGCCCTGTACTGAAGCTCTGTCTTTGTATTCTCCTTGAATTTAGAATCTTGTTCTAATGGATTATGAAATTCCTAAAATCCATTGCCCTTCCAGACCTGGGTTTTGTACTTTACCACCAGCAAGTGTAGCTAAGAAGGCAAGAGTGCCAACAGTTAGGTCTTTGCCTCTAAATCTGTGAGGTTGGAGGGGAAAAAGAAACTGCTTTAATTCTGCTTTTTAAAAACAGCTATTAAATTAATTTACTGAAAACCTTTGGGTAAATTAAATCATGGGGAGTATGTCAGCTGCTATTCTATGTGGGTCAAAGTCTGCTGAATGAAAGACAAGGACTGCATTCTGCAGAGAGCTCTTTTTTACCGTCCACTCCCTCTGACTGAGCATACCGGCAATGTAAGGGATCATCCAGGGAGGGATGTGCAGGGTTCATCCATTTCAGTGTTTGGTGAAACTGTGACAGTATTTGGACTTAGACCCATCGGGGACAAACCTTGAACCCATAATGCCCATTTATGGACCCTAACTCTACATGAATAACCCTGCTGGCCAGGAGTATGAACCCATCTCAGTTTTTTGACATCCCTGAATATTGTATGGGAAATATAGGGTAATTGGATATTTTCTTCAATATTTGGCAACGAATGAGGAAAGCACCAGGCCAATTTTAATTTGTACAATCCAAGTAAGAAGAAAAATTATGACAAAATGGTATTATCCACTTTCTTATTCCATATTCCCCCTGTATTATTGCTTTAAAGATTTTAAGAGTGGGAACTAAGTATATGAAGGAGTAAGGCAAAAAATGCCCATACAACTGTTGGGATAGTATTTACTTCTCACTAAATGAAAGATGTTCCTGAAAAGATACCTATAAAATGATTTTGCTTCCACACAAACCATTTCCCCCTTGCTAACTTGCTTTAACATTTCTAGGATACATTTCCATACGACTGTTGGGGTTGGGTATCTTATTCCCAGCTTCAAAGGCATACAGTCAGTAGGTCAGAGAGCAGGGATTTGAATCCAATTCTGTCTGCCTTCAGTGTGTTCTTAATTTCCTACTCCTATTAGCCTAACAAGGTGCGTGCTTGTGCATGTGCACAGACCCAGACCCAGACACACACACACACGCACACACACCCAGAAGCAATAATTAGCCCCCCATGTCCTATACCTGGGATATATGTTGCCTATATGTTCTTTTTAGTTAAAGTGCTTCATCATGCACCACTGGAACGTCTGAGAGAACAATGCAGAATCTTCCTAAGGCAGGTTATCTGGGAGCACTCCACCCGTAAACTATGTGATTGTTCCAGGTTATAGAGTAGCTCTTTGACAAGTCAGATTCTCCTGCTCTTGAATAAACTTCCTCCTGAGAAGTCCCCTTTTTCTTCACCCAATAGTTACCGTGCACATAGGAGAGCAAAATCACCTTATATTAGCTCTTCGAGTCCTTAAGAAAAGGCAAACTAAAGAGAGTTAGACATTGCTAGAAAGGGTCTAGAAAGAGAAAGAATAATGATTTCAAATAGCTAGATTAAAAAAAATCTTAGGGGGCGCCTGGGTGGCTCAGTTGGTTAAGCGACTGCCTTCGGCTCAGGTCATGATCCTGGAGTCCCGCGTCGGGCTCCCTGCTCAGCAGGGAGTCTGCTTCTCCCTCTGACCCTCCTCCCTCTCATGCTCTCTGTCTCTCATTCTCTCTCTCACAAATAAATAAAATCTTTAAAAAAAAATCTTAGGTTAATGTTGGCAACTTTAAGCAAGGATGATTTTTTTTTTTAATCTGAAAGTGTAATACACATATACTGTATAATGGCCAATAAAATTAAATTGGCTCCAGTTAAACTCAAGGATTTCTACACAACAACCTGTTAGGGGCTATATGGAAATGCATCTATTTGGATGTATAAATAAACACACCCATACACCAAAGCATTAATGCTAAGTAAGGTTCTACTGACCTCCTCTGAAATGTGGACAGAGCAGCCATTTTTCATAAAAGATGGCTGCAGTCAAGAATGTGGGAGGAGAAATTATCCACAGCCCTGGGAGAGGTAAGAAAATCCAGAGGATCAGACTTCCACTTTAGATCCTAGGGCTGCCTGGTAATTATGACTTCCCTTTGGTGGAAACACAGATAAGGGCGTTTACCCATGCAACATCCCTGAAGACTTTATTAATTTTAGGGCTTCTGCCATCTTTGTCAAAAGTTACATAGGAAAACTCCAAAGGACAAAAAGTAATTATCTCTGTGCATTAAAATGCAAGGATTTGATTCTGACTTTTTGAGCCTCTAATGAAACAGCACCTGGGAAGATGTCAGATCTACAAGTGTTGGCCCTGGCTCCCCAGTCAGCAACAGTGCCTTAAATGCAGGGCCCTTCATGGTCCAATGCAGGTGGTTGGAGGGCGTGGGACTTACCGATCTACCAGAACCTGAGATTAATTATTGTGAGGGGGCAGGGTGAACAAGAAATTCTTGAAAAAGCACATTTTGAGAGCTTGGCTCCCTGGATCAGTCTCCTGTGTTTTGAAGCAAAGAAATGAAGAGATTGGAGTCAGATCACTTGCGAATCAACCTGAACTTCACTTTCTTCATAGATCAAGGATGGCGAAAATGTTGATGGCAGTTTGCTGTACGTGACAACCGTGGACTCTTAAGTTTGAAAATGTGGTTGGTGTAAGGGTAGGGTGGGCTTCCTGGGGATGGAGACCAGGCCAGCCTGGACTCGATGTCTCTGTGGCCCATTATTTTTCTGCTTGAGATGAGGAGGAACTGAGCCCTCCCTTCCAAGTCCCAGGTGTATCTCTGTCCAACCAGAATGCTTTATACACTACATTCACTCAATCTGTGTACAGCTCAGATTTACTTTACTTAATCGGCTCTGTGAAATCCTTGGGAAGTAAGAATATACTTTTTCTCAAGACTTTTTACCTGAAGGAAGGTTTTTTTCCAGAGTGTGGCCACTGAGTTGAATACTGGAACTGAAAGTTGCAAATCTGGAATTAAGATCTCTATACTTGAAATTTTTTTATCCTTCAATGAAGTGTTAATAAAAAGAGTTTTTATAGAAAGGACATTTGGGATTTAAAAACCAGGAAGATTTCAGCTAGATTTTTGCCGACCTAGTGACCATTTTTTGGGCACTTACTGTGTAAAAGGCATTGTGTCAGATGGCCATAAGTATCCACATAATCCAGATGCTGCCTGGGACCCCCTCACTGGGAGGCTTGTTAAACTTTCTCCAAATGCTGGCTCCAGGGCTGAGATAATCAAAAGCCCTTCATTTCTGTGAGTTCCTAAGGCTGTTAAGTGGTGGGATTACTGGTGATATTTTTATCTTTGTTTCTATGTATTTCCAAAGAGCATATACTATTTATATACTTTTAGAATGTTAAAAAGGATGATATCCTATATACTTATTTTGGTCCAATTTTCATTTTATTTTTTTCTTGCATTTTTGAATTTTAAATTCAATTAATTAACATATAATGTATTATTAGTTTCAGATGTAGAGTTCAGTCATTCATCAGTCTTATATAATACCTAGGGCTCATTAATCATGTGCCCTCTTTAATGTACATCACCCAGTTACCACATCCCCCCACCTTCCTGTCCTCCAGCAACCTTCAATTTCTTTCCTATGATTAAGAGTCTCCTATGGTTTTTCTCCCTCACTGATTTTGTCTTGTTTTATTTTCCTCTCTCTTCCCCTATGATCCTCTGTTTCATTTCTTAAATTCCACAATGAGTGAGATCATATGATAATTGTCTTTCTCTGATTGACTTACTTCACTTAGCATACCTTCTAGTTCTACCCACGTCATAGCAAATGGTAAGATTCCATTTTTTGAATGGCTGAGTAGTATTCCATTGTATATATATATACCACATCTTCTTTATCCATTCATCTGTTGATGGACATCTGGGGTTTTGCTATACTTTGGCTATTGTGGACATTGCTGCTAAAAAGGGATGCAAGTGCCCCTTTGGATCACTACATTTGTATCTTTGGGGTAAATACCTAGCAGTGCAATTGCTGGGTCATAGGGTAGCTCTATTTTAAACTTTTTGAGGAACCTCCATACTGTTCTCCAGTGTGGCCGCACAGCTTACTTTCCCACCAACAGTGTAAGAGGTTGCCCTTTCTCCCCATCCTTGCCAAAATCTATCATTTCCTGACTTGTTAATTTGAGCCATTCTGATTGGTATGAGGTGGTATCTCATTGTGGTTTGGATTTGTATTTCCCTGACACCAAGTGATACGGAGCATTTTTTCATGTGTCTGTTGGTCATTTGTATGTCTTCTTTAGAGAAATGTCTGTTTGTCTTTTGCCCATTTCTTGATTGGATTATTTGTTCTTTGGTGTTGAGTTTGATAAATTTTTTTATAACTCATGGATACGAGCCCTTTATCTGATAAGACATTTGCAAATATCTTCTCCCATTCTGTCAGTTGTCTTTTGGTTTTGTCAACTGTTTCCTCTGCTGTGTAAAAGCTTTTTATCTTGATGAAGTCCCAATAGTTCATTTTTGCCTTTGTTTCCCTTGTCTTTGGAGACTTGTCTAGGAAGAAGTTGCTGTGGCCGAGGTCACAGAGGTTGCTGCCTGTGTTCTCCTCAAAGATTCTGATGGATTTCTGTCTCTCTTTAGGTCTTTCATCCATTTTCAGTCTATTTTTGTGTGTGGTGTAAGAAAATGGTCCAGTCTCATTCTTCTGCATTTGGCTGTCCAGTTTCCCCAGTACCATTTATTGAAGAGACTGTCCTTTTTCCATTTTCTCTATTCCGTTCCATCAATCTATGGGTCTGTTTTAGTGTCAGTACCATACTCTCTTGATGATCACAGCTTTGTAATATAGCTTGAAATCTGACACTGTGATACCACAAGCTTTGGCTTTCTTTTTCAACATTCCTTTGGCTATTTGGGGTCTTTTCTGGTTCTATATAAATTTTAGGATTATTTGTTCCTCTGTGAAAAATGTCGATGGTATTTTGATAGGGATTGCATTGAATTTATAGATTGCCTGGGTAGCATAGACATTTTAACAATATTTGTTCTTCCAATCCATAAGCATGGAATGTTTCTCTACTTCTTTGTGTCTTCCCCAATTTCTTTTATGAGTGTTCTATAGTTTTCTGAGTTCAGATCCTTTGCCTCTTTGGTTAGGTTTATTCCTAGGTATCTTATGATTTTTGGTGCAATTATAAATGGGACTGACTCCTTAATTTCTCTTTCTTTTGTCTCATTGTTAGTGTTTAGAAATGCAACTGATTTGTGTGCATTGATTTTATATCCTGCCATTTTGCTGAATTCCTGTGTAAGTTCTAGAAGATTTGGGCTGGAGTCTTTTGGGTTTTCCACATGGAGTATCATGTCATCTGTGAAAAGTGAGAGTTTGATTCCTTCTTTGCCGATTTGGGTGCCTTTTATCTCTTTTTGTTGTCTGATTGCTGAGGCTAGGACTTCTAGTACTATGTTAAACAACAGTAGTCATAGTGGACATCCCTGCTATATTCCTGACCTTAGGATAAAAGCTCTCAGTTTTTCCCCATTGAGAATGATATTCTCTGTGGGCTTTTCATAGATGGCTTTTATGATAGTAAGGTATGTTCCCTCTATCCCTACACTGTGGAGAGTTTTAATCAAGAAAGGATGCTGTATTTTGTCAAGTGCTTTTTCTGCATCTATTGAGAAGATCATATGGTTCTTGTCCTTTCTTTTATTAATGTAGTGTATCACATTGATTGATTTGCAGATGTTAAACCACCCTTGCAGCCTAGGAATAAATCCCACTTGGTCATGGTGAATACTCCTTTTAAGGTACTGTTGGATCCTGTTGGCTAGTATCTTAGTGAGGATTTTGGCAACCATGTTCATCAGGGATATTGGTCTGTAATTCTCTTTTTTGGTGGGATCTTTGTCTTGTTTTGGGATCAAGGTAATGCTGGCCTCATAGAATGAGTTGGGAAGTTTTCCTTCCATTTCTGTTTTTTGAAACAGCTTCAGTAGAATAGGTATTAATTCTTTAAATGTTTGGTAGAATTCCCCTGGGGAGCCATCCAGTCCTGGACTCTTTGTTTGTTGGGAGATTTTTGATTACTGCTTCAATTTCCTTGCTGGTTATGGGTCTGTTCAGGTTTTCTATTTCTTCCTGTTTCAATTTTGGTAGTCGTATGTATCCAAGAATACATCCATTTCTTCCAGATTGCCTAATATGTTGGCATATAGTTGCTCATAATATGTTCTTATAATTGTTTGTATTTCTTTGGTGTTGGGTGTGTTCTCTCCTCTTTCATTCATGATTTTATTTATTTGGGTCCTTTCTCTTTTCTTTTTGATAAGTCTGGCCAGGGGTATATTAATCTTATTAGTTCTTTCAAAGAACCAGCTTCTTATATATATTCAATGGAATATTATGCAGCCATCAAAAGGAATGAAATCTTGCCATTTGCAACGACGTGGATGGAACTGGAGGGTGTTATGCTGAGCGAAATAAGTCAATCAGAGAAAGACATGTATCATATGACCTCACTGATATGAGGGATTCTTAATCGCAGGAAACAAACTGAGGGTTGCTGGAGTGGTGGGGGGTGGGAGGGATGGGGCAGCTGGGTGATAGACATTGGGGAGGGTATGTGCTATGGTGAGTGCTGTGAATTGTGCAAGACTGTTGAATCACAGACCTGTACCTCTGAAACAAATAATACATTATATGTTAAAAACAAAAAAAAGGAGAAGAAGATAGCAGGAGGGGAAGAATGAAGGGGGGGGGAAATCAGAGGGGGAGATGAACCATGAGAGACTATGGGCTCTGAAAAACAAACTGAGGGTTCTAGAGGGGAGGAGGGTGGGAGGATGGGTTATCCTGGTGATGGGTATTAAAGAGGGCACGTTCTGCATGGAGCACTGGGTATTATATGCAAACAATGAATCATGGAACACTGCATCAAAAACTAATGACATAATGTATGGTGATTAACATAACATAATAAAAAAAAAGTAAAAAACAAAAACAAAAAAAACCCAAAGAACTAGCTTCTAGTTTCATTGATCTCTTCTAATGTTCTTTTGTTTTCTATTTGATTGATTTCTGCTCTAATCTTTATTAATTCTTTTCTCCTGCTGGGTTTAGACTTTATTTGCTGTTTTTTCTCCAGCTCCTTTAGGTGTAAGGTTAGGTTGTGTATTTGAGACCTTTCTTGTTTCTTGAGAAAGGATTGTATTGCTATATACTTCCTTCTTAGGACCACCTTTGCTGCATCCTAAAGGTTTTGAACAGTTGTGTTTTCATTTTCATTTGTTTCCATGAATTTTTAAAATTCTTCTTTAATTTCCTGTTGACCCATTCATTTTTTAGTAGGATGCTCTTTAGCCTCCATGTATTTGAGTTCCTTCCAAATTTCCTCTTGTAGTTGAGTTCAAGTTTCAAAGCATGGTCTGAAAATATGCAGGGAATGATCAATCCTTTGGTATCAGTTGAGATCTGATTTGTGACCCAGTATGTGATCTATTCTGGAGAATGTTCCATGTGCATGTGAAAAGAATGTGTATTCTGTTGCTTTAGGATGATTTGCTCTGAATATATCTGTGAAGTCCATCTGGTCCAGTGTGTCATTCAAAGCCCTTGTTTCCTTGTTGATCTGCTGCTTAGATGATCTGTCCTTTGCAGTGAGTGGGGTGTTCAAGTTCTCTACTATTGTTGTATTATTATCAATATGTTTCTTAAATTTGGTTATTAATTGGTATAATGGCTGCTCCCATGTTAGTGGCATAAATATTTAAAATTGTTAGGTCTTGTTGGATAGACCTTTTAAGTATGATATAGTGTCTTTCCTCATCTTTTATTACAGTCTTTGGTTTAAAACCTAATGTGACTGATACAAGGATTGCTACCCCAGCATTCTTTTTATGTCCATTAGCATGATAAATGGTTTTCCACCCCCTCACTTTCAATCTGGAGGTGTCTTTTCATCTAAAATGAGTCTCTCGCAGAGAACATATTGATGCGTCCTGCTTTTTCATCCAATCGGATACCCTGTGTGATTGGGGCATTTAACCCATTTACATTCAGAGTAAATATTGAGAGATAGGAATTTAGTGCCATTATATTACCTGTAAAGTCCCTGTTTCTGTAGATTGTCTCTGTTCCTTTCTGGTCTATGTTACTTTTGGGCTCTCTCTTTGCTTAAAGAATCCCCTTTAATATTTCTTGCAGGGCTGGTTTAATGATCACAATGTCTTTTAGTGTCTGTTTGTCTGGGAAGTTTTTTTTTTTTTTTAATCTCTCCTTCTAGTTTGAATGACATCCTCTTTGGATAATGTGTTCTTGGCTGCATCTTTTTCTCATTTAGCACTCTGAATATATCATGCCAGTCCTTTCTGGCCTGCCAGGTCTCTGTGGATAGGTTTGCTGCCAGTCTAATGTTTCTACCCTTGTAGGTTTTGGACCTCTTGTCCCAACCTGCTTTCAGGATTTTCTCTTTGTTTCTGAAATTTGCAAGCTTCACTCTTATATGTTGGGGTGTTGAACTATTTTTATTGATTTTGAGGGGGGTTCTCTATGCTTCCTGGATTTGAATACCTGTTTCCCTCCCCAGATTAGGGAAATTCTCTGCTATAATTTGCTCTAATATACCTTCTGCCCCCCTCTCTCTTTCCTCCTCTTCTGGGATCCCAATTATTCTAATATTGTTTCACTTTATGGTATCACTTATCTCTCAAATTCTCCCCTCATGATCCAATAGTTATTTATCTCTCTTTTTCTCAGTTTCTTGTGTTCTGTACCATTAATTCTCTCTTCTGCCTCATTTATCCTAGTAGTTAAGAGCTTCTGTTTTTTTATTACATCTCATTAATAGCTTTTTTAATTTTGACTTGATTATATTTTAGTTCTTTTATTTCTCCAGAAAGGGATTCTCCAATGTCTTCTATGGTTTTTCAAGTCCAGCTAGTATCTTTATAATCATTATTCTGAACTCTAGTTCCTACATCTTACTTATATCCATACTGATTAGATCCCTGGCAGTCAGTACTGCCTCTTTTTCTTTTTTTTTGAGGTGAGTTTTTCTTTCTTGTCATTCTTGCAGAAAGTGGTTGCTTTTCTATTTGTAAAGTTGCAGCTATTCTTTTCTTAGATCTCCGGTTGAGTTCACAGGAGTTCAGAATGATTTAGTAGTTGTCTAGCTGACCAGACAAAACCAAGGTCTCCCAATTTTCATTTTAAAAACCTCTAGTGTTTCATGGCTAAGTGTTGTAATGTATGAGTATACATTTGGTTTGTTAGATTGTGGAGAGATGATCAAGCTCATGTAAATAAGAAAAGAAAAATTCATATATAATTATATATATGCATATATATGTATATCTACATTTATATTTACGTCTACATCTGTATCTGTATTTATATGGCTAAGGAGACAGGACTGGTGCTCTAGGATCAGCATTCATCTCCAGTGCTATTTCATTACAGAGTCCCTCCCAGAAAATTAGACTAAAATCCTTACACTTTAATATATATTAAATATATAATTATATACTTATATGATAATATGTATTTATATAAATATATAAAATATATATTATGTACAATGGTTGATAGCGAGCTAGCTGTATGAGATCTCCTGTAGCACAGGCACTCTACGCAGACAGAGAGAGTAGACTTTGTCAAATCAGCACAAGGAGACAGTGGGTCTCTGTTATGAATGTTGAGGTCCTAACTCCTAATGTAACTATATTTGGAGATAGAGCCTTTAAAGGGGTAATTAAGGTTAAATGAGGTCTTTAGGGCAGGGCCCTAATCCAATCAGACTGGCATCTTTATAAGAAGAGGAAGAGACACCAGAGATGCACGTGCACAGAGAAAACAGCAGGTGAGGACACAGGGAGGAGGAGGCCATCTGCAAGCCACAGAGAGAGGCCTCAGGAGAAACCAACCCTGCCAATACCTTGCTCTAGGAGGTCTAGCCTTCAGAAGGCTAGAAGAGAGAAAATAAATGTCTGCTGTTTAAGCCACGCCATCTGTGGTATTTTGTTATGGCAGCCCTGCCCGCTAATACAGTCACCATGTGAGTCCTCTTTGCTGCTCAGGAATAGAAGTGCTCCCTCTCTCTCTTGCTCATTCTCTCTCTCAAATAAATAAAATCTTTAAAAAAGAGTTTTTAAGAGTGCCTTTTTAATTAAGGTTAGAATATTTTTTGTTCAACCCATTCATGCAATAAATCACACAATGTATGTTTGAATAATAAAACAATAATGTATCCTCACAATTATTTTGCCTATCATTTTATAGCTAATTAGTTTCCTTATTCACTTTCATCCACAATTTCCTCAGACCTGGGATTGTGTCTTTGATGTGTGGGCAATTTCTATATTCTTACATGCTTGAGAATATCTGTCTTCCCTTGTCTTCACCTATCTTTGACAGCTGATACAGTAGAAAACAAAATGTTTCCTTTAAATAACCTTCTTGCCACCTTTAGTGCTGTGGAGGGAACATTCAAAGTTTCTTGGCTTTTGTTTTTTTTTCCAAGTATGCTGAAAGTTTCTTCTGCTGGTTTATAGGATTCTTCAGTTTGAAAATTCTTCCAGATATAGTTCCAGAGGCTTGCTACATGTTGGATTATCATTTTTCCTTCTTATTTATATGCTTACTCAATTTTCTACCATGAACATATATATGTATTTTACTATGTAAATTCAGATATCTGAAATATGATTAGGATTTTCAACGTTTAGTCTAACGTATATATTTTTTTAAATCAGAAAAGGTTTTTATCTTTTATTTCATTTGTAATTTTTTTTTTTTTGGAAATTCCTATTGTCCCTAGATTTGATCTCTAGATCTTTTTTATTCTTTCTCTATTTTTGTTTCTTATTTCCACTGGGTTTCAGGTGAACTTTCTTAGTTTGTCTTCTAACTCAGTGATTCCCTTTCCTGTAGCCTTTAGGTCAAGCTTTTGTGCCAGCTGTGTAAAGATGCCCCATTATCTCCTAGCTGTCACTTCCTACAAAGTCCTTCTCTTACAAAATTTCAAAGATACCATGTTGTTTTGGATCATGTTATATTTGCTTTCTGATTGGAGCATCTCTCTCTTTTTTTTAAAATTATTTTTCTTTAAGAGCAGTTTTAGGTTCATAGGAAACTTAAGCAGAAAGTCCAGAGAGCTCTCAGAAACCCCCTGCCCCAACACACACACAGCCTCCACCATCATCAACATCTTCCATCTTTGTTACAATGTAGGAATCTATGTGCTTCCATCATTATCACCCAAAGTCCCTGGTTCACATTGGGGCTCACTCTTGGTGTTGTATGTTTTGTGGGTTTGAACAAATGTATAATAACATGTATGTATCCACCATTAGAGTATCATACTGTTCATCCCTCCCTCCCCACAACTCCTGGCAATGACTCATCTTTTTACTGTCTCTATGGTTTTGCTTTTTCTAGAATGTCATATATTTGGAATCCTACAGTATGTAACATTTACAGATTGGCTTCTTTCACTTAGCAATATGCATTTAAGATTCCTCTATGTCTTTCCATAGCTTGATAGCTCATAATAATATCCTATGGCCCGGATGTACCATAGTTTATTTATCCACTCACCTAATGAAAGACATTGTGGTTGCTTCCAAGTTTTGGCAATTATGAATAAGGCTGCTATAAACATCTGTGTGTAGGTTTTTGTATGGACTTGAATTTTCAATTTTTTTGATAAACGCTATGGAGTGTGATCACTGGATAAAATGGTAAGAGTATGTTTGGTTTTGTACAAAACTACCAAACTGTCTTCCAAACTGGCTGTACCATTTGGCACTCCCACCAGCAATGAATGAGCATTCCTGTTACTCCACATCCTTGTCAGCAGTCAGTGTTGGCAGTGTCTGGATTTTAGCCACTCTAATAGGTGTGTAGTTGTATCTCCTCATTTTAGTTTGCATTTCCCTGTTGAAATATGATGTGGAGCATTTTTTCCTGTACATATTTGCCATCTGTATATCTTCTTTGGTCAGGTGTCTGTTCAGATCTTTTGCTTATTTTTAAATTGGGTTGTTCATTTTCTCGTTGCTGATTTTAAGAGTTCTTTGTATATTTTGGATAACAGCCCTTTATCATCTATATATTTTCCAAATATTTTCTCCCAGTGTGGTTGTCTTTATATTGTCTTGATGGAGCGTCTTTTTATGTGTTTATTGGTGATTGTATTTTTTTCCCCTAAAAACCGACCTCAGGTTCTTTGCCTGTTTCTAAAATGGTTTGTCTTTTCTTTAAACAATAGAAATGAGTTCTATGTAAATTAAAGAAGTTAGCTTTTTGCCTGATTTTTTATCAGTTTCTTCTTTTTATTTTCTACTTTTTACTTTTTAGAGTTTTTTTCCATTCAGATTTTTTTTTTTTTAATGTAGCTAATACAATTTATTTTTACTTTTCCTTTATGGCCTTAGATTTTGTGTTCTGATTAGAAAGAACTGTTCCTCTCCAAGATTTTTTTTTTTAAAGATTTTATTTATTTATTTGAGAGAGAGAATGAGACAGAGATAGCATGAGAGGGGGGGAGGGTCAGAGGGAGAAGCAGACCCCCTGCTGAGCAGGGAGCCCGATATGGGACTCGATCCCAGGGCTCCAGGACTATGACCTGAGCCGAAGGCAGTCGCTTAACCAACTGAGCCACCCAGGCGCCCCCTCTCCAAGATTTTAAACTATGCATGCTTTCTTACTAGAATTTTTATGTTTTTTAAATATTGAAAACTTCTATCCATATGTACACAAGGAATTAGGAATAATAAGAGGGTTTGATGTATACATATATATTTTTTTTTTTCAAAACTTTGCTTAGCTGCCATAATACCACATATGGTAAAATCTCTCTTTCCCACACTGATTTTAAATATTACTGTTAACTGTTAATTAAAGTTCCAATATCCTGGAGTCTATTTTCTTACTCTCTTCTTTTCCATTGTCCTATTAGTCTCTTTCTTCATTAATGATTTTAATTTTTATAGCTTCATAGCCCGTTTTAATTCCTGGCAAGCTAGTCTTTCCTCATTATTTTCATTTCCCAAAACCATTATAAACTTTTCTCACATACTGGTTCCAATGAAGCTAGGGTTACTCTGTTGTCAAAAGCAATCTATTTATATTTTAATTGCAGTTGTGTTGAATTTATAAATTAATTTACAGGGAATTTATATAGTTTAAACACTGCTTCTGAAACAGGAACACAGTTCATCTTTGCATATATTCAAATTTTCTATACCTTTCAATAGTTCTAAACTTTTCATTAAATTGGTCTTGCACAGGGGTACCTGGGTGGCTCAGTTGGTTAAGCGTCTGCCTTCAGCTCAGGTCATGATCTCGGGGTCCTGGGATCGAGTCCTGCACCAGGCTCCCTGCTTGGTGGAGAGCCTGCTTATCCCTCTCCCTCTGCCTCTCTCCACCCCTGTTCGTGCTCTCTCTCACTCTCTCACGCTCTCTTGTTCTATCTCAAATAAATATATAAAATCTTAAAAAAAATAAAAAATAAATTGGTCTTGCACATTTTTTTCCATTTCTATTGAGATATAATTGACATATAACATTGTGTGAAGTCAGCCTTTTTAGATTCTACATGTGAAACAATACAATATTTGCCTTTCTTTCTGGCTTATTTTACTAGCATGATGTCTTCAAGGTTCATCTATGCTCTCACAAATGGCAGGATTTTCTTCTTTCTCACGTCTGAATAATATTCATCTATCTGTCTGTCTGTCTCTCTCTCATATTATCTTCATCCATTCATCCATTGACAGACACTTAGGTTGCTTTCATATCTTGGCTACTGTGAATAATGATGCAGCAAACATGTGAGTGAAGATAACTCTTTGAGGTCATGGTCTTGCACATTTCTTACTAAGATATTTTATTTTTCTTGGTTAATCTAAAATGAAAACCTTTTTCCATTATGTTTTCTAATTGGTTTTCTTTGCTTATAGTACAGCTATTAATTCTTACATATTAGAGATAATTTATTGTTTCTAAGAGTCCCAATTATTTTGGATCATATAGTCAGGTCATTTAAAAGTAATGATAATTTTGTTTCTCTTTCCAATATTGAATCTTCATTTCTTGCCTATGTTTTCTGGGGAAACACTAGAAATGGTTTCATTAACCATAACCAGAACAAGACAGAGATCACTACTAATACCTCTAGTAATACCACTATTACTTAGCATTATTCTGAAAGTACAAGCATTATTAAGAGAAAGAAATGTGAGATGCTTTTTTTTTGTATCTATGGAGAGGATGATGCGGTTTTCTATTCACATACTTTATTGTAATAATAATTTTCTGAATATTGAGGCAACTTTACAACCTGCGTATAATTTTATTTTAATAATCCTTTTAAAATCTATTTGCCAATATTTAACTTAAGGATTTTATATTTACATTCATCCATAAGATTGACCTATAGTTTTCTATTTTAGTGCTCTCTTTGACAGTTCTGGTTTTAGTTCTATGGTGGGTAAGGAAAATTATTTAGAAGCTTCTTTCTTTTTGCTCTAGAATGTTTAAATTGTATGAGATTTACTTATACCTCAATTGTTTGAAAGACCTCACCTATGAATTCATCCATTTTGCTTTGCTTTAGGAAGAATAAATACTTTTTAATTTGTCTACTCTGTGCCAAGCTCCTTGCCTCTAATCCCTGGGATGTCAATATTTGTATCCTGCTGCAGAAGAAAAACAAAAAGCTTTCTGTTTAAGAGGCCTTCATTTAATTTTCATGTCCTTCTGTATCAGGTTCCCTGAATATGTTCATGTCTAGATTCATCTCTTTTCTAGATTTGGATCTCTTATCTAGGTATTTACTACTTGTTTCCTTTCATTAATAACATTCTTGGCTTTATTCTTTGGGTTGCCAAAGACTGGGGTGTTTACTCCAAAAAAGGCAAAGGTAGACTTTTAACAGTACAAAGCCGAACAAATTAGGTCTCTATATCAGCAAAGAGTGATACTGGTGTTTTCTCTAACAGTGATAAGCTTTCTGGGACCATGAACCCTGTTCAGAACCTAATGAATGCCTAAGAGCCACCCTCTAAGACATTCATGAACACATCCATATAACATCAGGGCTTCACAGATACCCTACCCCAGTGTAAGAACGTGGCTCTTAAAAAAATACAGAGGATCTCCACTTCCCACTAGTGATATGTGTCTAGGTATTTTCAAATTTGGTTTCTGTGGACAATGAAGAGGATGTGATTTGGCATTTGCTTCCCACACCCCAGAAAGGAAGGATGTAAACCACCCCTATGCCAAAACAAAGCTGGTAGAAGAACCTTATCAAGAAACACCACCTCCAGACTCAAGACCCCAAAATTCCACTTTAAAATAAGCTCTGAACCTCTTCTGCTGAAATAGAACAAAATTTCTTAATGTTGGGCCACGATGGAATCCAAACTTTCAGGGTACCTTCTTAAGAGGTATGATTTTGGGCAGGACCTGGGTAAATTCTCTAGAAGAGGATGCATGGTGTGGCTGTGATTTCCTTTCCTCTTATTTCTCTTCTACAAAAATGAGTCCATCTGATGTGTTAGCCAAAATACAAATGTCTAAATGTTCCCCTGTTTTAGTCTAATCAAAACCTCAAGGGACTTTTGCTGAAGATATACATGTGAATAACATGTCCCGACACTTGGGTAAAACAGTGTAGACAAAAATAAAGGGATTGATCAGGAATCCTGGCCATGATTTGGTCCGCTCCACTTAGAAAGCCTTCCATCATGTTCTGGGCCTGCTCATCCTTGGTCCTCCCGAAGTGCCCTATGTGTCCATTCCCACAGCACTTAGAATAGTCCTTTGTTATTGTCTGTTTTCTAGTCTGTCTCCCCACTGCTTAACCCCATCCCAGGCAGGTGTCTTCAAGAGGATGGGCATTTATTCTATTCAGTTTTGTATAACTAGTGGTCAACACAGAAGAGCTCACTAATAAATAAATAACTGAATAAATGAATTATAAAAGCCATAGGCTATACAAAGATGTACAAAATAACTATGTTCTCAGCAGACCTCCAAGGTTGGGGAATCAGAGTGCTGCATATACTGGGGGCGGCGGGGGGGGGGTTGCTGCTGAAGAGTTGGGAGTGGTTTCTGGAGAACGAGGATTAGAGGCAAGAAGTTCTGAGCACCATAAAACAATTTGCCAGATTAGGAATGAGACAAAAGGTGGCTATGGATTCTCAAATAGAAGAAATGATATGTTATGTCAATATCTAACTATAAAATTGGTTCAGGGGATCAAAAGGTTAAAAAAAAAACCTAACCACCAACTTCTCCCTATGCCCCCTGAGAAATCACTTTCCCAGTGCACCCCAGACTTTGTGGAATGGAGACAGACTTTAAAGTCACAACAGTCAGGAGATCTTGTAAAATACCCCCTTATAAAATCATTCTATAGCTCACTAGTAAATGTCTGGGCAACATTGATCCTTTGCATGTAAATAAATCATGCGTGCAGCTTTAGCAGGAGCACTCAAGTTTACATTTATTGTGTTTTATCTGTAGCATTTGATTTATGGCTTCTACAAATCAAAATGTTTCCTTAAGTTCTCTCCTAAAGAAAGGCTAATAGGCGTAGATATGAAGGAAAGAAATGAAAAATTAGAAAAATGTACAGTCTAATTACTTCAGACTTCTTGCCCTTCTAGTGTAACTGAGATTATTTCATTTAGAAACTGATTTTCAGAATATTAGGGACTAACTCTCAGAATTTCATCTCATCATCGGATTATTGACGAAGTTCTCTTTTAATGCCTGGTTGGACAGGTGCTGGTGACAAGCTACAAAAATAAATTATGGATGTGTTAGTGAGAAAACAGACAAAACAGAATTAATTCACAAAAGGCTCCTACGGCAATTATAAAATCCACATCCAATTATAAAATAAACATCATGTCACCTTCCCAAACTGTCATGGGGCCAGGTTTCCAGCATCAGAATGGGAAAAGAGGGCAGATTTAAGAATATGATTGTAGGGCACAAGTCTGGTGAGATCACAAAGGGCTCAATTCCGACTAAATCCTTACAAGGCCCTGTTTTCTTACGATTTAAGAAAAATGGCTCTGAACTTTCCTCAAGTCCCTCTTTCACTGTGTAGAGGCAATTCGTTACATAGCAAACTCATTTAAAGAACTAAAATCATGAAATAGTAGCCCTTTGGGAAGCGCTGCCATCCCAAGGTTTGCTCAAGACTGCCTGTGCCTGGGGCTGTGAGAACCTCTGCTGGGTCTCTCGTGGGTCCAAAGCCAGGGCCACTCCAGCAGAGCAGTGTCAGACATCCCAGGTAACAAGAGGGATAAACTCTTTACTCCTCTTTAATTTGGGGAATACTTCTTGACACATTTGGGGGTGAAGCTGAGACTCCATGTGGACAGACAGGGGGAAGGGGACCCTTTAATAAACTGGGAGACCTTCACCCCCAAACTGATGATACATTGCAACTGATGCTTATCAAGAATGACTTCATTCAGCAACTAGTCTTGCCACTTAATCTCTCCCAATGGTAAACCACAAGATCATTTTACTATCTTTTATGAAGCTGATCAAATTATCGGTTTATGTCTAACAATTCTGTTTGACAGCTGGTCCCATCAATCACTTGCCTGTGAGTTAGTTTTGCAACTAATCTGGCCAGAGTGTTTTCCAGGAGGTTCATAACTTTAAGGTAGCTATTCTATAGTTATTTTTAATGATTTAAATTTTTTTTCTGAAAAATCTGCTTTTAAAATTCCCAAGACAAATATTACTAGAACAAAGTTTAATGACTTAGAATTTGGGGGCTATTATTCACCTATTTGTCCATTGTCCATTGCAGGAGACCCAGGCTGTTTGTAAAGAAAATCTTAACCTGATCTTATTTTATTTTATTTTTATTTTTTAAAAAGATTTTATTTTAGAGAGAGACACAGAGAAAGAGAGCATGAGTGGGGAGAGGGGCAGTGGGGAAGGGTGGGGGAGAGGGACAAGCAGACTCCACATATCCAGGTTCCAGAGCCTGGAAAGGGGGGCTTGATCTCAGGACCCTGAGATCATGACCTCAGTCAAAACCAAGAGTTGGCCACTTAGCTGACTGAGCCACCCAGGTGCCCCATGAACCTGATCTTATTTTAGAGTACTAACTTAGCCTACATTTCCAGACAAATGGCCTATTCAGTTTTTTTATTTTTCCAATAGGAGAATGTGAACTCTATCTCTGCTTGGTAGTCTGACAAAGCAAATGAATGTGTGAACATGAATTTACAGAAATATATTTCATGTTTTGGCAGAGAACTTTGCTTTGAACTTTCTGCTGTTCAATTATCATCAAAAGCTTGGTTGCTGAGACATTGGATCAAAGTGGTGAAAGAAGGAGCAGAAACGGGTATGTTCACTTCCAATTTCTCATTGAAAAAGCTAGAAGATACTAATAGGTAGCCAGACAATAGCAATGTGAGTTAGGGATAAAAACAATCCAGAAGAACAAAATTCTGATGGGATTTCCACAAATTAAAATCTTGATGAAAATATTATTCAAATTTGTGTTTTTGTTGATTTTCTAATCTAGTTGTTTCCTCTATTGCTGAGAGAGGTGTTAATGTCTCCACTATGATTGTGGAATTTTTTATTTATCCTTTTAATTCTGTCCAGCTTTCCTTCATGTATTTTCAAGTTCTGTTAATAGGTACATATTTAGGATTGTTTTATAATTTATTTGTGATTTATGATTGTTATGGCCTCCTGGTTACTCTTCTATTGTTATGACATGTCTGCAAATACTTTCTGGTGTTGAAATCTATTTTATCAGATATTAATAATCCACTTCAGTCTTTTTAAAAAAAAATCTTGATAAAGACTGAGTAAGAGATACATTCCTGTCTAAATCGAAATCTGGGGAACCCTCTACAGCAAGCCCCAGGTAAAGCAGGAACTAACATCCTCTGTCTACCCCTCACTGTGGTGGCCCTTCCCCAACTCCCTGGACCCGGCTTCCTGACCCTGCTGCAATTATGCTTCCAACAGCTACCTATTTTCTGTATCCAGAGGCTACAGTCCCCAGGCCTCCTCACGGCTGGGGATGAGGGAACTTGTGGTGGTCACTGCACTGTGCAGTGAACGCCCCTCGGGGACAGTCCTGGGAAGCAGGCGTGGGGAGCACACACTGAGAACAGCTACAGGTTGCATCTGAATATCTTGCCCTGCAGAGAACCCAGCAGGCAGAGGGAGAGCTCTCTCCCCATCCAGTAGATCCCACTAGAGGATGCCCCGTGGTCCACAAAAAGGAAAGGGCAGATTGGAAACCTACTGTGGAAGAAGCATGGACCTGAAGGAAAAGCTGGAAAATTCACAGTGTGTTGAGCTAAGGACAATTTACCGTTCCCATCTTTTGGCAAATTGTAGGTATGGAGAGATTTCTGTCCCTCGATGTATGAATAGGGAGAGGAAAAAAAAATACCATGAGGCTTATAAGAGGGGCTGTGATGCACAGGGAAAGGTAGCAAAAATACCGAGAGAAAGAGCTTATTTTGAACGTGATTTTCTATAGAAAATATAAGTAAAACCATATGCTAGGTGCTCCCAATAAGATACAAACAGTATGGGAAACGAAGTACAGGGTGCTATATGGCAAACATTAAGTAAGTCATATATTCATTAGATCTAACACAATTTAGGTCTCCTTCCCTGTCAGGCCTGTGGCACTTTCCTATCCCCACACCTTTGCACTTGCTGTCCTTCCGCTGGTGCCTTACTCCCTCCAGAGCCTCACAAATCCCATTCATGCTGCCCGCACGCCACCTCCTCTGAAGGCCTTCCCAGCTGCTGCAGGCGCCTCCTCACTGCTTACTCTACACACCAGCCCAGTGGGTTTTCACACCCCAGCACTGGACATTTCAAATCGTATTTGTAAGTCACAATAGCATAATCATGAGTTCTCAATGCCAGGACTCATATTTCATTTATTTCTATACCCCTTACTCATCATAGTTTCTGATATACAGTTAAGAATAATAAATCAATGAGAGCCTTGGAAAGATAAGGATAGGTGACAACCTCTTTTTATTACTGGGACCTCAATGACTGTCGGTAGGACAAAGGCAAAGGATAAGGGGGAATGACAAAATGAGAAAAAGAATTAAAACACACTGAGAATCTGCTGTGCTCAAGACACTGAAGTGCTGATTATATACCAAGGGGGCATTTGACATCTTTCCCTCCTTTCCAAAGAATTATACTTTTAGCATAGTGCCACAGACTAACTCACTGACCCTCAGGGCATGACATCATGGCCATTGGCAGTCATCTTTTTAAGAGATTAGTGCAGCACCAGAAATCCTCCATTGAAAAATGGATGCTCAAAGGTTACTGGCAAAGTGATTTTGGAAAACTTGAATAGCATTTCCCCTTAGAAACAGTGTGCATAAGTCCTTAGACCAGACTGCAAGTACTTATTTAACCCAGAAGGCTGCTAGATTTTATCAGAAACTCCATCACCAGATAGCCAAAATGGTCCTATAACCAAAATGGTACTTCCTGCCTGTCTCACAGATGCGCTGTGAATCAACTAAAATAAGGCGAGTGAGACTCCTCTGAAGAGTGCACCATGCTGTAAGAACCAGGGGTTTAACTATTCTAAAACCCAACTGCACATTAAAATACTGTCTGCTGGAAAATGCATGCTCCCTCTGCAAATTCCACCATGGCAGTGGGAGCACTACTCTCAGTTCCTGGCATCATTTGGCCTTATGATCTGGTGCTCGCATGCGTGGGGATTAAGAAGAGAAACAAAAGTTGTCTGCGGAACATACATAAAAGTGTTAACCCGAGTGTCTACTGATGTATGTGAGAAAATCATTATGGGGATGATCATCAGGATGACGGCAACATGTCAAAGTATTTCAAGATGTCTACGATTTAAGGGCAAGCAATGGTAGCCCAGGTGGAATAACAAAGATGAGGTCAGGGCTGACTCACATTCAATGCCGTCTCCTGTACTTCCTGTCAAATAATAAGTTGAAGCACCCCACATGCCGTTTCCTCTTCTCAGACAGCACCCCTGTTTCTTGTCGGCAGCCCCTGGAAAACCTGTTTGTTGACAGTTTATCCCACTTTGTAAAGCTTGTCTACTGTGCAATCCAGGCAGTTTTCCAGGTAGCTGGCGCCTTGTTTTCTTTTAGGCTTAACACTGCACACTTCTGTGATGATGTGTATCGCATTTTGCTTTGGTCTGAGAAGCAGACTACCTCTGGAGTCCCCGGTAGGCTCAGTTCAGAGAAGCCAAATGTTCCAGAGAGCCTTCTCCAAAAAGGGAATCCTAAAGATTCCAGTGCTGCCCAAGCTCACCCATGGTACCACTCTGAGCAGAAGCAGGTGAGGAACTCTCCTCTCCCATTCCAGCCTTGAGCCAAAAAAGCTTGTCCATCACTGTGCAAAACCCACCCTGGCTTGAGAAATCAGTGTGTCTGGAGAGAAGCTGCCTCATTGCATGACAGGCTGTGCCTGGGCCTGGAAGGCTTTTCCTGCTTCAGTAGCCTCCATGTCCAGCCTCCCTTCTTTGTCTGCTGTGTGTTCGGGCCTCTGGTTCAATTCAGCCCCAACTCCAACTTGGCCGCCTTGATTTAGCTGACCCTCCTGCCTGGACAACTGGCCACTTCTATCAAGGCCTCTTTGGCTTTTCTAGGCACCCTCTTTTGAGAATGTCCCACACGTGATGGGCCCAGGGAGGGGGGTCTGGCACTCTGGGAATACTTCCCCAAATCATTTGATTATACCACCAAGGACTCAAGTCACTCATCTTCCACACCCTAAAGGACTGACTTATGAAACAGCAAAACCGTGTCTTTTAGAGGCAAAGGTCTTTCTAAATCATACATATTCCACTTCAAGTTTTCTCACTGGAGCCCGACATGGGGCTTGAACTCACAACCCTGAGATCAAGACCTGAGCTAAAATCAAGAGTCCGATGCTTAACTGACTGAGCAACCCAGGCTCTCTCTCTCTCTCTTTTTTTTTCACATAGAAGAAACCAAATCTTTTCTACTTAACACACCACCCTGACAAAGTCCTTACTGGTTTTTGGTCAGCCTCCCCCACCAACTAATCTTTATTTTATGTGAAAAGGAAATGGAGTGCCACTTCAAAGTAGATTTTAGCTAATCAGATGTATTGAGAACAAAGGTAAGAAGCACCACAAAGACGCAAACTAGACTGTAATTAAGGAAAAGACAGCATTTATTACTGGAGTACTGAGCAAAATCAGAGAGCAACAAACAGAAGACATGACTTAAATCCCTGGTTTGCAACTGTGAGCTTAGGTAAGTTACTTAGGCACTTCAGGCAGTTTCCTCATTCACATAAAGGAAAAAAGGACCGGCGATTCTAGTCTTTCCTAGGCCCACCATTTTATAATTTTATGACCCAAATCAGTCTGAGATTATAAATTTCTATTCCATAAATTTATTTATAAGCCTAAAAAGAAATTAAAACATATGAAAATATAAATACTTAAAACCAAGGAATTTTAAAAATGCATTCCAAAGAAACACTTGTTATTCACTGCTATTAAGCATGAGTCTATTACAAACATCTCACTATTGAAGCTTAACATTTCACAAACAAAAAGTGATATGATTTTAATAAGATTGCCTTTGGATCTCATTCCTCTTCACTATTTTGAGATTGTTTCTGTCTATCTACTTATAATCTATCACTATATCTCCATATGTGTGTACACACACACACACACACACACACACACACACATGAAATGGGAAAAAGCAAAGAAGCACCAGGATTAGCTCTGACCAAAGAGGAAGAAATGGGACTTACAGGAGCTGCAGAGTTTTTGACTGTGACACTGGGCGTGGTGGCTCGCAGGGCTCCACTCACACCATGGTAGTATTTGAAGCAGATCTTAGTTTCAGCTGAAAAACAAAAATCAAATGGTACTGAGAAGCAGGGTATAATCCAGGGAGAGATAACCAGCTCCAGAGGGACAGCCCCAGGAAATGCCACGTAATTCCTCCCATGAGCCAAGCAGGCCACACCTGATGATGCTTATTCAACATGTGGCTCCATGGACAGGTCTGACATCTTTCTAAAAATGTGCCATCAAAAATTGCCCTTTGTACCCAAGTGAAATCCATTATTTCAACTTCTCAGCATCCATCCAATCCCATTAGAGGTTATTTGGAATTAACCCTTAATCCTAAGATTCTGGGCGGTTTGATGCCTACCACCAGTCTGTTCTGTAATTTTTGGTTATTTAATTCATTGTAATTAGTATCTTAGCAACTTGGAGGAGGACTTTGAGAAGTTACTGAAATACATGGATGGGAGGCATATTTTCCAAACTCTGATACACATCAGTGATAACCTCTTTGCATCACGGTTTGTTTTTCTTCAAAGTCCTATCTATGTAAGTAGAAAAGATATGGCCTTGGGGGCCTACTCTGCCTGGGTTTGCCTTTTGGCTCCATTACTGACAATCTATGAGACAACAAGCAAGTCCCTTAACCTCCCTTACTCCATGTTCCTTGTAAAATAAATAGAACTAACAATAGTACCCACCTCATAAGGTATTGGATAAGCAAATAAAAGTTCTTAGAGTGCAAATAATGCATGATGAGCATGATGACTAAAGATAAAATCTGTGGCCAACCTGAGTCTAGTTCATTTGAAGGTGACTTGCTTTTCCCAATTTACTGTTTGTAGGATTTTTCCTTTAAATTTGAAAAATTTGCCAGGCTATGTGTTAGCCCCTTATATTAATTTTGTTTGGAACAACATGAGAAATCTCCAATTTGAGATCCTGTTTCTCAAATCTGGGAATTTGTCGATTGTAATGTTTCAAAAAATAATGTCGACAATTTTCTTAGCATGAATTTTAGGTATGTTCATTATGGAGAATATGGACAATGAAGAAAAGTATAAAAAAATCTTCTATGAGTGTTTTTATGTACATCTGAGAGTATAAGCTTTAATATTATATGTAATGTAGTAAAATAATAATGCAATAAAACTGCATTTTTAAAAATTAACATTAAACAATCAGGTTCAACTATCAAACCTTTGTTGATAACATTCTTTGTTTTACGGAATCATTGAATTGATTTGTAATTGTAAGTATTCCTGTAATTTTGAAAATTTGGGCTTTTCCCTAAAAATGAATGACTTTTTGAAAATTATGTTGAAGTTCAAGATTTCTCCATAGGATAATGGAGCAAAACTTGCTGTTTACCTACCCAACACCCATTCTCCCTTTCCTCCTTAATGACAAAATCTCAATTTTACTTTGGATGGTACTGTCCAGCTAAAGTACTTTATTTTGGAGCC
Organism: Neomonachus schauinslandi; assembly: GCF_002201575.2. NCBI lineage: Eukaryota > Metazoa > Chordata > Mammalia > Carnivora > Phocidae > Neomonachus > Neomonachus schauinslandi. The sequence continues at coordinate 10,090,056 of NC_058414.1, forward strand.
TCCCTTGCATATAACATTTATGTTGTTTTCCACTGTTATTTTGGGGTTTCTGTTATCTGTAAACTTTACTATATATAGAAAGGTTTCTTGACATAGAAGATATGAGTACTGCAATATTATTCTTTAGAAGATGTGAATATTTTAAGGATTCTCCCTTCTTGTGGCCAAACTGCTTCCCAAAGAGCACTTTACACTTTCATCAGAAAATGTAGCTCTGACCATTTCATGGAACCCTTGTTAATATTGAGTATTATCAATTAAATATAACTTTAAAGTAATATTTTGTTTTTATTTCATGTATTTGATTAGTAGTGAGATTAAACATTTTTTCATCAAATTTTAATTAGCCATTTGTATTTACTCTTTTTTATCCATTGAACTGTACTTGTCAAGACTTCCCACTGCCTGGATGATACCTGGGTGCTCACCTTTTAGTGGATATGCTCTTCCTTTAGATACATCAATACTTTCCAATTCCCTCCTAAGTCATTCTTTTCCTGCAGTGATTTTACATTATTGTCTATTGCCTTTTAAGCTCTTCTTGTGGACAATCTTCCAACCTAATTCTGCATTCTTCAGGGCACCTCACAGTTATCTGCACGTTGTTAGGTATACACATCCAGATCCACTACTACTTCAGCCTGAAAGGCAGATATCTTGTAGGTTAGGGATCACGGGGGACACTGAATAAAGCAGTGAGCCTATATAGCTAGGCAACCTCACTGAGCCAGTGCAATTTAAGTTCCTCTGCTTGTAGGTGCCAATGACATCAGCAAGGAGGGGCCAATGGCTTCACCTCAAGCACAGTTGGGTGGAAGAAAATTTTAGATAACAGGCATTCTAAACAGGCACTACTAGCTTTCCTTTCAAATAAAATTATTCCAATGCCTTTAAGTAAGAAAGGTCAGGGTAGATAAGAGCCATATGATCCTCAGAAAAAGCATTTGACAAAATACAGTATCCATTCTTGATTAAAAAAACAACAACAACAACAAAGTAGGGATAGATGCAACATACTTCAACATCATAAAGTCCATATATGAACGACCCAGGGCTAATATCACCTTCAAAAGGGAAAAACTGAGAGCTTTTCCTCTACAGTCAGGAAGAAGACAGAGATGTCAACTCTTACCATTACTATTTAACACAGTACTGGAAGTCTTAGCCTCAGCAATCAGAAAATGAAAAGAAATAAAGGCAACCAAATTGGCAAGGGAGAAGTCAAACTTTCACTATTTACAGACAACACAGTACTCTATGTAGAAAACCCAAAAGACGCCACCCCCCAAATGCTACAACTAATACATGAATTCAGCAAAGTTGCAGGATATAAAATCAATGTACAGAAATCTGTTGCATTTCTATACACCAATAATGAGGCAGCAGAAAGAGAAATCAAGGAATTGATCCCATTTACAATTGCACCAAAACCCATAAGATACCTAGGGATAAATCTAACTAAAGAAGTAAAAGATCTGTACTCTGAAAACTATAGAATACTTATGAAAGAAATTGAAGAGGACATAAAGAAATGGAAAAGCATTCCATGCTCATGGATTAGAAGAACAAACATTGTTAAAATGCCTATACTACCCAAAGCAATCAACACATTTAATGCAATCCCTATCAAAACATGTAACATATACATTTTAATAATATTCTTCCCATCCATGAGCATGGAATGTCTTTCTATTTCTCTATGCACCCTCTTCAGTTTCTCTCATCAATGTTGTTTTTTTTTTTTTAATTATATTTTGTTAATTAACGTACAGAGCAATATTGATCTCTGGAGTAGAATTCAGTGATTTATCACTTATATACAACACCTGGTGCTTATTGCAAGTGCCCTCTTTAATACCCACCACCCATCTAGCCCATCCCCTACCCACCTCCCTCCATCAACCCTCAGTTAATTCTCTGTTGTTAAGAGTCACTTATGGCTTGTTTCCATCTCTCTTTTTTCTTCTTTTCCCCCTTCCCATATGTTCATCTGTTTTCTTCCTTAAATTCCACATGAGTGAGATCATACGGTATTTGTCTTTCTTATTTCATTGAGCATAATACACTTTAGCTCCATCCGTGTTGTTGCAAATGGCAAGATTTCCTTCTTTTTGATGGCTGAGTAATATTCCAGTGTGTGTGTGTGTGTGTGAGTGTGTGTGTGTGTGTGTGTGTGTGTGTGTACACATCTTCTTTATACATTCATCAGCAATGGACATTTGGGCTCTTTCCATAGTTTGGCTATTGTTGATAATGCTGCTATAAACATTGGGGTGCATATACCCCTTGAATCTGTATTTTTGCATCCTTTGGGTAAATACCTAGTAGTGCAATGGCTGGATTGTATGGTAGCTCTATTTTTAACTTCTTGAGGAACCTCCATACTGTTTTCCAGAGTGGCTGCCCCAGTTTGCATTCCCACCAACAATGTAAGAGGATTCCCCTTTCTCCACATCCTTGCCAATGCCTCTTGTTTCTTGTGTTGTTAATTTTAGCCATTTGACAAGTATGAGGTGGTATCACACCATGGTTTTGATTTGTATTTCCCTGATGATGAGTGAGGTTGAGCATCTTTTCATGGGTCTGTTAGCCATCTGGATATCTTCTCTGGAAAAATGTCTAGTCATGTCTTCTGCCCATTTCTTAACTGGATTTTTTTTTGGGGGGGTGTTGAGTTTGGTAAGTTCTTTATAGATTTTGGAAACTAACCCTTTATCAGATATGTCATTTGCAAATATCTTCTCCCATTTCATATGCTGCCTTTTAGTTTTGTTGATTGTTTCCTTCACTGTGCAGAAGCTTTTTATCTTTAGATAAAGTCCCAATAGTTCCTTTTTGCTTTTGTTTCCCTTGCCTCTGATGATGTGTCTAGTAAGAAGCTGCTATTAGCTGAGGTTAAAAAAATTGCTACCAGTGTTGTCCTCTAGGAATTTGATGGTTTCCTGTCTCACATTTAGGTCTTTAATCCATTTTGAATTTATTTTTGTGTATGGTGTAAGAAAGTGGTCCAGTTTCATTCTTCTGCATGTTGCTGTCCAGTTTTCCCAACACCATTTTGTTGAAGAGACTGTCTTTTTTTTCCACTAGATATTTTTCCTGCTTTGTCAAAGATTAGTTGACCATATAGTTGTGGGTCCCTTCCTGGGTTTTCTATTCTGTTCCACTGATCTGTGTGTCTGGTTTTGTGCCAGTATTATACCGTCTTAATGACACACATTTAATGCAATCCATATCAAAACACAAACAGCATTTGTCATAGAACTAGAGCAAAAGATCCTAAAATCTGTATGAAACCACAAAAAAATCCCTGAATAGGCAAAGCAATCTTAAAAAAGAAAAGCAAAGCTGGAGGAAGCACAATTCCAGACTTCAAGTTTTATTACAAAGCTGTAGTAATCAAAACGGTGTGGTGCTGGTACAAAAATAGACACATGGAACAGAATAGGAAACCCAGAAATGAACTCACAACCATATGGTCAATTAATATTCGACAAAGTAGGAAAGAATATCCAATGGAAAAAAGACAGTTTCTGCAACAAATTGTATTGGGAAAACTGGACAGTAACATGCAAAGAAAGAAACTGGGTCACTTTCTTACACCATACACAAAAATAAATTTAAAATGGATTAAAGACATAAATGTGATACCTGAAACAACAACAACAACAAAAAAAACCTAAACAGAACACAGACAGTAACTTCTATGACATCAGCCATAGCAACGTTTTTGCAGAAAAGTCTCCTGAGGTAAGAGAAATAAAACCAAATATAAACTATTGGGACTTCATCAAAATAAAAAGCTTCTGCACAGCAAAGGAAATGATCAACAAAAGTAAAAGGCAACCTACAGAATGGGAGAAGATATTTGCAAATGGCGTATATGATAAAAGGTTAGTACCCAAAATATATAAATAATTAATAAAACTCGACATCTAAAACCAAAGAATCCAATTAAAAACTGGGCAGAAGACATGAACAGATATTTCTCCAAAGAAGACATCCAGATAGGGGTGCCTGGGTGGCTTAGTTGGTTAAACAACTGTCTTCGGCTCAGGTCATGATCGCAGGGTCCTGGGATCGAGCCCCACATCGGGCTTCTTGCTCAGCGGGAGCCTGCTTTTCCCTCTCCCTCTACCTGCTACTCTGCCTTCTTGTGCTCTCTCCCTCTGTCAAATAAATAAATAAATAAATCTTCAAAAAAAAAAAAAAAAGAAGATATCCGGATGGCCAAGAGACACATGAAAAGATGTTCATTATCACTTACCATCAGGGAAATTAAAAATAAAAACTACAATGAGATATCATCTCACACTGGTCAGAATGGGTAAAATCAACAACACAAGAAACAACAGGGTGAGCAAGGATGTGGAGAAAAAGGAACTCTCAAGCACTATTTGTGGGAAAGGAAAGGGGTGCAGCCACTGTAGAAAACAGTATAGAGATTTCTCAAAAAGTTAAAAATAGAACCACCCTGAAATCCAGAAATTTCACTACTGGGTATTTACTGAAAGAATACAAAAACACTAATTCAAAGAGATACATGCACCCATATGTTCATAGCAGTGTTATTTACAATAGCCAAATTATGGAAGCAGCCCAAATATCCATCAACTGAATGGATAAAGAAGATGTGGTATACATATACAATGGAAATTTATTCGCCATAAAAAGAATGAAATCTTGCCATTTGCAACAATGTGGATGGATCTAGAGGTTATTATGCTAAGTGAAATTAGTCAATCAGAGAAAGACGAATACCATATGATTTCATTCATATGTGGAATGTAAGAAAAAAAAACCAAACAAGCAAAGGGGAAAAAGAGAGAGAGAGAGAGACAAATGAAGAAACAGACTTTTAGTTATAGAGAACAAACTGATGGGTACTGAGAAGGAGATGGTTGGAGGAATGGGTTAAATAGGTGATGGGGATTGTCTGATGATCATGAGGTGATGTATGGAATTGTTGAATCACTATGTTGTACACCTAAAACTAATATAACATTGTATGTTAACTAACTGGAATTAAAATTAAAACTTTAAAAAAATTATCTGGCAAACCTACTGGGTATTTATCCAAAAGAACTGAAATCAGGATCTTGAAGAGATATTTGCACTCCCATGTTCACTGTACCACTATTCACAATAGCCAGGATGTGGAAACAACCTAAAGGTCCATCAGTGGATGAATGGATAAAAAAATATGGTAAATATAACAATGGAATATTATTGAGTCTTCAAAAAGAAGGAAATCCTAAATATGCAACAACATGGAGGGTGTTATGCTAAGTGAAATAAATCAGTCACAGGACAAATACTGTGTGATTCCACTTATATGTGGTATTTAAAATAGTCAAATCATAGAAGCAGAGAGTAGAATTATGGTTTCCAAGGGCTGGGAGGGAGAGGGAAATAAGGAGTTGATAATCAGTGATGTAAACTGTCAGTTATGCAAGATAAGTAAGTTCTAGAGATTTGTTGTATTAAATTATTCCTATAGTTATCAATACTGTATTATACACTTAGAGATCTGTTAAGAGGATACATCTCATGTTAAATGTGTTTACTATAACAGAATAAAAGTAAAAGTAAAAAAAAAAATTAAAAAAAGTTAAAACAAATTGGTCTTAACAGTTAATTAGCATTTAACATGTACCAGATCAGTCATACTATCTTCTAATTTGATCCTCACAAAATCCCTATGAAGTGTAGGTAATTATTATTAATCTTTTTTTAAAATGCTTAGCACAATGCTTGGCATATAATAAGACCTCAACAAATGTCATCTATCATTCTTTTTTTACATCTAAAAACAAAGAGGCCAAAATATGAAGCTAATTATACAAGGTCACATATGTAGTTCATGGCAACTAGGAAATCAGTAAACATATTAACTTTCCATTTGGTGATTTGTCTTTTAAAAATTTTTAATAACTCAAGATTGTTGACTAGCTAGGCAACAGCAAACTTCCACTTCCAGTAACAATGTACTAGGTAATTCAGAAAGCATCTAGAAAAGCTGGAAAAATATGGACATAAATCTGCCTGAAGTAGGACTGCCAGGTAAAATATAGGATACTCAGTTAAATTTGGGTTTCAGATAAACAGAGAATACATTTTTAGTATAAGTATGTTCCAGTTATTACATGGAACAGACTTATACTAGAAAAGATACTCATTGTTTATCTCAAAATCAAATTTAGTTAGGTAGTCTTGGAATATTTTCCCTCTAAAATTGGAAATCCTAGCCCGAAGTCATCAGAGACCTGGTGAGACAATGGGAATATTGAGGACAAGATCCAGAAAAAGAACACTCATAGATGAGCCTAGGATTTGGGGTTGCTGTTTCCCTAGCTGGGGCTGGGGGCTGTGTTGATTCCAAAAAATGCAGCTGAGAAACTGGAAGAGCTAAAAGAACTTTTTTCAGACTTGCAGGGCTAAGGGGATCAAATGTAAGGGTTCAGGTCCCGCCAAAAAAGAAGACTTTGGTAAATCCTTCATGATTCAAATTGGAACCCTGAACAGCAGAATAGATATGCTGTTGAGAATATACTTGCCCTTGCCCTTCATATCATTTCAAGTCTTGAAATTCAATTGAGCTTATTAGTCTGGATTGCCAGGTATCACCCAGACAGAAATGTAAATCCTCTCAGGAGGGAAATAACATCATTCTTAGCTTCAAATTATTTCTACAAGTTTTCATTTACAGTGTCCAGTTCACAATGAAAATTGTCCAGGCACATGCAGATACTAGGCAATGTACAACATACCAATAGAACAAATAGGCATTATAAGCTGATTCATATGGCTTCTAGATATAGGAATTATCAGACACAAGCTTTACTGAACATATACTGAAAACATTCAAGGAAATAAAAGACAAGATTGAAAATATCAACAAAGAATGAAGCCTGTAAAAATGAACCAAACAGAAATTCTGGATCTAAAAAACTACAATACTCAATAGATGGGTTTTAAAACAGATTAAACAAAACACATGAGCATATTTAGGGAATTGGAATATAGGTTAAGAAAAAATTCAGAATGAAGTATGCAGAGAAAAAAGGTATAAAATATAAAAGAGAAGTAAGAAACATATGGGATACTAGGGGGTGGTCTAAAGTATGTATAAATTGGAATCCAAAAGGAGAGGAGAGAGACAGTGGTGTTAAAGCCAAAAATTCTCCAAAAGTGAAAACTTCTCCAAAAGTTACAAAAAACATCAAGCTATAGAGTCAAAAAATCCTATGAATCCAAAAAGAACACAGCATGCAGACATCACTATAAAACTTCAAAAAAGAAGAGAAAAATCCCATCATCAACCAGTGAAGTTAAGAGCTAGATTATCTTCATAGGAGCAACAATTTGACAGATGAGTATTCAATATCAGCAGAAACCACAGAGGACAAAGGAATGACAGCTTCAGTGTGCTAAAACAAAACAAAAAACAAAACAAAACAAAACCGTGTTATATAGAATTCTGCGACCCAGAAAAATATTCTTTAAGAATAAGGTGATTATTCCTATTGCTGTCTGAACATTGCACAGATTGCCATCACCATGAATATCTGAACTTCATGGCGAGTCTTTAGCTATCCATATGTTACAATGTCTGCAATGCAGAAATGCCCAAGTCTTATGAATCAAAATATGATCAGAGTAGATGACTGAGAAAGACATTTGGACCAGCCGGAAGTAAAATGCTTTCCTCTGTGAACTACTTATTTGTGCAGAAAGAACCAAATTATCTATGCAATAACATTCTGTAGCAAGAAAAATGAGCTTACATCTACTAATATTTCATTTATAAGAGATGTGAGACAAACGTAAACCATATCTTCAACATCCAAGAAAAACAATTTTAACTCGAGAGGTCATAATAACTGTGAGAGAGTCAGTCCCAACAGTTATTTAAAAGGAGTAATGGAGAGTATAACATTTTCAAATGCTCAAAAAGATCAAGAAGCAATGGAAAGGATGTGGAGAAAAAGGAACCCTCATGTACTGTTGGTGGGAATGCAAACTGGTGCAGCCACTGAGGAAAACAGTATGGAGTTTCCTCAAAAAATTAAAAAACAGAATGACCATATGATCCCATAGTTCAATTACCCAAAGAAAATGAAAACACTAATTTGAAAAGATATATGCACCCCTATGTTTACTGCAGCATTATTTATAATAGCCAAGATATCAAAGGAGCTCAAGTGTCTACTGATAGATGAATATCCAGATAAGGAAGATGTGGTATAAATGTACAATGGAATATTACTTAGCCATAAAGAATGAAATCTTGCCATCTGCAACAACATGGGTGGAGTTAGGGTATAATGCTAAGTGAAATAAGTCAATCAGAGAAAGACAATACCATATGATTTCAGTCATATTTGGAATGTAAGAAACAAAACAAGCAAACAAACAAAAAAAGAGACAAACAAAAACACAGACTCTTAAATACAGAGAACAAACTGGTCATTGCCAGAGGGGAGGTGGGGGGGAATGGAGAAATACATGAAGGGGATTGAGAATACACTTATCTTGATGAGCACCGAGAAAAGTATAGAATTGTTGAATCATTATATTGTATACCTGAAACTAATATAACACTGTATGTTAATTATAGCTCAATTAAAAAAAAAGCAATGGAACAATAAGATACAAATTAAATTTTGAATCTGAAGAATACTTAGCTTTAGTAAGAGGAAAAAATACCAAGAGCAGTATTTTTAAAGAAATAATCAACTTTTTTTTTAAAGATTTTATTTATTTATTTGAGAGAGAGAGTGAGAGAGAGAAAGAGCACAAGAGGGGGGAGCGGGAGAGGGAGAAGCAGACTCCCTGCTGAGCAGGTAGCCCGATGCGGGACTCGATCCCGGGACTCCAGGATCATGACCTGAGCCGAAGGCAGTCGCTTAACCAACTGAGCCACCCAGGCACCCAAGAAATAATCAACATTAATGATATGAACTTTTTTAGGTCCTCCCAGTCTATCCTATATAGCAATATGTTCATTTGTATTTGTTTTTTCATTTTAAATTGAATTAAATGGATTTTAAGAAATAAGTAGCTTAGAGAAAGGCTGTGATTTTTGACAAAAACAAAAGGAAGGGCTTCCTAATAAATGGGAATAAATGGAATTAGCGTTCATTGACAAGGCGTCTAACATTGAAGATTCCATGATACATGTAAATAGTTAACACTTGGAAAAGTCATTTTAATTTAAAGCTGATATTGTCTGTTGGATATCTTGAAGGTAGAGTTTTAAAGCCTCTCATGTACCAGGCCCTGGTTTTGGACTAACACCAGAATGAAGCAGTCACCTTTTATATATGCTTGTCCTGTAACATTTCATTTTAGCAGTTTGCATTCAAGAACTCATTCAAAAAAAAGAAAATTATGTAAGTGTGAAAGCCATAAGAAGTTGTACCAAAAAAAACTTTGTTCTACTATAAATAGCTCTGAAAAATATGGTGTTTTCACTTGGCATTCAAATGATATTTTTGCAGTAAAATTCTCATTAAAGTAATATATGACTCTAATAGAAAAAAATCTTATTGTATTACAGAATATCAAAATGATTTGTCAAAATTTTGTAATTTGGTAAGATAGTATCTCACTTAAATCTGCACTTCCAGGAGTGGTTTAGAATGTTGTCTTACAGACTAATTACATTAACTTTGTAATTTGAAAATAATAAAAAAACCAAAGTAATAAATTTTATTTATATATATTTTTATATAATATATAAATATTAATATATAAACAAAAATCAGTCATAAAAACATCATAATTCAACTGCTGAAAACAAAAGACAAAGGGAAAAGTCTTGAAAGCATCAGAGGGATTTTATATAATATATAAATATATTTTTAAATAATATATAAATATATAAATCTTATATAATAAATATATAAAATATTTATATAAAATAAATAAGAGGAGATGTTCACATTTTTAAGTATTTCAGATTTGCCTAACTTATAAAAATTGCCATGTGATAAGGTCATGTTTCTCTAATAGCTAAATTATGATTACTTCAATGAAAAATATTTAATTGCAACTTCTTTCTGAAGTAATTGTAATAACTGATATATCTCTTTTTACACAAAGAATTGTACATTATTTAAGTAATTTCCTATTTAGAACAGCAGCAGCATAAATCCTATGTTAATGCTTTAAACATGGTACCACAGCAAAAGTGGAAGATTGATCAAAATGGACCATTATGTAAAATAACATTACAACTTTAATTTATGGGTGATATTTATTTCAGGTGCTAGAGGGTCAATTCTAAACTAAACAATGATCCAATAAATGTATTTTGTTTCCTGTTTCAGGGCAGGTTATTAGACAAGTATTTCTGGTCTCTGGGATCATTGCATGTGGAGTATTTGCTAAAAGGCAATTAGCAATTTCCTCTTCCTTCTAGAATAGAGTAATTGTAGCAGATAAATGCTCCTGCTGCTAACTCAGTAAGCTGATTTTGAAGCAAAATGTTTAAGGCACTGCAGAATGATGGAAGCAACAAGAGAAGAGAGAGACTAGTCAGGTGAACTGATAACCTACAGACCCTTTCCTCGGTGGCAGAGGACCAGCAGAGCTGCTGCTGGCCCTGTGGGGCCAGAGTGACAGGACTGGAGACCTCAATCCCCAGCTGATGTCCCCTCAGACCTTTGCCAAATCTTAAGCTTTTAGGGCGAAAGACTAAAAATCTAATCATGGAAACATCTGAAAAGTAGAGCCCAAATCTGTCTCTTGGTCGTGAGGAGACCTGGTAGGGAGAGGGTCAAGGAAGGGTCCCTGCTGAAAACCCTTGGTTCTCAATGCAAGCCCTGGAGAGGGGTCCCTAGGAACACGGTGAGCCAGAGGGAGATTCTGGCTTACCAAGACTGCACTGCACTTCATTCAGCTCATCCTCTCATTGGGCCACCACCATCAGCACCTGCACCACTGAGCTGAGGAAAGGGCAAATGCTCTCCAAGGAGAAGATGCTACCACTGAAGTTTCTACATTTCACAGCCAACATATGATGATGGATAGAAAACTGTCAGGTATGATAAGAGACAGAACAAAAATGGAAATAGGGTCCTGATACTGAAGTCATTAAGCAAAGACTTTATTTTTTTAATTTAAATTCAATTAATTAACATATAGTATATTATTAGTTTCAAAGGTAAAGTTTAGTGATTCATCAGTTGCATATAACACCCAGTGGTCATTACATCAACTGCCCTCCTTAATGCCCATCACCTAAGCAAAGACTTTAAAGAAAACAGATAAAATGCAACCTTTGTCAGAAAATTAGAACCCATAGAAATGAATTGAATAGTGACTTTATTACTGAAAAACAGAACAGCTGAAATTAAGAACTCAATCTGTGGGCTTAGTGGCATAGCACATATAGCAGGAAAAGGGTCAGTAAGATGTATTCATAGAGCACATCCAGGTTGAAGGAAGAGAGAAAAAAGAATGATAAATACAGGGGAGAGAACAAGGGATATATGGGACAGTGGAATGACTGGAGCCCCCGAGAACTGGGCAAAGGTAACTGAGGAAATAACAATAGCTTATCATCTAGCCTCAGGATAAAAACAAAAATCAGTCATAAAAACATCATAATTCAACTGTTGAAAACAAAAGACAAAGGGAAAAGTCTTGAAAGCATCAGAGGGAGAAAAACACCCATATTATTTTCAAAGGAATGAAAGAAAGACTAACAGATGACTTTTCAGAAGACAGAAAAATGACATTCCTAAGTGCTATAGAAAATAACAACAAACCTAGAATTTCATATAACTGTGAAGTTATTCTTCAGAAGTCAAAGTGAAATAGTGACATTCTCAGACAAACAAAAACTGAGGGGTTTATCACTAGTAGGCCTGCACCAAAAGAAATACAAAAAAAAAAGAAGCTCTTTCCTTTTAGAAGGAAAATGACCCTAGACAGAAACATAGAAGTGCAGGGGCTTGAGCTAAATGGTGGCATAGAAGTAGGACCCTAGGCTTGTCTCAACCCCCGAAAATAGCTGTATAACTATCAAATCAACCTGAGGAGGGACAGAAGAAACTCCACAACTAGAGGGAGAGAAGAAGCCACATCAAGGAAGGTAGGTAGTACAGAGACTTGGTTTGGGGCTGAAACGGATCACTGGTGCTGTGGAGGGGAGGGAGCTGTGGTTGCAGAAAAAGGCGAGAGAGAGAGAGAGAGAGAAAGAGAGAGAGAGAGGGAGAGAGAAGCACACAAGGAAACCCACAAGGAGAACATTTCCCCAAAGCCATTGGCTGGGAAAATGAGAGGGGCTAATCTCCTTGAGTTGTTGCAGCCAGCAGGGCTTGAAGACTAGAGTTTTAAAGGTCGGTGGGCTTGGCTGGGATGAGGCCCAGAGGGTGCTGCCCCTCTCCAAGAGAGAAGGCAGGCAAGCAACCCTGGGGGCAGAGGGCATGGAAACAGCCATCTCAGGAGCACCTGGGGCACACGGGAGGTAGATTGTTCACTCTTCTTGGAGCACATCCCTGAGACATAGTATTCCCAGAGGCTCCTTTCTAGGAACAAAGGAGTCAATGGGCACCATTTCCCTCGCTGGACCCTCAGCCTCGGTGCAGAGCCACTTGCAGAGGCAGCTGACCCAACACTGGCCGCCTAGCCTGCTCACTCCAAGTTCCATTCCCCTGCGCTCTGCTGCAACTGCCCTTCTCAGTCGAACCTCTCTCAGTCCCAGCGAGGCAGGACCCACCCCCAGAAGACCAGCGCAGGCCCCTGCCCACACCCTGTCCCTAAAGCCTGGAGTTTTAAAAGTTAGCAGGCTTGGTTGGGATAGAGCCCAGAGGGCAATGTGCTGCTCCTGGAGAGAAGGCAGACAAACAACCCGGGGGGCAGATAGTGTGGAAACAGCGAAATGAAAAATGTCTGGGACACACAGAGGGAGATTATTTGCTGTTCTCGGAGTGCTTCCCTGAGAGGCAACATGTACTGAGACTCCTCCCTGGGGACAAAAGCGTTGACTGGTGCCATTTTCCTCCCCCACCCCTCAGCATAAGCTCAGAGCCACCTGCAGGAGGCAGCACAGTGGCTACCCTGGCTGCCTAGCCTGCTTACACCGCACCTCACACGCCCGAACTCTGGCAGGCCTGTGTTCTCGGGCAAGTTGTGCCTCAGACCCAGCACGGTGGGCCCCTTCCCCAGAAGACCAACAGAAACCCCTGCCCACACCATATCTTCCAACCAGAGAGTTCTGCAGGGCCTCAGTTCTAATGGAGGTAGTATCAGGTCTCATTTCACAAGCAGACCGAAGCACACCTAGTTAAAACTTTCCACTTCTGGCCAAGTACCAAACATTGCCCACAGCAGACAAGGAGAGCCTCTGCAGACAACTGGCCTAAAGGATAAAGCAGCCAAAAGACAGCAGCAGAGTGCACAGAGCACACACCAGAGACACTCCCTGAAGCACCAGGCCCTGGACATTGTATGATCTCTTCCTCATGAGGCCACTACGTTCAGGAGCTGGAGTCATAACTGGCTTTTCTAACACACAAAAGAAGGCAGAGACTTAGACAAATGCCAAGATGGAGGAATTCATCCCACATGAAAGAATAAGATAAGGTCATGCCAGAGATCTAAATGAATTTAAAGGAATGATCATAAGGATACTCACTGGGCTCGAGAAAGGGATGGAAGCCTTCAGGGAGGCCCTTGGCACAGAGATAGAAGAGTTAAAAAACAATCAGTCACAAAGGAAAAATGCAATAGTTGAGATTCGAAACAGACTGGATGTAATAACCACAAGGCTGGAAGAAGCTGCGGAATGAATTATTGACCTAGAAGACAAAATAATGGAAAAGAATGAAGCTGGACAAAAGAAAGAAAGAAGAATTATGGATCATGAGCATAGACTTCGGGAACTCAGTATCTCCATCAAATGTGATAACATTCATATATATTATAGAAGTACCAGAAGAAGAAGAGAGAAAAAAGGGGGCAGAAAACAGATTAGAGGAAATAATAGTTGAAAACTTCCCTAATCTGGGGAAGGAAACAGTCAGACAGATTTTGGAGGCACAGAGAACTCCCACCAAAATCAGCAAAAACAGTCCAACATCAAGATATATTGTAATTAAATTTGCAAAATATAGTGATTAAAAAAACCTTAAAAGCAGCAAGATAAAAGAAGTCCTTAACTTACAAGGAAGACCTATAAAGCTTGCTGCCGATCTCTCCACAGAAACTTAGCAGGCCAGAAGGGATATATTCATGATATGTTCAGTGTGCTGAATGGGAAAAATCTGCAGCCAAGAATACCCTATCAAGCAAGGCTATCACTCAGAATAGAAGGAGTGATAAAGAGTTCCTCAAACAAGCAAAAACTAAAGGAGTTTGTGACCACTAAACCTGTCCTGGAAGAAATATTAAAGGGGACTCTGAGTAGAAAGGAAAGACTAAAAGTGACAAAGACAAGGAAGGAACAGAGAAAGTCTCCAGAAAGAACAACAAAACAAGTAATACAATGGCACTAAATACATATCTATCAATAATTACTCTGAATTACTAAATGCTCCAATCAAAAGAAACAGGGTATCAGAATGGATTAAAAAAAACAAGACCCATCTATATGCTGCCTACAAGAGACTCATTTTAGACCTAAAGACAACTGCATATTGAAAGTGAGACGATGGAGAAACATTTATCATCAAATGGACATCAAAAGAAAGCCAGAGTAGGAATACTTATATTGGACAAACTTGACTTGAAACCATAGATGGTAACCAGATATGAAGATGGGCACTGTGTCATAATAAAGGGGAAAATCCAACAAGAAGATCTAACGATTGTAAATGTTTATGACCCCAAAATGGGAGCACCCAAATATAGGAAACAATTAATAACAAACATAAAGGAACTCATTGATAATAACACAATAATAGTAGGGGACTTTAACACCACACTCACAGCAATGGGCCGATCATCTAAGCAGAAAATCAACCAAGAAACAGTGGCTTTGAATGACACACTGGACCAGATGGATTTAACAGATATATTCAGAACACTGCATCCTAAAGAAGAAGAATACACATTCTTTTCAAGTGCACATGGGACATTCTCCAGAATAGATAACATACTAGGTCACAAATCAGGCCTCAACAAGGACAAAAAGATTGAGATCAAACCATGCATATTTTCTGACCAGAACCCTATGAAACTTGAAGTCAACCATGAGAAAAAATTTGGAAAGACCTCAAATACATGGAGGTTAAACAACATGTACTAAATTTAAAAAATTAAAATTAAAAAATTATATGGAAACAAATGAAATTAAACAAATACATGGAAACAAATGAAAATGAAAAATATACGGCCCACAACCTTTGGGATGCAGCAAAAGTGATCCTAAAAGGGAAGTATATAGCAATCAGGCCTACCCTAAGAAGCAAGAAAAATCTCAAATAAACAACCTAACCTTACACCTAAAGGACCTAGAAAAAGAACAACAAGCAAAGCCTAAAGCCAGCAGAAGGAGGGAAATAATAAAGATTAAGGCAGAAATAAATGGTATAGAAACTCAAAAAACAATATAACAGATCAGTGAAACCAGGAGCTGGTTCTTTGAAAAAAGTAGTAAAATTGATAAACCCCTAGCCAGACTTATCAGAAAGAAAAGAGAAAGGACCCAGATAAATAAAATCACAAATGAGAGAGGAGAAATAACCAACACCACAGAAATACAAACAATTGTAAAAGAATATTATGAAAAACTATATGCCAACAAATTAGACAGCCTGGAAGAAATGGATAGATTCCTAGAAACATATAAACTAACAAAACTGAAACAAGAAGGAATAGAAAATTAGAACAAACTGATAGCCAGCAAAGAAATTGCATCAGTAATCAAAAACCTCCCAACAAACAAAAGTGCAGGGCCAGATGGCTTCACAGGGGAATTCTACCAAACATTTAAAGACTTAATACCTATTCTTCTCAAACTGTTCCAAAAAGCAGAAATGAAAGGAAACTTCCAAACTCATTCTATGAGGCCAGCATTACCCTGATACCAAAACCAGGTAAGTCACCACTAAAAAAGAGAACTACAGGCCAATATCCCTGATGAACATGGGTGCAAAAATTCTCAATAAAATACTAGCAAACCGAATCCAACAGTACATTAAAAGAATCATTCACCATGATCAGGTGGGATTTACTCTTGGGCTGCAAGGGTGGTTCAATATTTGCAAATCAATCAATGTGATACCCTACATCAATAAAAGAAAGGATAAGAACTATATGATCCTTTGAATAGATGCAGAAAAAGCATTTGACAAAGTACAACAGCCATTCTTAATAAAAACCCTCAACAAAGTAGGGTTAGAGGGAACATAACTCAACATAATAAAGGCTGTATACGAAGAGCCCACAGCTAATATCATCCTCAATGGGGAGAAACTGAAAGCTTTTCCTCTACAGTCAGGAAAAAGACATGGATGTCCACTCTCACTGTTATTTAACATAATACTGGAAGTCCTAGCCACACCAATCATACAACAAAAGGATATAAAACGCATCCGGATCAACAAAGAAGAAGTCAAACTTTCACTATTTGCAGATAACATGATACTCTATATAAAAAAACCCAAAAGACTCCACCAAAAAATTGCTAGAATTAATGCAGGAATTCAGTAAAGTCACAGATACAAAATCAATGTACAGACATCTGTTGTATTTCTATACACCAATAACAAAGCAACAGAAAGAGAAATCAAGGAATTAATCCCATTAACAACTGTACCAAAAATAATAAGATCCCTATGAATAAACCTAACCAAAGAGTAAAAGAACTATACTCTGAAAACTATGACACACTGGTGAAAGCAATTGAAGATGACACAAGGAACTGGAAAGACATTCCATGCTCATGGATCGGAAGAACAAACATTGTTAACATGTCTATACTACCCATTTAATGCAAACCCTATCTAAATACCACAAGCATTTGTCACAGGGCTAGAATAAACAATCCTAAAATTTGTATGGAACCACAAAATTACCCTGAATAGCCAAAGCAACCTTGAAAAAGAAAAGCAAAGCTGGAAGCATCACAATTCCTGACTTCAATTATATTATAAAGTTATAGTGATCACGACAGCCTGGTGCTAGTACAAAAACAGACACATAGATCAGTGGAACAGAATAGGAAATCCATAAATGAACCTACAACTCTATGGTCAATTAATCTTTGACAAAGCAAGAAAGAATAGCCAATGGGGAAAAAGACAATCTCTTCAACAAATGGTGTTGGGAAAACTGGACAGCAATGCACAAAGAATGAAACTGGACCACCTTCTTACACCATAAACAAAAATAAATTCAAAATGGATTAAAGACCTAAATGTGAGACAAGAAACTATTAAAATCCTAGAGGAGAACACAGGCATTAACCTCTTTGACATCAGCCATAGCAACTTCTTACTAGATATGTCTTCTGAGGCAAGGGAAACAAAAATAAAAATAAACTATTGGGATTTCATCAAAATAAAAAGCTTCTGCACAGCAAAGGCAATAGTCAACAAAACTAAAAGGTAATTTAGGAAATGGGAGATGTTTGCCAATGACATATGTGGTGAAGTGTTAATACCCAAAATATATAAAGAACTTACAAAACTCAACACCCAAGAAAAAAATAACCCAACTAAAAAATGGGCAGAAGACATGAACAGATATTTTTCTAAAGAAGACATCCAGATGGCCAACAGACACAGGAAAAGATGCTCAACATCATTCATCATCAGGGAAATGCAAATCAAAACGACAATGAGATATCACCTCACACCTGTCAGAATGGCTAAAATTGACAATACAGAAAACAACAATACAGAAAAAAATTAAAAGTCAACAGCATGACTTTTAAAATGAACTGTTTTGGCAAGGATGTGGAGAAAAGGGAACCCTCTTACACTGTTGGTGGGAATGCAAACTGGGGCAGCCACTCTGGAAAACAGTAGGGAGGTTTCTCAAAAATTAAAAATAGACCTACCCTACAATCCAGCCATTGCACTACTAGGTATTTACCCAAAGGACATAAAAATACTAATTTGAAGGGATACATGTACCCTGATATTTATAACAGCATTATCAACAATAGCCAAATTATGGAAAGAGCCCAAATGTCCATTGACTGATGAATGGATAAAGAAGATGTGGTATATATACATAATGGAATATTATTCAGCCATAAAAGAATGAAATCTTGCCATTTGCAAGGATGGGGATAGAGCTAGGCAGTATTATGCTAAGTAAAATAAGTCAGTCAGAGAAAGACAAATACCATATGATTTCACTCATAGGTGGAATTTAAGAAACAAAACAAACAATCATAGGGGAAAAAAAAGAGGAAAACCAAGAAACAGAGTCTTAACTATAGAGAACACATTGATGGTTACCAGAGGGGAGGTGGGTCGGGGAATGGGTTCAGTAGGTGATGGGTATTAAGGAGGGCACTTGTGATGAGCACTAGGTGTTGTATGGAAGTGTTGAATCACTAAATTTTACATCTGAATCTAATATTACACTGTGTATTAAGTAACTGGAATTTAAATAAAAACTAAAAAAAAAAAGCAAAAAGCATGCAAGATTAAAAAAAAACACAGATATACATAAAGGAGGGAGGAGATACAGAATGGGTTAAAATGTGAGTAAAGCTTTGCTTCTTGATTTGGGTGCTGTGTACATGGATGTGTTCACTTTCTGAAAATTCATAAGCTCTGCATTTAAATTTGAGCATCTTTCTGTTGTGTTATGCTTCACTTAGAATTTTACCAAAACAAAGTAAAACAAAAACTGCTTAGTGGAAAATTCAGCTTTAAATGCATACATAGAGAAGAATAGCTAAAAACCAATGAGCTAAGCAGCCATCTCAAGAAATTAGAAAAAGATCAACAAATTAAACCCAAGGAAAGTAGATGGAAGGAGATCATAAAAAATAAAGATAAGAGCAGAAAGGAAATAAACAGAAAACATACATAGAGGATCAAGAAAACCAGAAGTTGGTTCTTTGAAAAGATTAATAAAGTAAAAAATCCCCGGTGAGGGATAGGTAGAAGGATAAAGAATCTGAAATGAAAAAGAAGCACCATCTAGCTGCTGACACTTTTTTTTTGTCCTCTCTCCTGGGTGGAGCTGTCCCTAAGTCTCCCTGGGGGCATTCAAGCTCGAAGCAGGGATCCCAACAGATCCTTGGAGGCCAGATAGAGGATTGGCCATGACACCACAAAGTCCAGTACCTTCTGTGCCACATATTTTTACCCCTAATCCTGGATTACGGGGGTGGGTCTCTGCATTTCAGTCCAAGAAGTGGGAAGGCTTTTGACGGGTCAGATGGTGGAGCACTGAGTTCCCTAGGGTTGAGATAGGACATGTAAACCAAGAATGACAGACGATCCTATTGAAGAGCTCCAGATGGTAGAAAGTACAGCTCCTGGCATAAAGGGAGAGGGTCAGACGGAGACCTTACCCCATATCCTATCCTGATTACTAATGCCTTAAGCCAGCTCTTGACCTGCTGGTGTGTGCTCTAGAGGTCTTTCAGGGAAGCATGTACTTTTCTTAGGTATTAGCCAACTTTTTCCAGATTGGTGGTGCTGTGAGGTGCAAGGATGCGTTGGGGCAGATGTGTAAATGTATGAAGGACAGTGTTGAGAGTGTGTTGGTGGAGGAGGGAAGCAATCTCAGCATGACTTTTTTTTTTAATTTTTTTATTGTTATGTTAGTCACCATACATAACATCATTAGTTTTAGATGTAGTGTTCCATGATTGTTTGTGCATAACACCCAGTGCTCCATGCAGAACGTGCCCTCTTTAATACCCATCACCAGGCTAACCCATCCTCCCACCGCCCTCCCTTCTAGAACCCTCAGTTTGTTTTTCAGAGTCCATCGTCTCTCATGGTTCGTCTCCCCCTCCGATTCCCCCCCTTCATTCTTCCCCTCCTGCTATCTTCTTCCTCTTTTTTTTTTCTTAATATATATTGCATTATTTGTTTCAGAGGCACAGATCTGAGATTCAAGTCTTGCACAATTCACAGCGCTTACCAGAGCACATACCCTCCCCAGTGTCTATCACCCAGTCACCCCATCCCTTCCACCCTGCCCCCCACTCCAGCAACCCTCGGTTTGTTTCCTGAGATTAAGAATTCCTCATACCAGTGAGGTCATATGATACATGCCTTTCTCTGTTTGACTTATTTCGCTCATCAGCATGACTTTTAAAATGAACTGTTTAGGGGGCGCCTGGGTGGCTCAGTCATTAAGTGG
Organism: Neomonachus schauinslandi; assembly: GCF_002201575.2. Lineage (NCBI taxonomy): Eukaryota > Metazoa > Chordata > Mammalia > Carnivora > Phocidae > Neomonachus > Neomonachus schauinslandi. The sequence continues at coordinate 10,110,345 of NC_058414.1, forward strand.
CTGCCTTGGGCTCGGGTCGTGATCCCAGAGTCCTGGGATCGAGTCCCACATCGGGCTCCCTGCTCAGCGGGAGGCCTGCTTCTCCCTCTCCCACTCCCCCTGCTTGTGTTCCTGCTCTCACTGTCTCTGTCAAATAAATAAATAAAATCTTAAAAAAAAAAAAGAACTGTTTAGGATCAGTAAGAGCATTTTGAATATTGACTTATAAAACTGGATCAAGGTGAGAACCTCAAATGAATGTCAGGGGCCTATTTCAGAAGACCTAACTGTTGAATAGTTTTCGTGACACTAAGGCATGAGATGTACTGCGGTGTAATTTCTGATACATGGTCACCAGATATTCCCGTGACCATACTTAACAGGGCTGATATGTTACCAGCTCCCGGGACACAGCTCACAGAAATCCACCAAAATAGCTCTCCCGGAGTCATGTAACACAGACAGTCACGCTTTAATCTTGTGAATGGGCTGCCTGACAAGGTAAAATCCTCAGAGGTGGGCTAGTCTGGCAAGAAGTGAAGAATCCACCCTAGTAGGAAAAGCTGCTTTGTCCCTGGATTCCCCTTTGCCTCACAGGGTGCCTCTCTTCTCCCCCTACCCAATTTTCCCTTAGATTCTAGGAGACATTAAACTTTCTCACAGTTTGATGCTCAGTCAGGACTAACGTGGTCAGCTGCAGATGGGACCACAGTTTTCTGTGGAGAGAATCTTGCAGGCTAGGAATATTCAGACCTGCAGTTCCGGCCCAGGAGAGCCCACCCACCAGTCTGGCTCCCTGCCACACAGGACGTGGTAGCTTGAAGCTCATATAGAGATGCCAGGCCATCTGGCATGCTGCATATTGAATCGGCTGCTGCTTTTCCCAGGTGCAGTTGATTCCAAAGTCTAGGATACAACTGAATCCTGGGTCCCTCTAAGAGACCTCTGACATCAAGAAAGAAGCCTTACGGCAGGCAAATTCCTTTCCTGAAAAGGGGACAATGCACTCCACTGATGTGGGATTTCATAAAAAAAAAATATTTTCAGGTTTAGAATTTACTGTCTCTTGGGAAAAACTCATTTCTGATTTGGAGGCATTGATCTTCACTAGATGGCAGAGTTGGGGAGGCCATCCAGGAAGAGAGTCTACAGACAGCAAGAGGTATGATGGGGCAGGTTAGTGTCAGGGCTGTTAGAGAAAAAAGTGATGAATGAGGCACACATGCCATCCCATAAAACCCAGAACTATTAACCTGGTTAATGGTGCATGCCTTTGATGGGCTAGCAGGGCCTCCCTTTCCACATGTCTGGCATGCACAGGCCAATCTGTGGAACTGGAAATTTCAGGGTCTTTTTCTGGGTAGGCTCAGAGGGCAGTCTATACCAGATAATCACGAATTGTCCTAAAGGAAAGTGTTTGGAGGTGGGAGAGGTGACAGAAGATCATCGAACACACCAAGTTCAGGCTCTTGCTTGTGTCCGAGATGGTCAAGCAAGAGGAGCAGGCGTCATTTAATTTGACATAAATATCCCAATAGTAACTATTCCCTTACTTCTACACTTCCTCGAGGTGTCAGGAATCACAGGCTTTATGAAATTCTTACTATCTTGCATCTGGCTTAACTTCTTGCCCGCAGCCAGCTTGGAGCTTCCTATAAGCTTTGCATCATCCTTCCGCGTTTCATGCAGAATCTCAGGACACCCTGATCCTTTAGGCGAGTTCCGTATTCCTTGGCTCCTTTCCAGCCTTAGCAGGTGGCGGGGGCGCAGGAACAATCTTCTCCTGTGCCTCTTCGCTCCGCCGCCGACAGAGGGCGCTGGACGGGCTGTGCGTCGGGACCCCACAGCCCCGCCAGGTTGAGCAGGTGATGGAGCCAAGTTAGGACCCTCGCGAGCCCTCAGGGGAGCCGGATCTTCTTTGAAGAGTCCATCTCTTATAAGAATTTGCTTTGTGCAGTTGCCTCGTGTGGTTACTTCGTCTGTGTCAAGTATCCAGAGCTTCTATTTAACCGGTTCTGGTGTTTTAATATTCATTGTTTTGTATGGAGTTTGCCTGAAATTTATTTTGTCCAATCTGGGAACTACCTGTGATTAGGCTAGTAGAAGGAGTGAGGTCTCGTGGCAGATGATTTTGGCTATGCTTTTCCATGTTCCCACACCCTTTTTGCCTTTTCCCTTCTGTTACTGGTTTTTTTTTTTTTTTTTTTTTGACATGATCTAATCCTCCCCTTCTGAAAGATATTTCATATTATTTCTATTCTTTATTCTTTCATCTGTTCCTTTGTTAAAGGGCCAGACAGGCCTTAAAATTTTAGCATTCACTAGAAATTCATGTTCTCTGTTATGGAAATAAAAGAAGCCTCTTTTTTTCAGGGGTAACTATTAATGGAGAGAGGTGGGGGGGCAAAGATCAGAGGTTTTAAGTATAAGGAATAGAAGTCCCATGAAAGGCTTGAATATATAGTTTCAAATTTCTAGATTTTGTATAAAAATAGCAGTGCTTCATGTATGTCGTCCTCTGGTAGATGGTGTGGTATTTTAACTATATTTTCTCCAAGGCTATGGAGGGCATAATGACATAGTTCCTCCCTTAGAAGACACGTTCTCTGGTTTGGATTTTAAAGAGAGATTGGCACTCATTATGGTGAAGCTGAAAGAAACACAATTAGCTCTTTTCTCCTTTCAGCTTTTTGTCTGTCCTCTTCTCTCAGGTAACAGCTAGCAGTAGAAATGTGGGTCTAAATATGGACCGGGACCTGCCAACTCTGGTTTTGCTTGGAAAACGGGAAACAGGGCTAAGGTTAGCAGCTGCTTCCAGGGACAAGGCATTGCTTGCATTTTCTAGACCTTGTGGGTGCTTTTGGGTTTTTCAGTATTCGTGGGTATCATATCAACTCTAGGATTTTGAGAAAGTGGGAAACATGAGAGACTGAGGTCTGGATTAATGAGAATTTGTGAGGAGTTAGTGCTTTTTTATAGTATAAGAACTCCGAACTCTTTCTTGGCTCTACAAAGCCCATATGGATAGCATCGCTGGCATCATTTGCAAATGGCCCTGGAGTTGACTTGGGGAAAAACTGTCTTGGTTGATGACAGCAACTCCTGGGGTAACCTCTGAACTGGCCCCAGGTATGTGCAAAGGACCAGTGAAAAAGTGTCTAGGAAGGCACACATGGTGTTCAGGCAGGTTCCCCTGACCTCTGTGGGTTTCTGTCCTTACAAGAACACTACAGCTGTGCATGACATAGACTTGGCTGAAAGACTCAGTGGGTCAAAAGGAAGAAATGTAAGTTGGGAAAGAAGTAGAAAAAGGAAAATTCTCCCTTTCCACTACTCTTCTAGCAGCAGCTTCCAGGACCTGAATCAAAGAAGGAAGAGTTGCTAATCACTAAATTGGTTGGTCAAATTCCCAGTGTGGACTGGCCCGTGTTTACTGAAGAGCAGAGTAACGCTGCTTTAAAAGGTGGTACCTCTCTGCCACCTCCTTATTCCAAGAAGTTGGACAGATCAGAAGACTGCATTCTGTCGTTGTAGCACTCATTTGCCATACATATCTGTCCAGGGACTACTTGCTTCCCTCCCTTACCCATATTTCTCTGTCTCTTCCTCTAGATGGCTCAGGGGCCATCTGTGGGAAAGATAAGACATAATGGTTATTGTCCTTGAGCATAAGTCTCTTGCTTTCTACACAGGAGTTCTGAGCACTAGCTTAATTAGTTCATTAATTAATTGAATAAATATTTATTAGGCCCCTCTTAGGGAGATGCTACTAGAAATAAAAAAATCTTTAAAAATGTTATCTTGTGTTGAAAATATGGATGATTTTTACTTTGATCTTTTCTTCAGATTTTGTCAGGAACAGGTAAACTTTAAAAAAATGTATATACAAATGGGATTCATACACACCTAACAAATACAATGAAATAGAGAAGACTCTGGATTTATGTGTGAGGAGGCAACTGACATCGTGGATAGTGTCTGTCTTCTAATTTGAACTTTCCCTATAGCTTTTTATGGTGGAGCCTACTGAGCTCCTCACTCAGAATCATCTGGATGGGAGGAAGGCCATATATTAGCCACTCCACTTCCTTCTTCTGGTCAAGGATTTGCTAGTGCAGTGACATCTGGGTTCCCATTTTGATGGGAACCATATAATTTTCCTGCCAATCATTCTGGGAGGTATGCCCCCAGCACTGACTCCAACTTCAAAGTTCTATCTAGTGTATTACCTGATAAGCCACCCTTCATGGGACTGGAATCCTGCACTAAAACTCCACCTTACTGGTGGAAGCCCTTCTGGCCTACTTTGATCTTACCAGGATGTCATGGTTGGCTCTGAGGTCAGACTGCCAAGGTTCAAGTCCTGGTCCTGCTCTGTGAATAGTGGACCAGTTGCATTACCTTCCTGCACCTCAGATTCCTTATCAACAAAAAGGGAAAAATATTATCTGCCTCCCAGGACTTTCATGAAGGTTAAGTGGGACAATACGTCTTCGGTGCTCAGCATGGTGCCTGGCACACCGGGAGAGCTCAGAGATGTTTAGTTGCACTATTACTATTATGACTCCTCTATTCAGGACATCAGTCTTATGCCAAATGGCAGCCCAGGGGTCAGATTTATAAGCCATGCACAGATCCCCAGGGACACGCACAGGCCACCCCCTGTGGGATGGCTGTAGCCACCTCATGCCCATCTGCTCTATCTAATTGGACATCACGGTAATCAGCTGGCCATGCCCTTCGGACAGGGCTTCACCTACCTGGCTGCAGGTCCAGACACAGCGTCTTAGTTAGGTCAAGTTCCCTTGTCTGCCCCACATACTCTCCTGCCAAATGTGGCCTCTCTCTGCCTTCACCTGCAGAGGCCTTTAGGAGAGAGCTATTGTGTCCCCATCTCATGGAGATTAAAATGGGCAGAATACTCCCTCCCTACCTTGTTGAAGCACTGTCTAGGGGCAGAGATATGGAGAGCCTCATCAGCCCTGCTTGTTTCTAGTTCCCTGTGTCTGTGGTCTTGAGTAAAAGAGATTAATTTTGCGTACAGAGTGGCTTTGAGAGGGACGGAGAGAATCTTTTTTTGGGGAGTGCTAATTTCACTCTACCACATCGGTACAGGTGAAAATCACCCCTGAGTCCTTCCAGTTTCTTCTTATTTCCCCTCTTGCTAGGAAAGGGGTGCTGGAAGGTAGTCCGCACATGCATTTTGTCCCCAAGTCCTGTCCCTATCCTGCCCCGTCACACTTCTAGCCACCTGGTTCCTAGCAGGTCAAGGGCTTCCAGGAAAGGCTGGGCTCTTCACTTTCTCTGCATCTGTTCCTTCTGACCACGAACCCCACTCCATCAAATGCCCAACATCCCCATGACTCTTCCCTAAGGCTGACAAGCACAAACAGGTGAGTCTGTGTACGCTCCAGGTCTACCACACACAATACCACATCTCTCAAAGACTGTTTCTTCTCAGATGCAGTGGTGATGCTGTCCTCCTCATGGTGCTGTCATCAACATAACAGGATGTAAGAAAGTGGACACAAGGGAAATCAATGAGAGTTCTCACGTTATGGCTCCTTCCACTCAGTTGGTACACATGTTCGAGCCCATCTCAGTCCTATTCCCCATGCTTGCACCTTAGAGTCTCTCACTGCCTCCTTGCCGGAGGAGCGCTCGGACATTTTGATCTTCTCTGTCATCAATGAAGACATACCAGAGGACCAGCACCAGTCCAGTGTGCCCAGGGCTGAGAGGCTTCCTGGGACTGGGAACTTTCAGAGCCAAAACCAGGATCCCTCTGAGCAAAGCGGGATGAACTGCTCACCCTACTCTTCAGCCTGCAGACTTTCTCATCAGCTTGTTGAATTTTCTTTTTACAAACACCACAGCCCCCATATGGCAACTCTCCACAGATGCATTCCAGACTATGTCTTCCATGACTCCTCCATTGGCACTCACCAGGTCATGTGGACAGGCCTCCTCTGAGAGTTTCTTCTTCCTTATTTCCATGGCCCCGCTCTTTTGGTTTCTCTGATGCTACAGTTACGATTACTACCCAACAAAGGAACCAAAACCTTAACAGCTTAAAACAGCACTGCATTATGATCTCTCAAAGTTCCGTGAGGTGACTGGGTTCAGCTGGACAGCTCTCCCTTGGGGTATCACATGCTGTTACCATGGATAACAGCTGGGCTGCACCTGTTATCCCCTGGGTGGGGATGCCTGGAGCAGCTGGGCTGGCCAACGATCTTTCCATGCAACCTTACACATGGCCACCTTGGGCTTCTCCTAGCACAGCTGTCTCACAGCTCCAAGAGTGAGTGTTCTAAAGGGTAGGAAGTGGAAGCTACCAGTCTGTTAAAATCTGGGCCTGGAAGTTGGCACAGCATCACTTTAGCATGGAAACTCGCACAGGAGAGGAGACTTGAATGCCTCCTCTCGAGAGGACTGTCAAGGAATTTGTGGCCATACTTCATCCTGCACACTGGATGATTTCTCTTCCTCCTCCTCCATTTCCTCCCCTTCTTTGTCAGGACTCTGTCCTCGACTCTCACCTATCCCTGCCGGCCCACCCCCACCCCATGCCTTCCTGCCTTTGCAGGTGCTGTCCCTTGCCTGCAATGCTTTCTCTACCACTTGGCCCCCCAACGCCAGCCCTTCCTTCCCACTGGCCCCGTCTGCCAACAAGCTCCTCTTATGCATGGGTGATGATCAACTCTGTACTGCAAAGCTGGGCTGGGTGCTCCTTCTCTTCACTGATACAGGACACAGTAAAAAGTATGTGCTTAGAGTAAAGCACATTGTTACCGGAATGCAAGAGCCTTGGCAGCCAGGGACCAAGCCTCTACCTCTAGATCTGAGGTCCTGAAGATGAGTACGGTTCCCAGGAGGCCTCTAGCACTCTAGGGTTATGAGAGGCAGGTGAATCTGTATGTTCTTTTATTGACACAGTGACTCAAGTTTACGCCAGAATAGTCTGTCTGTGATAATAGGGCCTGATCATCTATTTGTATTGATTAAGAGCTTTTGTCTCATTGGGAGCATCTGACAACTGAGGGCAAGTCTGCTGTGTGTGTCTCCTCACTTGTATGTCTCTGTATGACTTGTTTTCCCACATGGACCTCTGCCCTCCCACTGCCACATTCCCCTTGTTTCATTGGCCCTGTTCAGCCAGACCCACTGCACACTTAGATTGGCCTCTCTAGCCCAAACGTTATTACTGTGTGAATATTTCCAACCATTTGACTCTGGTCTGCTAAAGAGTGAGTGATTGTATATTTGGTGATGTGGGTTCCTTCCTCTACCATTCCAGGAGCTTCCTCTCCAGCAAGATTACTTCTTTTAGGCTTTTAAAGCAAAATGTGAAGGAAATAAGGAAGGGAAGGAGAGCACCGTGAGTGTGAGCTACAATCAGGAGTGGGTTAGTGGAGAAGTTTAGGTGGGAGGAAAACCGGAGGGATTAAGTGGTGAAAGAGGAAGATGAATTTTAGGAGTGTCGTGTGAACTGTACATTCTTTTCTCAAACTTTAAGACATATAAGAACATAGGCAATATTGAAATTACTTTATGATTGTTGCAGAGTGCAACTTTGACCATGACTTCCCTTTGGGATACTATATTTTTTTTTTTTTTTTTTTTTTTAGATTTTTTATTTATTTATCTGAGAGAGAGAATGGGAGACAGAGAGCATGAGAGGGGGGAGGGTCAGAGGGAGAAGCAGACTCCCCGCCGAGCAGGGAGCCCGATGCGGGACTCGATCCGGGGACTCCAGGATCATGACCTGAGCTGAAGGCAGTCGCTCAACCAACTGAGCCACCCAGGCGCCCCTGGGATACTATATTAAACTGGGTGAACAACGGCGTTGTCATGGTGCCCCAGGAATTAGATAATAAAAACAAGATGACATAATGATATGCATGCCCACTGTCTTGCAAATATTTATATGGAGCCATACTTGTTCCTCACAAAAAACCTGTGAGGCCGTGTGAGGGCCGGGTTTATGCTGAGTCTCCCCAAGTAGACTTGAGACTTCTTGAGGGCTTGGAGCCTGTGACTCAAATATTTACTGCACTACAAATGGAGACGTCTCCTTGGAAATAACAAATCAGTGATTGAAAATGGCAGCCCCCGGTACAGTTCTTTGCCATACTGCTGCTAACAACAGAGCAGTCCTGGTGAAAGTACGTCCACATTCAAATAAAAGGCTGCAACAATGTGTCACCTGAACCATCTGGATTGTCGACCCGACAAGATCCCTGTGTCTAATCATGGATCTGGGTGGCCCCCCAGCTCCAGCAGGGCTCGTCCTTGCTCTCGTTGCATTGCCGGAGAGGAGAAAGCATGGGCCAGAAATGGTAATGAGGGGAAGCCAGCTAGTTCTCCTGGAGCCCTGCTTTTCCTTCAGTGTCCTTCGGTCTTCAACGCTAGCTGCAAAGCATTTCCCACAGAAAACTCTCCAAATAAAGCCATTCCGTTCACAGTCATCACCATGACACCCACTTGGCCATTCCCTGAGGAGAAATGCCGAGTGGAATGGACGCTGCTGATTTGACCCCTCTCAGAGTGGCACTGCAGTCCCTAATTCAAAGCCTTCTACTTACATAGCAGACGTGGCTGTACCAGACACATCTGGCCCTCGTGGGGTGAATCAGTTCATCTTCATGGGGCTGCCTTATCGGCACTCTACATTAACTTCATTTGATAGATGAAGAGACAGAATGGGCCACACCGGGGTGAGTGTTGAGCCCACATACCTCTTGCTTGGAAGCCCCCTGCCTAAGTGTGGACTGAGAGGCAAATCCTGACCCCCTCCCACCTGTGTAAATTTTACCTCACCATACTCAATGGGTGTCGTTAAAAACTTACAGCAGGACTAGGTGCTTAGATTTGCTGTTAAGTATAATCAGGGGCCACCGTGTGTTTTTTAACTTTGGGATGATGGATGGAAATGGATTGGAAATGTGCTGATGTTTGAGGGACATTCTTCTGACAAATGCTGGGTGACAGAATCAGCGCAAGCAGTAATCGGGGCGTGACTCTGGAAGTGAGGGCAGAAATGGGAAAAGGCTGAATGTGAGGGGCCGGCGTGGACGTGGGGCAGGACCAGTGACCTGAGCAGGGGCAGGAAACCAAGGCAAGGCAGAGCGGTCAGAAAGGACTGCGGATTTCTGGTTTATACCCAGACAGCTGTGAGAAGGCCACGCTCATGACTGTGACAACATGACACAACTCAAGGAGGTCCCTTTGGGAGAAACTCTTTAGCCGTAATCAGTGGTGGCTGAAGGCACACTACTCTATTCGTCCTGCTAGCGATGGGGAGCTACAGTGGACAGGGAGCTATTTGGAACAGATCAAGAGAAAGATGCCTTTCCTGTAGAATCATTGCTTCTGGGTAACGCAAGCCCCAATTTTGAAGGAGTTCCGATAGCAGCACATAATCAGCAAGGGCTGTGGTGACTCCTGAGGCTTGAGTCTGGTCCCCTCTTAGCCTGACTGCATATATTAAAAAACAGTAATGGGGTTACAATAACGATACAACAGTGTAAGATTTGATCAGGATGAGGAAGGCTAAAACTTCACTAGTTCTTTCTTTTGTCAGGGTTAAAATTTGCATCTTTTTGCAGTTCTCAGATTATAGCAATTATTACTATAGTCAAACAGCCAAGGGCCCACTAGGGAAAATTTACGCCAGAGAAAAGGAAACAATTCAGGTTTTACTTCTTTTGCGTTTTATTATGCATGTAACTCCTGGGAGAGTGCAGGAAATATTTGTTTTGAAGTTTCCTAATTTGGTAATACTTCCAAATCTGATTTAGTCAGACCTTTAAAAAAATCATATAAATCAATAGCAATTACCTAATTCTAAATTGAATCATAACCCCAAAGAAATGTACTGTTAGAACATTACAGACTCCAGGTAATCAGTGATATACTTCTACTCTCATGAAAGGAAAAAATAAAAACAGAAAATAAAAATAAAATAAAAACCTCATTTATTATTTTAATTTAATCCTCAGATAGAAGGAATGGCCTTCTGTTGTATTTCAGCATTTAAAATCTGGCCAATGTGCAACATTTGTAAAATAATTTTTAATTTTAAGAAGGTATAATTTACCAATTAGATTAATGTGTTTATTACTGTTTAGAGACTGCAAGAGTCTTATTTTTGTTAATATCAAAAACTTCTGTAACCTTCTGGATATGGCCTGGCTTCTGCATTTTTATTATAGCAAGAGGACCTTTGATGCTTTATTACATTAATGAAAGATAGCCATATTAGAACATTTTGTACATTCAACCCCTTCCTATTTGTTCATTTGGCACTTTTTCAATCATACATTTTTGAAAATATCAATTATCTCATTTTAAAAATATAAATTCATACAGCATATTATATACAGTTTTAATGCATTCAGACTCCTAAAGCTATAATCCATTATAGCATTCTAATTTATTTGATTTATACGTGTGCCCTGAGTTAATATTCTAATCATTTCCAAACTCAATTAAGTTTTTCTTGATAAATTTTTAGTTTTTGACGAATTATATTACATTTGTACAGAATAATACATTCTTTGTATCTTGAACACTAGTTTGATGTATTTGCATCCACCAGCTCAATTTCACTTTCACCCATTTGTCCAGAGCACTGAGATACTGCCAGTCCAACAGGTATACTGCCAAGTGACATATTCTCAAGTTTGCACCAGGACATTTGTAAAATGTCATTTTTCTAAAGTGTTCAATTTTTAGTTTTTTGACTATGACTGGGCAAGCCACTGGTTATCCTAGGACATGGCTACTTAACCAAGTTTGAATATACTTTCACTCAATTATGACAATATTTTACATAATTTACAGAGCTGGTTTTATATTATAATATCTTTCTAATGGTACTTAAAGTGTTTCTTCATACTTCTGATGAAGACAATTATATTAAGTGGTTTGTTATTTGAATGTACAAAAAATGTTCTATATGTCACAGAAATCTCGAAGAGAACTGCCTCGAAAGGAACAGCACTATTGCCAGATTAATTTATACACAAACCCCTCTTTTTCACATTAGCTCATAAAATTTCACATTATTCTTAATACTTATTTCCTTGCCTCTAAAAAGACAAATCCTTGTAGGATGTGCTCATTCCTGCACCATTTTGAGCTGATACTACATTTTGACCCTACGTGGTTTTTTTCTCAATTAGTTAGAACTCCAAAGAAGAAAATAGGTGGACAGTAAAGAAAGCCTCTCCACCCAACTTCCAATGTAGATTAGGGCATACTGTCAGCTATTATGTCTAATATTCATTACTAATGCAAGTTTTTACTTTTTCTGTTCTTACTGCCATTTGGGAAGTCATATTAGGTACCATGAGCTGGAAAGCATCTTTATCCCCAAATCAAGCCCATCTATGTCCTTTATGATAAATAATGCTATTTGTGGGATGGGGAAGATACTGGCATGACTTGGGCAAAGGAGGGCATGCTGGGGAGGATGGAGAAGCAGGGTTGAGGAGTGAGGGGGGTCTTGTTTGGTCTTGGCAGCAGGGCAGAGAAGTTTCAGTTCATGTAGTCAGAAAGCAGAGCCATGAGGCTTTTGGGCAGATGGTATCAGAGTTGAGTTCAAGGCATTTTGTCTGGTATCAAGGATTAGGAGGAGAAAAGCTAGAGTCAGGGAGATAAATATGAAGGAAAAGGAAATCTCTTGTTGGGAACTTCATTGTGACTAAACCAAAGTCAAGGGCCCAACCACATCTCATAAAATCATGTCCCCTCTACATCTGATAGTATCAAATCTCCTGACTGTCTACACACTCTACATGTGGCTAATTAATGCAAAAGAAAGGGGCACTTGTGTCATTTCTAGGAGAGATACCATAAGCTTCTAATGGGCAGACACTAGACCTTTCACTTTCAAATCTCTGATCCTTGAAATATAGTAGGTCTTATAAAATGCTTACTGAGTGGATGAATAGAAATGAGAGTGAAGAAAAATGGGAGCAAAACATGAGCATATAGAGAGCATATAGTTTTTCTTGAATGAGTCAAATGATAATAGACAACTTTAGGTTCCTGGCCACATATGCTTTTCTCTGAGAACTGGATGGTTGGAACAAGGGAGTATTTCATCATTGCCTTTCAGAAGTGCTACACTGAATCCCTGCTCTGAACAAGAAGGTGCAGAAAGGGATTTGTGCATTTAGCACTCTCCAGTACCCAAGTGGGAAGGGAAGGACTTGTAGATAAGGGTAAATTCTGCATTCCTTCAGCTGGTAAACACGAGGCCCACATGGCTATTTCTTTGTGCAATGGGAAATGTACCAGTATGGGGACCTATGAAAAGAATCCTTCTTTAACTGTAAAAATGATTTTTTTTTTCAAAGACAGATAAAAATTTTAGAAAATAGCTCAGTAAAATACACGATGACAAGTTTATACACCCAGAAATATCAGTAGATCAGGCATCAAAGAAATAGGTTGGTGGTAGTAATGTATTATCTGCATCCTGGGGAACTGTGGCCAGAGTCAAAGATCAGGGAAAAGCGTGGAATATCCCCAACATGATGGGGCCATGAGCAGGGAGCCTTGAAGAACTGGCTCAAGCAAAGCCAAAACTGGATGATTGGATACAGCAGGGGCAACTATTGCAAAGTTAGAGAGCACCTGGAGGAGCCACAGAGTTAGAAAGTTAAGGGATCTAAGTCAAAAGGTCCTGAATCCAGAGGCCTATGAATGACCATGAGCCAAACTTCTCTTTGAAACGAAAAGAAATGGCCCCCTGAGCTGGTTTGGATGGCTGTTGCCCAACTGCTCTAGAGCTCACCTCTTACTGTTTTTAAGCATTTCATAAATCTATGGCTTTCTAACATGGCACATTTCTAAGGGAATGCAATGCAACAGAACAAAGAACAAAGCAGTTGAACTCTGTTTTATCCCGAGCAACAGGAATGGGAAAAGTACTCACGTTCCACAAAGTAAGAGCTAGCATCAATCTTCCAGATGATCTGGCCCCGATGAGAACCATTGACTCCACGGTTCTTATAGTCCAAAAAGTTTTCTGACAAGACCTCATCTATATTCCCGGGAAAGAAAGAAAGCAGAATAGAAAAATATATCAGCTAACAGCATATTTAGGAAAAAAAAAAAAAGGATATTAATGCTACCTCCAACTCAACAGAAGAAAAAGCACCTGGAATCAGAATCAGAGAGGTAGAAGTATCCTCAGGTACCCCCTGAACCAACCCCTTCGTAATGCAAGAATCTCCTCCCCACTCTGCAATACTCCCAAGATCATCTAGCTAGTTCATGAACACTTCCAAGGAAAGAAAATAATTGCTCCTGTGGCTGTCCATTTCACTTTTGAATAGCCCTTACATGTGTGAAATCTGAGTGTGAAAATCTTCTTCCTAAAACTTTCAGTAGCTGGTCTCTATTGGGGTCTGTGAATGAGCCATAAAGAAAACATCCAATCACATTTTCTATTTGGGCCCCAGTCATCATAGGCCCCAACCTATAGCATCTCTTCTCCAGCCTGAATACCTATCATCCTGTAATACCCGGCACTCATTCATGAATATATCCATCCATCCTTCATGCACTCATACATTCATTTGTTCGTTCAACAGATATTTGTTGAGATTGAACCATCTGTTATGCTGAGGAAAATGCAAGAGCCATGGATGGGCAAAACCAAGATGGTCCTTTTTGAACGAAAGCTTACAAACAATTGAGGATACAGACTTTAAACACCAAGTAAAGAAATAAAGGTATTATTACAAGTTGTGATGGCGGATAGGAAGGAAAAGAACAGGGTGCTCTGACAGGGAGTTTCAAGGAGGGAGGCCAACAGGGGTTCAGGGAAGCATTGAGGGATAAAGAAGCCACAAGGGTAGAGATGAGGGTGGGTGTGTGGAGGGCAGAAAGAGAGGCCCTGACGTGGTGTCCAGGGCCCAAGTTGAGGGACAGCATGGTGGCACTGAGAGGAGCTTGTGGGGGACTATGTACTTTTCCTTTCCTACTCTTTCTCTGCTCATCACATTGCAACTGTCAATATCCTTCCTACAGCTGGTGTCCAGAGAGGAACACAGCATTCCTGGATAGGACATATCTCTGAAGACCCAGCTGACTTCCTCCTCTCTGGGTCTAGACCTCATGTTTTCAGTGCAGACTAAGACAGGGATATGAATTTTATTTGATCATCTCTGGGGCCCTGGCAGTTCCCACTTCACCAGAAAGTAACCACTTGAGCTAGATGGATCTGAGGCTGTGGGAAAACCATGTTTAAGAATCCAAATCCACCACAGTGATGGGAGGAATTAAGAGAACTCAGGGGCTCCTGAAGGCAGGCCCCAAGCCCCAGCTCTGCAGAGAGGAGCTCGGTCATGGTTATCCTTTTTGCAACTAAGATACCCTGAGGTTCACGTCCTGCATCTGACAGGATTGGGAGAACAGGCTAGAATGAGATGCAAAGAGGGCAGGTCTTATAGCTAAAGGACCCAGCTCTCAAGGCCCTTTGTGCCATGCACCAATGGTATCACCTGCAAAGTAGGGGACGGAGTCCTAATAACTGGGGCCTCCTAGTGGAGGATTAAATAAGGTAACTGGTCAACGTGCTTGTGACCTGCCATGTTGATTGCACATTTTTGGCTGTCTCTTCTTTGGCAAAGATGACTGGGCAAAGCACAACAGTCTGCTTCATTAATGGCAAGAACTCTTTGCATCCCTTGGAAAATCACTTGGTTGCAAAATTTGCCAGTCTTAATATTCACAGTGTGTGCTCACAGCCTTGGTTGGGTTACTAAGATGATGACATAATATGTCTTTTACAGTAATTGCCTCATTTCTGCAAAAAGGACATAATATTTTCCTAGCTCCCTAGGTCTTCAGTACAGATACAACGAGTCTCACATCCAGATAGAGATTCGCTTTGTTATGGCAATTCTCTAAGGAGAGGTATTTACTTGAATCTATCCACTCTGATCACCAGAATATTCATTTTAACAGTTACAATCAGGTATCCATGTAAATAATACCTAGAAAGGGGATGTTCATTCATGCATTAGGCAATTGTGTAGTATTTCCTCCACTTTATGCACTGTGTTAAACCATGGGGACACGCTGGTAAACATGGTCTATGTTCTCAGAAAGTTTCTAATAAATTTGGGGATTTATTCAAGAAAATAGACAATTTCATTAGATTACAGTAAGTATATAAGAATGGGTTAAATATCAAGGAAGCTCAGGGGCACAGATGAGAAATGGATGGGGTGAATAGGTGGGAAGAATCTGAAAAGACTAAATGAGGATGGTAAAATAACACACATTTTAAAGACAACAAGATACATGCTGCTGTACACGTTGAAATGCAACACATTTTAAGAGACTGTCAGTTGGTCCTAATAAATAGCCCATTCTCTTACACTAATAATACTTCATAATAAATACCACACAAGAAAATAGAATAGTCTATATTCTTGCCTGGACCATCTGTGCTGAGAGGTCAGCTCCTTCCCCAAAGGCATTTATTGCCAATTGTTAGAAAAGTTACTGGTCTTTGCTTGGCAATCCAAGTGTATTGTGGGGGTCAGATGCAGAAAAACAGAATCAGTCCAGATAGTTCATGCAAAAGGGGATTTAATGCAGGGAATTAGGTTTTGGAGAAATGGACTCTAGGCTGGGCCTCTGGGAACAGCCCCAGAATAAGAGAGTAACTCCAAGGCCCTGCTTCTGCCTCACTCAGAAAGGACTTGTGGGAACTGCTGTGTTCAAGAACCTCATAGAGCAGCTGTAGCCAGTGAGCAGAGAGTGCCCAGCCCGTGGCAGAATGAGTACCTGCCACCACCACATTGCTCATGAAGCGAGTGAGCGGACAGCAGGGCATCATGGTAGAAAGCTGAATTTCTCGAAGCCATGCTTGAGGCAGCCACAGGCTAACCAGTAGGAGGAACCGCAGGGTTCACTTCCTCCTTCCTCATCTTGTACAACTGCACCCGACGAAGGGACCAGTGTGCATCTGGAAGATGGTTGCACAGGAGTCTGAAACATGTAAGTTTTTGGGACCAGATTCTGCACTAGAAGAAGGCACTGGAGAAGAGACGGGGTCTGAAATGGACGGTGGGGGCCCAGCCAGACCCTTTGCCACCCTGAGGATTGGCAGTCCCTGGGTCCTATGTCCCAAAGTTCTTTTTTTCATATTCTTTGTCATGGTGGAAGTCCTTTTATGGGAGCAATGTTTGTGTAATTACAGGGATATTTACAGCCCCTTGAGGCAGGAAGGCTAGGCTACCTTAGCAGGTATGTGGTCTTGGGCATCTTATTCAATCCCTCTGTGTCTTTACCTCCTCACTACAACATGGGTACACTATTAATACCAACCTCAAAAGTCTGTTGTGAAGTCTGAGTGAATGAAGATAGGTAGTGGTCTTAGAACAGACATCACTAGTAAGTAGATATTTCTGTTTACAGTCTGGGCTAACAACAGGGCTCTCTATGGCAAAGCTCTATGATTAACAGGCAAAACCATTAATAATAACCTGGAACATTAGCTTAGGCCAGTACCATTTAAAGTTTTGTCATTACTCATTTTGTACAGAACACATAGAGATGTATTAAGTTCCTCAAAAAAACATTATATTTGCTGAATGATATTTCTTCTAGCGTGTAAAATCCCACTCCCTGTTCCACAGTCTACAACAGAGAAAAGATCTTTACAGGTTGTTAAAAATTTGTTTCAGAAAGTTCTAGTGAAGTTTACAGAAACAGCACACCTGAAAAACATGAAATGTACTTCTCTTGTCTTCAAAATGAAAACTGAAGCTATGCTTTCTATACCCTAATCTGTAATAGAAAAGTGTACAACAAAAAGACCATTGCTGTTGAGAACAGCATGGACCACTGAGCACAGAATCAGTTAAAAAGGAGAATTGATCCACTACATACATCTCCTAAGCCCAACAAAGAAAATGCAACCTGGCTTCCACTTCTCAGAGGAACTCACGTCTTCTGATAATCAAATGGGGGCAAAAACACCCTTGACTGAGAACATCTGGTCTATGATTAAAAGCACTCATCAGGCGCCTGGGTGGCTCAGTCGTTAAGCGTCTGCCTTCGGCACAGGTCATGGTCCCAGGGTCCTGGGATTGAGTCCCACATCGGGACTTCCCTGCTTGATGGGAAGCCTGCTTCTCTCTCTCCCGCTCCCCCTGCTTGTGTTCCTGTTCTTGCTATCTCTGTCTTTGTCAAATAAACAAATAAAATCTTAAAAAAAAAAAAAGCACTCATCATAAGAACAATATAATTTTTAAACTGATAGATCTATCTAATGGAAAGAAGAAAAAACAAAAGAAACAAAAAGAAAATGCAGTAAAGAATATGAAGAAATGGTAAAAATAAATCTTAATGTAACAGTAAATACAATAATAGAAATGTGCTATTCTGGCCAATTAGAAGCCAGAGACTCCTAGATCAGAATATAAAAGCACACACAAATGGCTACATTTAAAAAAAGAGTTTGAAAATAAAGAAAAGTAAAAGATTAAGCAAATGCGAAGCAGAAGGAAACTGAGAGACTAATCTTAAATAGTAAAAAAAAAAAGAACAGAATTCAAGGCAAAGAGTAGCACAAGGAACACAGACAGATCTGTAATAATAAACTAAGAAATTGTAGAAGAAAAAGATCATGAACATTTATGTTCTTGGTAATTCACATCAACATATACAAAGCATAAAATCTAGAGAAGTGAAGGTAGAGATAGATAAGTTAAGATTAAAATTTAAAGATTTTTACTAGCAATTTTTGACACACTCCATTCAAAAATCAGAAGAGACAAAAAAATCAGAATATACCTGATTAAACTTTCTACATATTAAATACACAGGAGAGACAGAAATTCCTTGGTTTGCAAGGTGCCCTATGAACTGAAACTTGTATCAGAATTGTGTCCTTGCTCTGCAAGGTTCTTGGAAACTGTTACCATTGTTATCTCAGCTGCTATGGAACTGGGCAGAGTGAGGACACAGCCTCAGGAAGCAGTTTGGGAATTAAGGTCATTTGCTATCACACACCCAGAGAAGACAGCTCCCTGACAAGGTAGATCAAGACATGAATTATCGATCAACAGGCAGTAAATGTGCAGTGTCTCATCAATTCTACTCAATGATTCTAGAAGAAAGTTCTGTTTTCCCCTCTATTTTGGAGATCAGGAACCTGGAGCTCTTTCGATGGTATCTGGCTGGGGTCCTACACCTGGCCAGTGGTAGGGCATGATTCTAAACAAGGTCATGCTGTCACTGAAACCACATGATCTTTCCCCATTCTGTGTCACTAGGAGAGAGAATCCTTCATTACACGGTATCGAGGTCATGAACCACTCCATAAAGGAGGGCAGCCAAATGGGATTTCCCCGATAATAGTAACAATGGTGAAGCTACTGTCCCTGCCCCCTCACTGGGTTCCTAAGTGGGGTCGGTGAGCAGGCTACACATCCCCCTCCACATGCAGGTGTCTCACTCTCTCCCCAGTCGTGTTTGCCTGGGAAGCTCGAAGGTCGGAGCTGACAGCATCACAAACCTGGCCTCACGTGGGCATTTCGTTTGTCCGTGGATGCAGAGTGGTCCCTACCTGACACTGCACCAGGATGTGCTGAGCTGACCCTATGGACAGCACAGGGTCTGCCACCAGACCAGGCAGCTCTGTGGCCGTGGGAGCCACGCACTGGCATTACTTCCGCGGCGAGATGACAGATTAAATTAAACCATCACCTCTAAAATTTTAGGCCTACATCAGTGATTTGATCTTTGGCAAGGCGCTGCAAATCTGACAGATACTTTACTAAGGACCTACAAATTATGAGCTCTTAAAGACTCACAGATAATTTTGGATTTGGAAATTATTTCTGAAATGCTATGTTGCCGAAAGTGTTGGCGTTTTGAATTAAATAACTTCACAGTTATATATATGCAGCTACTATGAGAACAAACTGTCAAGTTAGGATTCTAAGATGATGAGCTGTTTACTTTTGTCTTAGTCAAAATGTCATGTTAACACCAGATCTGATTCATTTCCAGAGTTTCACGACACTTGATGCTGCTGACCACTCCTTCCTTCCTCCACCGCCTTCTCTTGACTTCTGTGACGTGGTCTCCTAGTTTGGTCCTAAGTCTCCATCCCTCCTCCACCTCCTTTGTGAGTGCATCCTCTGCCCGTCTCTCCGACAGAGGCCTTCTGGTGCTCTTTTCTACACAAGCCACAGTGACCTCATCAACCCTCGGGGTGCCAATTACCCCAAACCTCCACCCCCAGCCCGGATCTAGGGCTGAGCTCCAGATCCACCCATTTTTTGCCTTCACTTTGGATGAATGTCCTTGGGTGTCACACCTTCCCCCCAACACGTGCTCCTCCTCCAAATGTTCCCTGACCTGGGAATGAATGGCATTAGTACTCCCCACTGCAGGAAGATAGAGCTTTATTTTATTTTATTTTTTTTAAAGATTTTATTTATTTATTTGACAGAGACAGAGATAGCGAGAGCAGGAACACAAGCAGCGGGAGTGGGAGAGGGAGAGCAGGCTTCCCGCCGAGGAGGGAACCTGATGTGGGACTCGATCCCAGGACCCTGGGATCATGACCTGAGCCGAAGGCAGACGCTTAACGACTGAGCCACCCAGGCGCCCAGGAAGATAGAGCTTTAAAGGGTTGGCTCAAAACCAGATCTGTGGCCAAAAATCTAATTGCCCAAGGTGCTAAACAAGTAACATTCATCATGAAAGTAGGAATGGGTGGGAGGGAGACTGTGGCAAAACTGAAGGGTACAGACAGGCTACCCGAAGCAGCCAATGCTTAACTTTAGTGAACTAAAGCCAAGCAGAATTATAGGCTCAGTCTGCCAAATTGAGGGCTTTTGTGAAAGAAGCTAGAAATTTCGATTTCAATGTGAAATCTCTACATTTTTCAATGTTGATAACTAATCAAATTTAAAATAATATAGACTAAAAATATGCTTAGGGGGGCTGTTATTTTACAAGCTCTGTTTTAGATTGATGGTATCCAAACAATTTTATTCAAGAACTATTTTTTAAGCAAATGAAATTTATCTAAGTCCAATTTAGCTAGTAACCACTATTTGTGTACAAATTTAAAAAATCACATTTCTCCATCTTTATAATAAAGTGTGTATTGTAAATACACCAGCCAAGCTGATTTCAAAACCTTTACGAGAGCTAAAAATGTTTCCCTGATAGTCAGATAAGATCCCCTTTATTTTGTCAGAAAAACAGTCCACGGTTATAAAATACTCATAACGATCCATTGGTTCCTGTGATAGTCCATGATATTAAATCAGGCATTGTGTGTCTGAATGTGTAGACTGCTCCATGCACAGACTGACAGCAGAAGGCCTGGCCTCCTCTGAATTGGATGCCCGACTCTACAGACTCCCCAGCAACCATACCCTCATTTCTGATTAACCAGTATAAATGCACCAATTTCCACCACACCCGATTCTATCATGAACAATAGATCAAATCTATTTTTCAGGTGATTTCAAATCTGTGAGATCTGTTTTCTGCAGCACACAGACTTGTGTATTTCCCTCTCAGCTATCACTCTCTTCCTCAGCCTGCGGTGTGCTTGAGTTCACTGTACGTTGAATCGAGTTACATCTTTCGAATACAAAGCAGTGAGAATGTTGAAAGAGCAGGTGAGAAGAGGTGCATGATTATGTTGGCAACAAAGTGAAACTCCCTGCACAGAGATGGGTGCACATCAGTTGTGTATGTGGTGTTGCTTTGGTCTTACGAACATACGGACTTGAAAACAGGCTTTTGATATTAACTTATTTGTAAGTAGAAGAGCTTCTATACTTGCAAATGGTAACGACATTTGTGTTCAACCACACCTGGCCCTTCTATCTTACGATTTTCTTCCACTGAATGGAGATAGCAAGAGAGGCCTCCGTACATGATCTGCAGTGTGTTGGAATTCGGTGTGTAACACATTTGACTGCAAATTGTGTGAGTTTGTTGAAATATTAAAGCATATGTAAAAGTGAACTGTGGATGATATACTTGTCGAACACCCAAACCAGAGTGCGGAGACCGTTTTGTCTGCAGCACACCGTTAGCCGGTCTGGCTAAGGGCTGCCCTACTCACCGATGAGATACATGCCAATCCAGTCTCCAGCATCCACTTCCTCCTTGATGTCCCAGTGGATCACCAGGTCCTGTGAGTGCCCTATGGAGTAGTACGAGCTGCTGACCATGAGTGTGGAGCGGCTGTCTGAGGTGACCAGGTCGGTGTCACTGGTGGAGCGCGGGATGGTGACGGCACCATGGGGGCCATTCCGAATGGCCATGCTGTGGAACTGGCCAGGGTTGTAGCTGTGACGGAGAGGCTCCTTACACCGGCGGCGATTCTGGGAGTTTCTAGATGGAGATGCCATGGCGGCCA
Organism: Neomonachus schauinslandi; assembly: GCF_002201575.2. NCBI lineage: Eukaryota > Metazoa > Chordata > Mammalia > Carnivora > Phocidae > Neomonachus > Neomonachus schauinslandi. The sequence goes on from NC_058414.1 coordinate 10,131,754, forward strand.
GGCCTAAAAACCTGTTCTGGTACAGATTCTGTGGGGGCAAACAGACAATTAGCAGGGGTGTAAGACACCAGCTGCTCAATGACGGTCTTCACAGGTTAGGAAGGATGTGCTGGGAGAAGGAGCTGTGAGGGAGCAGCCGTCCAAGGAAGATCTGAAATACGGCACAGAGCATCCTCCGCGGGCTTCACACAGGGAAGGCTAGAACAAAAAACAAAAAACGAAAAACAAAAACAAAACCCCCCAAAAGACAACAGAAATGGAGATTAAGCCCTGAAAACGTGTTGAGTCATGCGGTTTGGATCCCAGGGACAGTTACTTACTGCACACATCAATCAGAGGCAAGTTTCTGTTTACTGGTCATGAGGCCCAGGCCTCAGCAGCGGTCTGCTCTGCTCTTCAGATTACATAAGTCTGTTTAGCAGTCACTTAGGTCTGCACTTTTTCCACCCTCTAAGACCAGGGCACTTGTAAAAAGTCAATTAACCTGATGAAGCACAGCGTTGGCATTCTCCATCTCAGTCCTTAATGGCCATGTGGCAGGCCTATTCGTTCATTATTTGAGTCTCTTATTAGGAATTCCTCAGGCCCCACTGGTGGTTACCATGGCATTACTATAGGCAGAAAAGCCAGACTTCAGAAAGCATCTCATCATATTGGTACCATATGGTCTTATTTTTTTTTAAATGCTTGTCATTGCGACAGTATGAAAATGGACAGACCCTGGTGTTGCCTGGAAACCAGTCCTTCTCTCAGGAAGCCAGGCAAAGCCCAAGAAGCACGAGCCGTCCATGCACTCAGCAGGCCCCCTGGCTCTGGGCAGTTCAGAGAGGACATCGCTAACCTGACCATCCTCTGGGGGGGGCTTTGCCCAGAGACCTTCATGACATCTCCAAAAAAGAAAGGCTGTTGCTAGAGCATAACATTTCTGTAGTTTACATGTATTTTGTGTGGACAAATGACCTCTTATAGTATTATTATGGAGATTCAAAACAACTTGGAATTAAAGAGTCAAATTTATGATTACAGGTTAAAACAAAGTGGGTGCAGCACCTACCAAATTCCAACCTCTGCATCCCTAGACATTTTACTTAATCTTCCTGGACCTCAGTTTCCTCATTTTAAATGGGTTGTTGTCAGAACTTAATGAGGTAATGCAAATCAAGCTCTTATCATAGTAGGCACTCAATAAATAAAAATCTACTAAAATACTACTGGTATTGCTTTACTAAGAAAGCCTCACTGAAACATAGGTCCCGGGCAGTTGGCCGGGCTCACTCACTGGCCAAGGGTGCCCTCACATCATCCCCAGAGCCCTCACATTTAATTCCTTCTGCAACAAATCCACAGATTGTTTCTAGTCATGGCCCCGCAAGTTTTCTTACAAAACTGAAATTCCAAGCTTAAACAGTCTAGGTTATGAAGGTACCCTATATACCAATTTTTTGGAGGGGAAGGCTCCCTTTATCTGTAAGGTTTATGCTTGAATAGGATGTTTTTGCATTAATGTTGAGGCTGAGGGAATTTTATCGACGTAGTATCAGCCGGGGCCGCAAAAAAAGATTATAGATTGCTTTTCTTTTGTTGAAGACACTTCTGCTGTGGTATTTTTATTAGAATTCCCTGGAAATCAGGCAACTCTCCTGAAACTGTCAAATTACACCAGTGCTCACTGTCCACGTGGTGGGAACAAAGGCATAGAAGGAAACATCAGTCAAGGAAGACATTTGTCAGTAATTTCCTGGATTGGAATAATGGTATTTGCCCGGAATAAGAAGGGCAGTTTCAAAGCTGCTCCTTTTAGACTGCACTCCCCCACCCTGCCCACCCCCATCTTTGTCCACACCCTCTCCATTTGTACTCGCAGGAATTGTATTTCTGATTCAAGATTATGCCCCAGCACCAACTCTGCTATAACTGCCCCCTGCATCCTTTTCCGATTCCCCAAAATGTGGGCCTCAGCTCTCTGATCCCACAGGAATCCCCTTCCCCTGCAGAGAGTCTTACTATATTATTGTTAGTTGACCAATTCACGCACATCCCTAAGCAGTGAAGACTTCAAGCCAGTGTTCCCTGCTCTTTATATCCCCTGGAACTGGCCTGACTCCTGGCACAAAAAAAGGCCCTTGAAACTTTAATTAATATGATTTTATTCAATGATGCCCCTTCTTTTTGCAGAAAGGGTTTAAGTTTGCTATTAAAAAAATAGATAAAATATAGTAAGACATAAGTTAGTAGATAGTGCAGAGAGAGAAGAAAATAAAGAGACAAAAAGTTATGTACAAACTATATGCCATCATGTCCCTAAACAGGTGTTATTGTTAAAGACTCACAACAGCTGCTTCTTGAATGCAGCAGGTGGATAGTTGATTCCCAACGTGCGATTCCTTTGTGGCTACGTTTGCCCCCGGGCATTCACAAGGGTTCCAAGCTCACACTATAGACTCATCCAGCTGGAAGAAACAATTTAATCCTTCTCTGTTCACATCTGAACTGTGGGAGATCGAGGAGGATCTGTCCTGTTTTTAAATAGCCCTGGATAAAAGACCACTCTCTTCCCAGACAGTGATTTCACTGTCCTGCAACCTCGCAATTCTTCCTAATTGCTAAGGCAAATCTCACGGGACAGAGACCTGCCTTCTCCTTCCTCCCTGCAAAGAGTAGGAGTGGCTTTCCCATTATCTCTGAGGAGGACGTCAACAGTATCACTAAACTGCTTCCAGCTTTTTCTCCATTCCACTAAGTAATTCGAGTGTCTTTTATTTCCCCTTACCTTGGTGATGGGTAAAAGACACGGATAAGAAACCAAAAGAATATTAGTAACAGTTTCAGTGCCACTGTAATTTTCCAATTATTGGTTGTAAGCAAGGGTCTCTAGTTATGGGCTATGTTACGCACAGATTTTAATTGACCCCTGAAAAAGTGAATCCAATGAGTGAGCCACTGAAGACAATCCAATCACATTGTGACCTACTTCATAGGGAGTAAGATTCCATTTGCTGGCTTGTTTCCTATTTGTAGCCGAGGATCCAACAATGATGTTTTGTTTACTTATTTTGCTTTCCAACTTAAATAACTCAAATTGTTAAAATGTTTTTAATTAAGTGATATGTTCTTGGATTTTTAAAAAATCTTGGAACAGGTCTGACATGTTTAATGTTTTAAGTTATTCTTATGCATTATAGTACATAGCAAAACCAAAACATGTAAGGAGATGGAATCTTAAAAAATTGTCACTTCTAGGAAAGGGACATGTTATTATGGATTTTTTTTTTCAGAACACAGGAAAACAAAAGATTCTGCTGTGTCAATTTCTAACTGACTAAGTCATTAATAGCTTTTCTGTTTTGAAACATATAAAGCTGTGAGTGAGTACCATCTCAGAAATAAAAAGAAAGTGGACAAAAGGCACATCTATAATAGAGAAAATGATTCTTAAAAATTGCTTCTACACTAAGAAATCAAAAACAGTGAGTGGAAAACAGAGGCCCTGAAAGAAACCTCATTAAAGTATATGAGATGAGGTTATAGAAACTGGTATTATTTAGCTGGAAGAAGAGCATAATAGTTTTTGAGTTCAGGAACAGATTTTATTTTGAGCAAGTAGATGCCTGAAGCTTTTTTATCCTACACTCAGCTCTGGTTATGCCATCAAGGAGGTAATGGAACTTAAAAAAAAAATTATATGTAACTTTTCTCTTTCTACAATGGATTTGAGAAAATTTACAACAAAAGAAATGTACACAAATAGGGAGAGACCAGACAGAAAGCAGGAATAGCAATATGAAAAAGGATAATAATTATGAACGTTCACTCTATGCAGGGAACTTGGTGCATTATCCTATTAAAAACCTATCAGGTATCACTACTCCCTTGTTGGTGAAAACCCAGCTCAGAATGGTGGTTAATAAACATTCCCAAGGTCCTCTTACAGCAGGAAATGGGGATTTGAGCCTATTCTGTGTGATTGTAAGTAAGCACTTTTATCATTCTGAAGCACTCTCTCCAAATTATAACATGGGCAGATATACTTGCAGGAATTGATTCAGATACTCCTCTAATCTTCTTGACAGCCAAGAAGATATAAGGAAAGCATAGTTCTCGGGGTGCCTGGGTGGCTCAGTCAGTTAGATGTCTGCCTTCTCAGATCATGATCCCCGAGTCCGAGCCCGGCATCGGGCTCCCTCCTCAGCAGGAGTCTGCTTCTCCCTCTGCTCCTCACTCCACTCTCATGCTCTCTCTCACTCTCTTTCTCTGATAAATAAATAAAATAAAATAAAATAAAAAAAGGAAAGCATAGTTCTCATGATCAGAATATTTGATTTTTTTCTCCCTCCAAGTTCTTTTTTTTTTACTTTTATTTTTTTTAATTAAAAAAACTTTTTTGGGGGCGCCTGGGTGGCTCAGTCGTTAAGCATCTGCCTTCAGCTCAGGTCATGGTCCTGGGGTCCTGGGATCGAGCCCCGCGTCGGGCTCCCCGCTCGGCGGGAAGCCTGCTTCTCCCTCTCCCACTCCCTCTGCTTGTGTTCCCTTTCTCTCTGTATCTCTCTGTCAAATAAATAAAATCTTTAAAAAAAATAAAATAAAAATAAAATAAATTTAAAAACTTTTTTTAATTAACATATAACATATTATTTGTTTCAGGGGTACAGGTCTGTGATTCATCAGTCTTACACAATTCACAGCACTCACCATTCCCTCCAAGTTCTTAATAAAATGCTTCATTTTAGACTTTATACAGAGAGCACCACATGATGTGGTGACCATTATCTCTAAAAAACATTTTTTTAAAAACCACAAACAGTGGCAGATTCTTGCACAAGTTTTTGACAAAAGTTGGGGTTATAATATAGAGAGTCTATTTGGGGCTGTGTATAGCTGTGTTTCCTTCTGACCACATTCAAACGCCCCCTTGGCTTCTTCCACTCCTTATGCCCCAAACCTCCTGCTCTCCATTCGGTGCCTGTTCTCAACCTCACATCTCTCTGGCCTTGACACAGATAAACAGGAGCCTGAATGACCTGTTCTATCTGCAACTGTCTTACTTCTTTCTTTTTTTTTTTTTTTTAAAGATTTATTTATTTGAGAGAGTGAGAATGAGAGAGAGAGAGAGTACATGAAGGGGGGAGGGTTAGAGGGAGAAGCAGGCTCCTCGCCGAGCAGGGAGCCCGATGCGGGACTCGATCCAGGGACTCCAGGATCATGACCTGAGCCGAAGGCAGTCGCTTAACCAACTGAGCCACCCAGGCGCCCGTCTTACTTATTTCTTATCAGTGCTCCTCTACTGAGAAGCAAGTGCCAAGAGAGCATGGGCCTTGCCCCGCCCCTCTGGCCTGCATTTCCACGGTCAGAATGCAGTGGGTACTCAGGAGATGTTTTGTTGGATTGGGGCGCATCTGCAACTGCATCCCAGAGCTATGTCACGATGCTCTGCTGCTTGAGTTCAGAAACCCTTCTCAGTGCCTATTTGGCCTAAAGCACAAGGCTTGTTGTCCAGAATCCCCCATTACTAGCTCCTGAATGACACTGGTAAGAAGGGAGAGGTAGGGATGAGATGAGATCCCACCCGTGGGTCCCCTTCTGTGTCTCACATCCTGAGATCCGAGTCCTGCCCCTACATTGGTACGTCTGCTTGGGAACAGCTGTGGGTGAGTGAGGTTATGGGACAGAGGTGGCCATGACCCGCCAGATGGCCAAGCACTTCTGAGGAGGAAAGTGACAGGTGGCTGCAATGTTACCATCTCTATCCAACTCTTCAGCTCCTCACACCTGTCTCTGAAACTGCCTCAAAACGGTGTTTTTAGCCTCAAAGTCATGTGTTGAAAAAGTTGTTTTGTGCTGGCCATTGTGCAGAAGAATATCACAAAATTATATAAACTAAATTGTGTGGGTTCCTTTTCTTTGGAGAAGAAATAGAATCCCACACATTGCCAACAGGAAGGGAACATTAGGCGGAGGAAATTTTAATAAGCAAATCAAACCAAGTCAGGGAATATCCACATAGGAAGTCATGACTTAACAGACAAGGGACTTGTTAAAATGACAGTCAAATGAATTATTTTAGGAACACAAAAAGCCTTACCACTAATGAAAATAATCCAACAATAGGTTTGAGTGGAACAGCCCCACCCCCACTTCTCTCTGGGGCCCCCAGTGATGGTGGCAGAGAGAAGTCTTTGCTCCTTGTTGCTCCAATGCCATTCTTGCTCCTTGTGCCTAAGAGAGGTGAGCAGGAAGCCTGGCCATGCTTTGCGGGACACGCAACTTTCACCACTTTGGCCAAACATGGAATTTCTTGATGCAACTCCGAGCCACTTGGGAGGATTATGGTTGGAGGTGTTCAAGAATGAAGCTGCCGAAGTCTGGGCAGTTACTATGGCCAGAATAATGGGTGGGGGACGTGGGTGAGGAGAGAGAAGAAGACCAGAGGCAGCAGGGACCTTCCTATGTTATTTAAGGGAAATTCCTGATCCCTAGCAGCACCTCCTTCTGATCTACTTGAAAAGAAAGGTCATTGAAAGTGGTATTCTTCTGTGTGTGTGTGAGAGAGAGAGAGAGAAAAAGAGAGAGAGAGAGAAAGAGAAAGGCAGACAGATGAACACACTGACAGAGACACGGGCAGAGAATGAATAGGAATGCACAGATGTCTTTCCCTTTTCGGTCTCAGACGTGTCCTTTTCTTCCTCAGGACAGTCCCATCTTGATGCAAGTGGGGAAGGTCCCTTGTTTATGTGTTGACACATGCCAAAGTAAAGGTAAGGCTTTTTTTTTAATATATTTTTTTATTATGTTATGTTAATCACCATACATTACATCATTAGTTTTTGAAGTAGTGTTCCATGATTCATTGTTTGCATATAACACCCAGTGCTCCATGCAGAACATGCCCTCTTTAATACCCACCACCAGGCTAACCCATCCTCCCACCCCCCTCCCCTCTAGAACCCTCAGTTTGTTTTTCAGAGTCCATCGTCTCTCATAGTTCATTGCCCCCTCCGATTTCCCCCACTTCATTCTTCTGCTCCTGCTATCTTCTTCTATTTTTTTTAACCTATAATGTATTTGCTTCAGAGGTACAGATCTGTGATTCAATAGTCTTGCACACCTCACAGCCTCATTCCATCCCTCCCACCCCCACCACTCCAGCAATCCTCAGTTTGTTTCCTGAGATTAAGAATTCTTCATATCAGTGAGGTCATATGACACATGTCTTTCTCTGATTGACTTATTTCACTCAGCATAACACCCTCCAGTTCCATCCACGTCGTTGCAAATGGCAAGATCTCATTCCTTTTGATGGCTGCATAATATTCCATTGTATATATATACCACTTCTTTTTTATCCATTCATCTGTCGATGGATATCTTGGCTCTTTCCACAGTTTGGCTATTGTGGACATTGCTGCTATAAACATCGGGGTGCACATACCCCTTCGGATCCCTACATTTGTATCTTTGGGGTAAATACCCAGTAGTGCAATTGCTGGATCGTACGGTAGCTCTATTTTCAACTTTTTGAGGAACCTCCATACAGTTTTCCAGAGTGGCTGCACCAGCTTGCATTCCCACCAACAGTGTAGGAGGGTTCCCTTTTCTCCACATCCCCGCCAACATCTGTCGTTTCCTGACTTGTTAATTTTAGCCATTCTGACTGGTGTGAGGTGATATCTCATTGAGGTTTTGATTTGGATTTCCCTGATGCCGAGCGACGTTGAGCACTTTTTCATGTGTCTGTTGGCCATTTGGATGTCTTTGGAAAAATGTCTGTTCATGTCTTCTGCCCATTTCTTGATTGGATCATTTGTTCTTTGGGTGTTGAGTTTAAGAAGTTCTTTATAGATTTTGGATACTAGCCCTTTATCTGATATGTCATTTGCAAATATCTTCTCCCATTCTGTCAGTTGTCTTTTGGGTTTGTTGACTGTTTCTTTTGCTGTGCAAAAGCTTTTTATCTTGATGAGGTCCCAATAGTTCATTTTTGCCCTTGCTTCCCTTGCCTTTGGCGATATTTCTAGGAAGAAGTTGCTGTGACTAAGGTCGAAGAGGTTGCTGCCTGTGTTCTCCTTTAGGATGTTGATGGACTCCTGTCTCACATTTAGGTCTTTCAACCATTTGGAGTCTATTTTTGTGTGTGGTGTAATGAAATGGTCCAGTTTCATTCTTCTGCATGTGGCTGTCCAATTTTCCCAACGCCATTTCTTGAAGAGACTATCTTTTTTCCATTGGACATTCTTTCCTGCTTTGTCAAAGATGAGTTGACCATAGAGTTGAGGGTCCATTTCTGGGCTCTCTATTCTGTTCCACTGACCCATATGTCTGTTTTTGTGCCAGTACCATACTGTCTTGATGATGACAGCTTTGTAATAGAGCTGGAAGTCCGGAATTGTGATGCCGCCAGCTTTGCTTTTCTTTTTCAACATCCCTCTGGCTATTCGGTGTCTTTTCTGGTTCCATACAAATTTTAGGATTATTTGTTCCTTTCTTTGAAAAAAGTGGATGGTATTTTGATGGGGATTGCATTAAATGTGTAGATTGCTCTAGGTAGCATTGACATCTTCACAATATTTGTTCTTCCAATCCATGAGCATGGAATGCTTTTCCATTTCTTTATGTCTTCCTCCATTTCTTTCATGAGTATTTTATAGTTTTCTGAATACAGATCCTTTGCCTCTTTGGTTAGATTTATTCCCAGGTATCTTATGGTTTTGGGTGCAACTGTAAATGGGATCGACTCCTTAATTTCTCTTTCTTCTGTCTTGTTGTTGGTGGATAGGCATGCCACTGATTTCTGTGCATTGATTTTATATCCTGCCACTTGACTGAATTCCTGTATGAGTTCTAGCAGTTTTGGGGTGGAGTCTTTTGGGTTTTCCACATAAAGTATTATATCATCTGCAAAGAGTGAGAGTTTGACTTCTTCTTTGCTGATTCAGATGCCTTTTATTTCTTTTTGTTGTCTGATTGCTGTGGCTAGGACTTCTAATACTACGTTGAATAGCAGTGGTGATAGTGGACATCCCTGCCGTGTTCCTGACCTTAGGGGGAAAGCTCTCAGTTTTTCCCCATTGAGAATGATATTCGCTGTGGGTTTTTCAGAGATGGCTTTTATGATATTGAGGTATGTACCCTCTATCCCTATACTCTGAAGAGTTTTGATCAAGAAAGGATGCTGTACTTTGTCAAATGCTTTTTTTGCATCTATTGAGAGGATCATATGGTTCTTGTTCTTTCTTTTGTTAATGTATTGTATCGTGCTGATTGATTTGTGGATGTTGAACCAACCTTGGAGCCCAGGGATAAATCCCACTTGGTTGTGGTGAATAATCCTTTTAATGTACTGTTGGATCCTATTGGCTAGTAATTTGGTGAGAATTTTTCCATCCATGTTCATCAAGGATATTGGTCTGTAATTCTCCTTTTTGATGGGGTCTTTGTCTGTTTTGGGGATCAAGGTAATGGTGGCCTCATAAAACGAGTTTGAAAGTTTTCCTTCCATTTCTATTTTTTGGAACAGTTTCAGAAGAATAGGTATTAATTCTTCTTGAAATGTTTGGTAGAATTCCCCTGGGAAGCCATCTGGCCCTGGGTTTTGTTTGTTGGGAGATTTTTGATGACTGCTTCAATTTCCTTAGTGGTGATAGGTCTGTTCAGGTTTTCTATTTCTTCCTGGTTCAGTTTTGGTAGTTGATACATCTCTAGGAATGCATCCATTTCTTCCAGATTATCCTATTTGCTGGCATATAGTTGTTCATAATATGTTCTTATAATTGTTTGTATAAGGATATGCTTTTATTTCCCAGAACCACAGTGATGCTCCAACAGGTCATGGCACCCAAGCCCCAGAGACCCTGCTGACCACCGAGGAGCCACCTGGTGGGAGTACAGGGGAGAAATACGGCTGCAGAATGGGGCAGCCATGAGCAACACCCCTGACCACCACAGCTCCACTCCTGTAGCTCCACAGAGCTGCTGTACCAAGCGGGGTGACTGTGTCTCTTTCATAGCCAGGGCACTACCACTTGCCTAAAGACAGTCTAGTCTTCAAAACCTTACCCATAAAACCGAGTCACGCAGACTCCCAGAGTGAGTGGTGGGAGGTCATGTCCAGCCTCTCCCACTGCTCCAGAAGGGCAGTGGCCTGCCCGGGGCACAGCAAGGGAGCAGCAGTGCCAAGCGTGGAACCCCAGCCCCATGGCTTGGACCCTGCTGCCTCCTCAGGAGGGAGCATCAGGCTTGCCGAGAATTTAAGTCACCGTGTGTTTTCCTCCTCAATCCACAATCCTGTTCAGATTTGCTGAGAGGCAGTGTGGCCAGGCAAGGAATACAGTTCTAAGAAGGACATTTCAGCAGGACTGCAAAGGAGGTGCTAAGTTGGCATACATACCGAAGTTAATGTTCAAATACCTTATTATTTGTTGTGGAAGTTCAGGGTGCTGTATAGATGCTCTCTTAAATTCTTCCACCCCCTGGGAAGTTGGACTCAGCAGAGCTGGCAAGATTTTTAAGTAAACTGTTTTTTTGTTTTGTTTTGTTTTCTCCCTTCCTTTAGCCCATTCAATGAGCAAATGTTTATTGAGTCATTAGTATGTACCAGACACTGTACCAAGTATCGAGTACGCATAGAGAGATGAATTAAACAGTGCTCCTACCCTTAAAGAGTTTTGTGCAGGAGGAAAACATTTAAGCAGTCAACTTTGACACAATGACAAGGACCATGACAGGAGTTGTAGGCAAGGTCCTCATGGGAGAGAGGTGCTGGAAATGTCCTCCCAGATGGGAGAACAGTGACAGTGTATTTGGACGGAGGAGTAGGAAGGTCACCCAACTGGTCAGGGGCAGAGGGGAAATCCAATCTGAGCAGAAGGAACTCTATGTATAAAGGCAGAGCTTTACAAACAAGCATGTTGTGCCTGTGTATTCAACAGAGCTCCTCCCAGCTGCCTGCCACAGTGTCAGGAGGGGCAGTGAGAAGTGCTAGAGGAGGGTCTCCCTTGACACACCAAGAGATAGCTGACCTCCCCCCCTTAGAAGATGGGAGGGCCATGGGAGATTTTTGGTCGGGGAAATGATATAATCTGTTCACCTTAGAAACATCACCCTTCAGCAGTGAGATGAGTGCAAGGGGCAAGGAGCCCACTACGTCTGGGAAAGCCAAAACTACAGCAATCCCAAAAGCCCAGTCTTCCTGCAGGGAGGAGCCGCCTCAGATGATCCCTTAGTGCCATCTGCGACCCAGGCGCTAGGTCTCATTGTGGGAGGATGAAAGGTAAAGGAACAAAGAATGGCCTGCGTCCTTGAGGGGTGTGTGTAAATGAAGGAACAATCCAAAGGCACAGGATTAGGGACCATGGACAGCACCACTGTGTGGCCCGTTTCTACGGGAATCTCGTGGCCATTGCATCCACCCCGGAGTAGGGCAGTGCCAGTAGTACTTGTGTCTGATTTTATCGTTGGGGACGCTGCATCATTTAATAACACGTGCCCCGGGATACGTTGCTCCTCAGAACTAATCAAGAGAAGTAAATTTTAAGACTTCTGCATCCGTCATTTTCAAAGCTTGGACAGCACTTACGTCAATACAAACTGAATTGGACTGACTTTCTGGAATATACTGAATTTATAATCTCATTTTGCCATGGAATACAGTACAAAGGCTATTCTTGACTGTTATATAGTAATGTCACCAATGGTGTAATAGAGCTAACTAACCTCTAAGTTAAATGCATGTGAACATGTACAACCTGACCTGTTCAACACTGGAGATGTGGTACATGCTATGAGCTGGATACAATCTAGTGATGAGAAGATACATAAACTAATCATTTCAACGTAGGGTGAAAAACAAACAAGTTTAGAGGGATTCACAAGATAGGAAGATAATTACTCATTTTGTCAGATAGGGAAGGAAATAAGATTTAGGGAGAAATGGAGAAAGTATTTTCAGGCAGAAGGAAATCATGCAAATGCATCATGAGAATTATAAAGAATGCCCACACATGTCCAGGGGACTGGAAGACCAGTGTGTCTGAAGCAGAGGGTATGTGAAGCAGGAGCAGTGGGGAGTGGTGAGGCTGGAGCAGAATCAAGACCGATTTTAAAGCCAAGTGTTTCAAGGTAAGGAGAGAGGTGTTTCTTTTGGTGACACTGAGCCCTTTTGAAGACAGGGAAAGTAGTAGTGGTGGGCTCATCTACACCATGCTCTCGTGAATATTGTGATGCTGAACACCTTCCTTCAGGAGCAATGTGTCAGAAGTTCCAGCCAAAGCCCTAGAGGAAGTACTGGCCAGGTAGCTAGGTATGCACAGCTCTCCCCTCAGGAAGGTAGGGGTAGTCAGCACTGCTCTTTCAGATCACCTAGCAGGACAGAGGAAGGCACCATCCTGGACTGTAGCTCTAACAGAGGAGCTAATCTTCAGGAACACGAACCAGCTGGCCCATTATCAGCACACAAGTGAACTGCACTAGCCACAACAGCACTTCCTTTTGTTATCAAACTGAGATAAGTTCAGTGTTAATTTCTGAGACCATTTTTTGGAAGACAACTTAGAGCAGTGATGAAGAGGCAAACAAACAGCATCTGGTCTCTCCTTTCTGTGTCATTCTTGTTTCTCTGCCTCCCTTGGGAAGTGACACGGCCAGTTCATGTCCTAAAATGGGGTCACAGGTAATACATGCCTTTCCTCCCATCATTGTGCCCACTCCTGTGATATTTCTAACCCAGGCTACTCAAGTCCAGTGCTAGCTGTCACTCATTCTCTGAGCCACAGCAGGCTGTGCCATCTTGGCACCCATGCTATAATATGAGGGCCAGCAGGGATGGCTTAAATCGAGAGATGTCTGTTGGAAAAAGAAGGAAAAAATTAAGAACTGGTGCTATTGAAAAAGAATTACACCTATCTCCAGTGATTTAAGATAAAATGGTTGGGAGAGTTGGAATGACAGGGAGAAAAGTCAACCCATCAGCATCTCCATCAAGCTTCTGACATCTATAGAAGAGAAAAAGAATTAATACAAGAGCAGGACAAAGCACTGCTTTTTAAGTGAACCACAACTAAATGGACAAAGTGTCTAAATCTGTGAAAGTCTCTTGGAAGTTCCCACAGCATCAAGATATACCCCATGGTCAAAATAGCAAATCAAGTGACCTAGTGACATATTACTTTATTATCAATTATTTATGGAAATGACAAAAGGAAGGAAGAATGCTATTTTGAAAACAAAAAAGTAAATAGGATATATTACTTAGCTCTGTTGGCATTGGGGAAGTCATCACTGAGATTATGGCTAAAGTGGATTGGGAGCTCACATTCAGGCTGTGGTTATTCAGATCGCTGGGTTCCCCACTTGACTTCTCGTGTAGGGACCACCCCAGTCCAAAGGCTTGCTTGGTTTTAAGAGAACATTAAGAGAAAAGAAACACTTAGCCATTATTTTTTCAAACATGACACACTGCTGACACTCTTGAATATCTTTCATAGAATGTCCCTTCTGACATTTGTTACACCAACGAATCTATTTCATTTTTCAGAACTAAGGAGAAGGGGTAATCAATTGAGGCTGGTTGGAACCTTTGAATCAAGCTACCAGCAGACAGTATTTTCAGTTTTCCAGACTAAAGAAATAGAATGGTTTTCTCCTAATCTGTCTCTTTGGATGCCTGGGACCATCACCTGAGCTTGTCTATGATACACAAAAGATGCAGCTGACACAGTGAAATTATAAGCCTCAGTGCTTCTCTCAACAATTCCCAGCCACAGGGAATCTTTGCTCAATAGTACAGTATAGGTTTACGTTACATTCAATGAGAATACAATTTAATTTGATTCTCTGTAGCAATCACCAGAAGGCAAACTAGATTATCATCTGGCTAAGACATTTTTCACTCTTAAGCTGATGCCTAGAAGTCATGGGTGTCAATGATACGGTAATATATTCAAGAGCACTCACTGCCATTTCCGTTAGTTAAAAGATAAGCTGCCTATCCAGACAAATAGAACTCAGAAGTCTAAATGATCTGGATATTTAAGGAAAAAAAAATTTTTTTTCCCATTCAAGGTTTGAATTAATTACTCAGATAACATCTCTAATTTTCTCTTTTACTTTGTAGGTGGGAAGATTAAAGTTCTGTATCCTTCCTGTGAGAGCTGTAGGGGGAGCCAGGGGATGTAGGGGGAGCCAGGATGTAGGGGCAGCAACAGAAGAAGTATCGTCACAACGAGATGCCTGGGTTTCCATTCAAACTGCTCATTAGGCTTTTTCACGAAGCCCCAAGAGACAGTGGTATTAAAAGGAAAATGAGAAAATGAAGTAATTTGGGTTTCTGAAAGGCTGTTCAAGATGAAACATGAGCTCTGAAGAAGCAAGAGCCACAGGTACATGCTAATGAATCTTAAGTGCATGTATTTCCAATACATTAGCTTTGTTCTTTGCAGAGGACAAGTCTTATCCTCTCTGTAACAATGTGCTCCATGTCAGAACCTCAATTATCACCCATAGTCAGAGGCCAACATTTTACTCTTGCTTTATTAACGTTACTCGAAGGTAGCTAGAGCCATGTTTTGGAATGGCTTTAAACTGCTCAAGGTGCATTTCCCAGACAATCTTCATTTATTTATTCATTTGGTCAACGAATGTTGTGTCAAACACTGGAAAATGAACAAGACTATAAGCATCTGCCCTGGAAAACCAGAACACATTTGTTAGAAAAATTAGTGGGCCCAAGGTACTCTGTGGAGTCTTAACTACTCTACTGCTAAGGTAAGAGGTACCAGAAGAAACAAATGCAGGGTAAGAGCGGGGTGGATATTTCTGGTAGGGAGAATGGTGCATGCTGATCAGAAGACACATATTTTAAGTCCTACTCAATTTAAGTTTGCAAGTATCTTCTCCCATTCAGTAGGTTGCCTTTTCATTTTGTTGATGGTTTCCTTTGTGTGCAGAAGCTTTGTAGTTTGATCTAGCCCAATTTGTTTATGTTTGCTTCTGTCACCTTTGGCTTTCGAAACAGATAAAAAAAAAATCACTAAGACAAACGTCACATATATCCCGCAAGGAGTTAATATCCAAAATATAGGAAGAACTCATGTAACACCACAACAAAAACCCAAATAAACTGATTTAAAAATGGGCAGAGGATCTGAACAGATATTTCTTCAAAGAAGACATACAGATGGGCAACAGGCATGTGAAAGATGTTCAGCATCATTAATTATCAGGGAAATATGAATAAAAACCACAGTGAGGTATCACCTCACACCTGTTAGAATGGCTATTATCAAAAAAAGAGAAATAACAAGTGTTGGAGAGGATATGCAGGAAAGGGAACCTCATGCACTGTTTGTGGGAATGTAAATTGTGCAGCTACTATCGGAAACAGTATGGACATATCGTTAAAAATTTAAATATAACTACTCTACGATCCAGTTAATCCACTTCTTCGTATTTATCCAAAGAATATGAAAACACCAATTTGAAAAGATACATGTACCCTTGTATTCATTGCAGCTTTATTTACAATAGCCAAGACGTGGAAACTATCACTATTTGCAGATGACATGACAGGAAATTACCACCTATGTTTTCTTCTAGGAATTTTATGGTTTTAGGTCTTACATTCCAGTCTTTAATCTATGATGAATTATTTTTGTGTATGGTAAAAGAGAGCGGTCTTGTTTCATTCTTTTGCATGGGGCTGTCCAGTTTTCCCAGCACCACTTATTGAAGAGACTTTCCTTTCTTCGTTGTATATTCTTGGTTCCTTTGTCATAAATTAAGTGTGTGGGTTTATTATGTGAGCTCTCCATTCTGCTCCATTCATCTATGTGTTGCTATGCCAACACCATACTCTTTTTATTACTATAGCTTTGTGGTATAGTTTGAAATCCAGCTTTGTTCTTCTTTCTCAAGACTACTTGCTTTGCCTTTTTGGGGTGTCTTATGTGATTCCATACAAATTTTAGATTTATTCTAGTTCTATGAAAAATGTCATTGGGATTTTGAGAGAGATCACTTTGAATCCATGAGCACAGAGTATCTTTTCATGTATTTGTGTCTTCTTCAATTTCTTTAATCAAGGTCTTACAGTTTTTAGCATACAGGTCTTTCAGCTCCTTGGTTAAATTTATTCCTTAGGTATTTTATTCTTTTGATACAATTGTAAATGATAGTTTTCTTAATTTTTCTTTCTGATAGTTCATTATTAGTGTATAGAAATTCAACAAATTCCTGTATATTGATTTTGTATCCTTTACTGAATTCATGTATTAGTTCTAACAGCTTTTTAGTGGAGTCTTTAAGGGTTTTCTATATATAGTATCTGTAGATTGCTTTGGGTAGTATGGACATTTTAATGATGTTCTTTGAATTCATTCATTAATCTTTTCTACTGTCCTTTTAGTCTCTATTTCATTTATGTTTACTATGTTTACTCTGATCCTTATTTCCTTCCTCTACTTACTTGGGCTTCATTCTCTTCCCTAGTTCCTTTAAGTATATATTGTTTATTTGATACTTTTCTTGTTTTTTGAGGTAACCTTGTATAGCTACAAACTTCCCCCTTAAAACTGCTTTTGCAGCATCCTACAGATTTTAGACTATTGTATTTCCATTTTCATTTGTCTCCAGGTATTTTTTTATTTGTTCTTTGATTTCTTCATTGACCCATTGGTTGTTCAGTAGCATTTTGTTTAATCTTCACATATTTGTGATTTTTTTTTCAGTTTTCTTCCTGTAATCACCTCTAGTTTCTTGCCATTGCAGTTGGAAAAGATGCTGGATGCGATTTCAATCTTGTTGAATGTATTGAGACTTGTTTTGTATCCAAACATGTGATCCATCCTGGGGAATGTTTCATGTGCACTTCAGAAGAAGGTGTATTCTGCTGTTTTTGGATGGAGTGTTCTGTGTATATCTATTAAGTCTATGAAGCCATTTGGTATAAGACCTAGTTTAAGGCTCATGTTTCTTTATTGATTTTCTGTTTGGATGATCAATCCATTGATGTATGTGGTGTGTGTGTGTGTGTGTGTGTGTGTGTATCAATTTCAAATTGATAGCATCTTATGTTTGAACACATTCTAATAACGACATTTTTACTCCCTTCCATGTGTTCTGTCTTTGATGTCATATTTCACATCTTCTTATTTTGTGTATCTCTTAACTAATTATTATGTTATGGTTAATTTTACTACATTTGTCTTTTAACCTTCATATTAGCTTTATAAGTGGTTGATCTAATACCTTTACTATATACTTGCATTTACCTGTGAGATTTTTACTTTCATATGATTTCTTGTTACTAGTTAGTAACAAGCTTTTTATCAGCTTAAGTAAGTCTCTTTAACATTTTTGGTAAGACCAATTTAGTGGTGATAAACTTTTTTTAGTTTTTGCTTGTCTGGAAAACTATCTTTCCTTCTATTCTTGCTGGAAGACTATTCTTGGTTAGAGGTTTTTCCTTTCAGCACTTGGAATATATCGTGCCACTCTCTTCTGGCATGCAGTTTCTGCTGAAAAATCAGCTTAGAGTCATATGGAGGTTCCCTTTTATATAACAAGTTGTTTCTCGTGCTGCTTTAATATTCTCTATCTTTAACTTTCACCAATTTAATTATAATGTGTCTTGGTGTGTAACTCTTTGGGTTCATTTTATTTGGAAGTCTCTGGGCTTTCTGAAGCTGGATGTGTGTATCCTTCCACAGATTAGGGATGTTTTCTGCCATTACTTCCTCAAATAATTTTTCTGCCCCTTTCTTTCTTCTCTTTCTGGGATCTTTACAGTGCAGGTATTTTTCCACTTGATGTTGTCCCACAAGTCCCTCAAGCTTCTTCATATTGTTTAATTCTTCTTTTTGCTATTCTGTTTAGGTGATTAACACTGCCCTGTCTTCCAGGTCACTGATCTGTTCTTCTATCGTGTAGTCTGCTATTGAACCTCTCTATGTATTTTTCAGCTTTATTGTATTCTTCAGCTCTCTGACTTGTGTTTGGTACTTTCTTTTGTTTTCCATCTCTTTGTTAAAGTTCTGTGTTCATTCTTTCTTCTTTCGAGTTCAGTTTGCATCTTTATGACCATTACCCTGAACTCTTTATCAGGTAGACTACTTTTCTCCCTTTCACTAAGGTCTTATCCTGAGGTTTCGTCTTGTTCTTTCATTTGGAACATATTTCTCCGCTTGACTCTCCCTGTGTTTGTTTTTGTGTATTAAGCAATACAGCTATGCTTCCCAGTCTTGAAGAAGAGGCCCTGTGCAGGTGATGAACAAATTGTTCAACCTTGCCGTAGCTTTTGGTTGTTCCTCAGACCTTTGTGATTGTCTAAGTAGCCTGATTTATTCTTGATAGGTCCCAGTTGTTGAGGGTGTGCCAAGACTGTCAGTGTTTCAAAGGGAGGGATATTAGATGGTGTCTAGATTCAGGCTAATTATAAGCCAGATCACCAGGCACCAGCTTTTAAGGTATGTAAATATATAGCCTGGCTTGTCCACAATTGTAAACCTTGCTGACTTTCAGACCGGGACATCCAGAGATGTCCCCTGGTGACAGTTGCAAACGTCATGGCTTTACCTATGTATAGTATAAGCTTCTTCCTGGGAGATATCAGTGAGCTGTGGCAAAGTTAAGGGAGGGCACTAATATGGTGTCTCTCTGCCCATGTTCCCTGTGGGTATCTCTATAGCTTCTTGTGTGACAAACTTGATGCCTGACCCACAAGCTGAGGCTCCAAGATAAGAAAACAGGCCTTTTTTTTACATGAAGACAGGACGTATTTCGGTCTGTTGTTTGTACAATGTTCTGTGGGTGGTACCTGGCCAAGGGCTGTCTCTCTGACTGTTTCAGACCCATGAGGCCCAGAAGCACAGCCCCCTCCAGCCACCAGAGCCAGACTCTCAAGGGGTGTCCCCCGTGTAGGCTGTGCATGTCCACTAGCTGTGGTGGGTGGGCCACAGCTGCAGTACACAGGGGCAGGGCACTCCTATCAGAGTTAGCAGGCTAGAAGTGGGGTGCAAAAATGTTGCCTGCCAGCACCTCCATCCTGAGAGAGTTCCTAACAGGTTTCTGGCTCTTTGGCAGATGCTTTAAATTTAACAAATGAGTCTCCTTCACGTAGGGTCTAGGCACCTTTCAAACTGTTGATTTTGCATTAGGTCCAAGGGAGAATGGATCTGTGCATGAGGCCTTTAAGAGCAGATTTTCCATTCCCTGTAGTCCCGTCTTGGAATTAAACCTCACTGGTTTTCAAGGCCAAATGTTTTGGGGCGCTTGATGTGGGGCACAAACCCCTTGTGCCTCAGGAACAAGCTCCATACTATGAAATCCCTCACGACTGGGGTGCCATGCCTGGGATGGGGTTCCTTGTGAGACCATGTATCTGCCTCTCCTACTTAGCCCAATATAGCACTTTTATCTTGTGGAGGCAGCATTCAGCTAGCTTTCAGGTCCTTTTCAAAGGGAACTGTTCCATACATCATTGTAGCTTTGTTGTGTTCATGGGAAGAGGGGAGTTGAGGATCCTTCTATGCTGCCATCTTGAACCCCACGTGTTGAGCATTTGAAGGTTATTGGAGTGCTCAACACCTCAAGAAGACATCTAATGATGGGATAAGTTGGTCACAGGATGGGTTCAGATTGATACTAGGTCCCCCACCAACCTCAAGAAAATTTCCATGCACCAAGGTACACTGTAAAACACTGCACAACTCAGGGACACATCCTTTTTAGGTATTAGATTGGCTTTCAGAAACCCAAAGCCTTAGCTAGTGGGATGCTTAAACTCTAAAGAGCCAAGCATGACACCTGGCACACCTGCTTATTTTATGCCTAAAATCTATGGTCCTAGAAGCTATAAATATCTACAAAAATGGTAAAATCTTCCAAAAAACAACCTAGAATTAGGAACTTTCCAGTTAGACAAAATCATTTAAGAGGTGCACCTAAAAATAAGAATTCTAAAATTAAGCAAACAGAATGGGATACTTATTTTCATTGGTATGCGTAAGATCCAAAGGTTTCAAAATTCCACAACGGCTGCATTGAAAGGTTTTTCCAGAAAAGACTAATGAAAAATTAAAGACACAAGAGGTACCGAGAACAAAGAAATATAGGACTGATGTAATTCCTACTGCTCTCCTCTATCTTCCTTTATTTAAGTACTCATTCTAGTTATCCTTTGTCTGAATTGTCTTTACATGACTGTTAACAAAAGTCCTCCAAGTTAATGGCCTTACAGACATTCCCATATCTACCTTTGAAGGAAGGTCCCCAAATGTGCCCTTCCCAGAGTTGAGACTCTGAGGGATTTTCTGGTAAACTACTATATTATTGTCTTAAATGGCCAAAGGAAAACTAAAATAAAAGAGAATGAAAAACCTTGCCCAATTCTGTGAAATACTGGAGCTACAGATGGGAGCCTGGAAAAACTGGCAAAAGCTGGGTAAAGGTAAGCCTTTATGAATCTCCGTCTATAGCACCCTATCAATAGAGAAAAATAAAATTTCACATTGTCTCTTTCTTTCCAAACCCACACCCACTGGTTACTGGTCCTTTCTTTCACAGGGATAGCTATTGCCTTCTTGCTTGTCTCAGAGTGTGGCTTAGGTTTCTGACTGCCTGGGACAGGCAGGCTGTCAGTTCCTGTTTTTGGCTATCTTTGGGAGTGACTCTGGATCTTGGGGAGATAGTAATTCTTGTACCCTCTTGGAGGTCACCTTTTTTTTTTTTTTTTTTAAGCCTCCCACGAGCATGCCCTCATGTCCCCTGACTGGGACCAGGAGGCAGGCAAAGGCCAAGCTCTCCCCTGCACTGAAATCCTGCAAGCCTTAGCCCTGCTGCTCCTGAGCCCTTCTCCTTCAGCCATGCCCCTCTGCTGCCCTGAGTCCCTCTCCTCTCCAGGAAAGTGGGTGTAAGCACCCGAGGGCCCCTCTCAGGTCAGTCAGCAGGGTTAAATGCACTCATGCATTGCCCAGACCCGGCTCCTGGAGCAAGCACCCAATTTTATTTCTGCCTTCCTCCAGAATGTCTGAGGCTCTTCACCCTACGGGGCCAGGGCACAGGCTCCTACTTCCCTCCAAATCCAAGCAGGGCTTCCGGGGGCTTCAGACAGGCCACAGGAATAGTGCCTCTCCAGGACTGGGGGAGACTTTCTTCATTCCTGGAATAGCCTTCACAGGGCAAGCCAGGAGCTAAGGATAGGGCTTTGCTAAAGGAAGAAAAGCAGGTTGAGCCCTGCCTCCCCAGCCCCTTCCCACGTTCCAGGGCCTCCTATGGCCAAGTTCCTGGCTGGTGGGGGGCGGGGAAGGCTCCTGGGAACAGCAAAGCAGGATGGAGAGGAGCCTGGAGTCCTGTGTTCGGGGCCACCCATTCTTGCTGTTTCCCGTTGTGCAGTGCTGGAGGGTCTACACACCTTCCTGATCGCCCCATGGGGCGGCATTCCTGTTTGTCCCAGCCAAAATTACAAAGTAGCTCTGTGGTTACAAATTGGCTGAATTGCAGAGCCTAAAAGAAACTTTTTATTTTAGGTCTTCTCCCCTAGGATAAAATAAAACTATGTTTGAGGGGGTGGGGGGTGGGAAACAAACCTTTTAAAGCCTTTATAAAAAGATGAATGGATGGCTCAATCTATGATGTCATTCAAGTTGCAACCCAATCTTTGAGAAATTGTGAGCAACTGTTTTTTTTTTCTTTTCATTTTTATTTATTTGAGAGAGAGAGAATGAGAGAGAGCATGAGCGGGGGAGGGTCAGAGGGAGAAGCAGACTCCTCGCTGAGCAAGGAGCCCCATGCGGGACTCGATCCTGGGACTCCAGGATCATGACCTGAGCCGAAGGCAGTCGCTTAACCAACTGAGCCACCCAGGCGCCCGTGAGCAACTGTTCTTAACTTACAAATCTTTGCAAAACTAGAAATGTAATTCTAATGGAAGTTCAAACATCACCTATTCCTTTTACCTTTCCCGAAGTCTCCCCTATATATATTAAAAGGCTTGTAACTTGCCTTCTTTCTCTGTGCCTTTGAGACATAAATGTTAAAGTACCAACTTCAGAGAGGTAATCCTTATCAGAAGAAAAACCAAAGAGGGAAAGGTCATTTAAAACTTAGCTTTAGGGCGCCTGGGTGGCTCAGTTGGTTAAGCGACTGCCTTCGGCTCAGGTCATGATCCTGGAGTCCTGGGATCGAGTCCCGCATCGGGCTCCCAGCTCAGCAGCAAGCCTGCTTCTCCCTCTGACCTTCTCTCCTCTCATGCTGTTTCTCTCTCTCGCTCTCTAATACATAAATAAATAAAATCTTAAAAAAAAAAACAAAAACTTAGCTTTGGACATCTAAGCAGGTAGCCTTCATTAATTCTATCTACTGGAGAAACAACATAGATCCTATTTCTTTTGTAACTCATATAATAGAAACTATAAAGTTTCTGTTTATATATTTCTGTATGTTTACATGTGTTTATACATGTGTGCTCTAGATGTGTGGTATTTTCTGCCTTTGGATGATACTGCTAAAATTAACTTGTAAAAGAGCTCTATTTAATTAACTTAGATAAGCTCTTATAAGAATTAAGTATTCATAAAAAATCTCAAAAATATACTAGAAATTAACCCAACTACTTTTCAGATTCATGCGATCTGGGATAATTTTGCAAATAAAAGGTAGTTTAAATTTGGTTTAATTAAGATAAGCATGTCTTCAAAGTTACCAGCATTGAATATAATGCTGATATACAACTTCTATTTTACCTGACTTTTATTAGTGAAATAAGTTCATGTTATCTCACAAAATTTGTCAGCAAGAAAAACAGCTTGGGATGGTGGCTCACTTTGATGTCTCATGAAGTTTAGTGGGTAACCTAAACATAATTATTAAGAACAAGCAAATTAAATAGATGTAAATAGAATAAAAATGTTTTCGGTGAACTTTTTAAATAGTTGCCCCCAAATCTTTTTGGTAACCTGAAACCTTAAGGTTTGGTAAGTTCAATTAAATGATGAATAATCATTAAATGTTGAATATATACAATTAAATACCTAGATCATTTCCAAACAAGATAAAATACTAAAACATTAGTTACTAGACATAGGCTTTCTTTCACAGAGGAACTAAAGATATTTGGGTCTATTAATAAACATGTTTTGTGTCATGCTGAAAAAAAAATTTACTATGAGAAAACATGCTTCTAGAAATTATAAAAAGCATTTTTAAATTTGCTAAGCCACAGAATGCTAATATAAAAGACAATTCATAGTTGTTTACTTATTTTCACTAAAAATTAAGGTTTTAAATAATTTTTAAATTTCAATATATAATTGAAGCTATTAGAAATTAAAGCTAGCAAGGAAACATCTGTGAATGCAAGTGAAGTAGGATGTGTGTTTTCAGTAAAAGAAGGTGTGAGGAATGGAAATGCATTTTTGTGGAGGGAAATGAAAGTAATTTTGTCTTAAAGAGAGGCTAATTATTTCAAAATGGGAAAGAGAAAAACAAGACAAAATTTTAAGAAATTTGTGAAAGGCAGGTAAGATCATAAAACTGAACCGGGTAAGAATTTCCAGAGCTAATGGAAAAACTGGATTCAAGCAGAATAAGAATTAATTACTTGGGACTGAATAAACTGAGGAGGATGATTATCATTTTTATGACTTCTCGTTTGAAACAGTGCTGGTTTTTTTAATGTTTTGTTTTTCCAGATTTAAGGAAATCTTTTCTCTTAAGCTATCTATGACTTACAACAATTTGGTAAAGCATAACTTTGTAAACAAAGATGAAACATTTACTTTTTCTCCCTACAAGATCCCTCCAAAATTCTTTTCATGGTGAAATAGTTCTTTACATGAGTTCAATAGGAATCTGTTCTGAGTCTGACCAGACAGTTAAGGAACTCAGGTTGACTTTATTGAGCCAATAAAGCCCCTTGGAAAAATTGGCCTGGTATTTTCCTTACAAGGTTCCAGCAAAGCAATCCTAAAAAGAACTTACATGGTCAACCACTATTCTTGCTGCACTTATGTAAATGACCAGTTCAAGTCTAATGTAAGCAAATTAGTTTCACTGTGACTGTCATTGGAAAAAATGGGGATAATTGTAGAGAAAAAAGCTGTGTTTGCACCTTTGTCTATATTAGATTCTGATCCTGTTAATTATCTTTAAAGTTTTGTTGTATACCTATAAACTGGACTAGATCCTGAATCCTAGTTTCCTCAAATATTTGGCAACAACTCACCAAACCAATGTTCCCAATTTTCTCCAACCCTACTCATCTGGAATCACTAAAAACAAAGACTGCCCTTAAATCTCCCTAGAAGGAGATACCAAATTCTTTTAACTACCCAGATGGCAGCCAAACTTCAGGGACCTGAAGCTTAGATACACATCTCACAGCTGAAGAAGGCTCCAATAAACATACACTGGAAACACCCAAATCAAATGAACGAAGAAGGGGCTGACATTCAGGTAGACTGCCTACACACAAGATACCAGATCAAGACTTCATGCTTTGATGGAAAACTTTTTTTCTTCTCTTTCTTTCCTTCACTCTGGCATCAGCCCGGAGAGATAATGCCCCTGTTTGTTTCTCCCAGGCCATTGCTAAGGGGGTGGTAAACTTTGCCTTTCAGACTGCTGGATTTGTCATCAAAAACTCCTATCTGTCCCTTAACGGTGCCACCTTAGTGGGGGTGATTTGTGCCTTGGCAGGATTTGTCTTTGTCTATGGTGGTCATCATTCTCCTTGAGCCTCTGATTGCCTAGATGGCAAGATAGAACCAGACAATGTCTTAGATTATCTAACTGGGCCCCTAACTTTCCACAAACTAAGACACCTCATTTGTCGAATACCCTGGATCTACACCAGCAAGTTAGAAAGGAATGACCAGGAGGCCTTCATGACTCAGGATCAGGATTCACTTCCTTTGGCAGAGTCATGTTTCCCTGGTTCAGAGTAAATGTAAATGAGAATATGATCAGAAACCTCTCCTTACTCTTGAAGATACTGCAGAATCCATTGCTAAACAGTAACTACCCACAAGAGTCTCTGGCCAAAGTTGTTCTTGGTAAGAGGATAGCCCTTGATTATCTTTTAGCTGTGGCCAGACAACCTACTGCACCTGGATTAACACTGCTGAGGAAGTTGAAACCCGGTTACGTAAGATCACTGAGCAATCTACTCAGGTGACTCCTTCAGCAGAGTCTTTGACTTCTCTGATTTTGATTGGTTTGAGTCTTGGGGACCATGACTCCAAAGTGCACTACAGATATTGGGAATTATCCTGTTTATAACAGTCACAATGATCTCCTTGGTGCATTGTGTTCTCTCAAAATCTTTAAATGCATGTTTATAGCTGCTAAACACCAAGAAAATGATCTCCCTAAGACTGGAACATCAGAAAAGGAGCAAAGAAAATGGCCAACTTAAAAACCGTGAACCTGAATTCATGGCCTGTGACTATCACAGAGATTAAGCAAAAATTGGAATGTCCTGTGAATATACCACACAGAGGATTGACAAAAGCTGCAAGAACGACAGAGCAGTAGCTGAGTGGTGATAATGCCTTAAATTTTAATCACATCTCTCAGTCAAGCTGAGAGTCTGATCAAAAGGGGAGAATTGTTAAAAAGGAGACAGCATTCCCAAAATGGAGTAACCTGTGCTAAATCCCACACCAGCAAATCAAGGCTTAATACCTAACCTAATTGCAGTTTCAACCCCTCCAGGAATGTAATCTTTAACTAGACAACATGGAATTACCTGGTCAGCACTAGAGAGCTAATCCGCCCAACAGACCCCTCCCGTTCCCCTTAGGAAGGCAACCTTGCCTGAAACAATGCATTCTCTGCTAGTAATTTCCTTTTTCGACCTTTCAAAACATTTTCTCCACCACAGTTTGGCAGAGCTCCTTCCTATTGTTAGATGGGATGCTGCACAATTCCTGAATCATTGAATAAAACCAATTTAATCTTCAAATTTACTTAGCTGAATTTTTGTTAACACCAGCTAGGACCAGAGATACCAAGGCGGCCAAGTGCTCCCTAGGTTCAAATGTCTTGAGAGCTGCCAGGAAGAACCCTGGGACAGATTCTAAATGGAGTCACCAGCCTTAGTGCACATTTGGCTTCATTCCTCAACCTAGAACGGTGGAAAGGGACCATAAAGCAAACTGAGACAAGCAAAATGGCATGGCTGAGTTTGCTCTGGACCTGAGAGCACCAGTGGAGGATGAGCAGGGACATTATCATACCCTGGCCCTTCTTTCAGCTCTATCACCCCACGGGAGTCCATGGCTGTGCTGCTGACCGCAGAGCTGAACATTCAGGTGTGTGTCTCAACTATGGGCCTCACTCTCACTACTGCCACAGTCTTTGCTGGGCAAGAAGAAAAGTTGAGCCACATTCTGCAAATTTCCAGGACCTGAGGAAGTCCGGAGTTGGGATTTTGGAATATAAAAATAATATGTGCTAAAAATTTGAAAAATATACAAATTAAAAATATATATATCATGTCCCCATAACTATGTCATTCAGAGGCTCCCAGAATGGTCATTTATAATATTTTCTTCTTTTTTTCTTTACCCATTTTGTCAGGTAGTTGAGACTACACATTTTGGCATCTTGCTTTTTCACGCATAACACAGTATAAGAATTTCTCCATGTTATTAAAAATATGCTACAAAAGTCATTTCCATAACCATAATTATTAGTACGTGGGTATTTATAGTAATTATCACACTAATTTTATTTTTGGAAATTCAGATTGCTCAATTTTTCTCCATTGTAAATAATGCTAATTAAGCTGGCATGACCATGTACTAGTGAAAATGTCCAAGTCAAAAGCAGCATTTTGAGTTTTAAAAATAATCATCTATAATTTGAGATGTTAAAAGTAATTTAAAACAATATGCTTTTGTCACAGATGCCATTGATATTTAAAAACAATTTAGTGGATCTTTGGAATGAACGGGCTTACCACCACCTGTTGCTCTCTTACCAAAGTGTTCTGGGAACTACTGCTTAGAGCTATGAGAGATAATCAGATATAAACAAAGGTCAATTTGAAAGTCTTTAGATTGACTGGAAAATACACATGCAAAGCAGATGTCCTCTTCCTTCACTGCCACCACAGGCCTGTTCCTCCACCAGCTGCCCCCACCCCTTCTCCTTAGCCTCTGGTCTTGCCCTCATTCTGTGGAAAATCTCCCTCTAAGAGTGGGCTGATCCAGGTCCATTGCCCAGAATGGTTCTCGGTCCTCAATCCCGCTTGCCAGCCCGGGATGGCAGAACAAGAGAATGTCCCTGCCAGTAACATAAAGGCTGGTCTGGGGAGTAAAAGCCTTTGAAGTCAGCCTGACTTGGGCTTAAATGTACTTCTAACTGCTGTGTGAGCCTGACCTTTTCCAAACTTCAGTCAATTCAATAAGACCTGATCTCCTCAGGACACACTTGCTACAGCCAATGTGGAGTCAGGGATGAGGACTGAGGAGCCAGGTATTAGTGAGCTGAATAACCCACCCTTGTTTGGCCCTATATAATGCTGCTTCAGGGGAACTGTTAGGGGCTAGTTTTACCGTGACGGCAGCAGCCAATCCCCCAGGACCTCTCTGAATCGCGTTACTTCTCTCTGCTAAGAAATGCTTTCTCAGAAATACCCTCTCTCCCACCACGGGCGCCAAGCCCCAGAAAGGCTGGTTATAGGACTGCTGCCATTGTGTTGAAGATTTTCCCTGGGGTGGTTGCCTGCGTGGCCACAGGTCCTGCTCTGGAGAAGAGGTGATGCCATGTTGAAGGTACCAGAGTATCTGAGGTCACGGGGGAGGCAGCAGGGTTTGCCAGACGGCCCCATGAGGTTTCCACTTGAATGAGTCCCGGATGTTTCCCCTATGGGTTCAAAGATTATATAATGCACTAGAGGTAAGCTGTTTCTAAGTAAAAAAAAAAAAAAATCACACCTCTGCTCCAGACTCTCTTCAGATCTGGAGAGTACCCTAGAGCATGCAGTGACTAAGATGGAGGACGGGGCCTGGGGAAAGTGCCAATGAGAGCAGTGGAACATTATCGGACAGACACCTAGGTTTTGCCTTGAACCAGCGGAAAAGCTGAGCTGAACACAGAGCATCCACTAGTCCCCAGGGAACACCTCACACACGATAAAGTCCGAGAAGTCCAGGGAGGCCTGAGGAGCGCTGGATGGAGGAGAAGGTCATCCAATAGAACAGCGACCCGCCCAGCTCTGCCACCCCTCCCTCAGCCCACAAGCGCCACTTGCTGCTGGTTGTGCCCGGCCACCCCTGCGATTAGTCCTTAGAGGGGAAGTATGGTGACACAGCAGGAAATTCAATTTGCTTCGTTCCTGCTATGACGGGTGACCGGCTCCTGCTATGACGGGTGACCGGCGTTATGAACTGGACTCCAGTTGTTTTTATTAACTTCTCTCCACTTTGGTGTCCATCCCTGAGGCTGGTTCCCTGGGGCCACAGGACATGCAGGGAAGAGTAGGCGTATCTGTGCAAACCGCTGGCCATATACCTTACTACCAATGTGATCCCAAACCAGCTACGCTCAGTCAGGTAGGCCTTATGCTTCCTCTGAGCTTCAGTTTTATCTGATGAATAACTATCCTGGATGGCTGTAAAGTTAAGGAGAACTGAAGAGAGGTGCCTGGCCCAGTCAGGCTGTCGGCATGGCACGTTACTATTGAGTATTCTTACATCTTGTCTTGATAGAAACCTCATTGCTCTCCTTCGCTCTCCTGAAACTGGGTCCCTACCTTGTCCTGTCATTCTCCCTAGAGAGAGAACAGACCCTGGTATTCAGTCCTACATTCAGCTCTCAGATCTCAGATCTTCACCATGTCACTGACCAGGCTGGATCCCCAAGTCTGGCCTCCCAGGCTCGCTCTGCTGGCTTGCAAACCAGTTACTCCTTGCTGGGCTTCACAGATGCTCTTCCTGCATGGACCGGCCACCTGTCACTATTGGCTCTGGACATTACGACCTTCCTGCCACCTCCCTTATACCACCTGTGGGTCAAGTTGATCCTGCAAATACTTGGTCCCTGGACAGTGCTTGAATAACTGTCTCCAGATCCTCATTCTCTTCTACGCTAGCCCGTGACCTCCGGAACCTTTGAGTTATCATTCTGGCGAGTGAGAACACCAGGGAGGTCTCAGAAAGTGGCTAGAACCCAACCTCGAAAGGGGTAGTGCTACCACAAATATTTTTTTATTACCATTCCTTCACTGAACAAATATTATTGAGCGCCTGCTACCAAGCAGATGCTGTTGTGGGCAGTGAGATAAACCAGCGAATTCAAGAGGCAAATGGCCCTGCCCAGGTGAAGCTTGCATTCGGTTGTGCACGGAGCACCTGGATGTTGACCTAAGTGGAATGCAAGGGTAAGGTGAGAGAGGCAGGCTGGGAACAGGGTTGGGGAGGTTTGAATGTTGGGAAACTGTCTTTGGGATTCATTACCTCCGATGGCAAAGGACATGCCATTGCATGTTCTTCAGGAAAGGTGGAGAGTAACAGGATGAAAATGGACTCTAAGAAAAGCAAGACTGACAGAAGCGAGTGAGTGAATGGTAACAGCGAGCTTGTGCACAGCATTTTTCAGTTTCTGAGAAGCTCCCTCAGCTATCATGTCACAACAATCGTCCCAGTGACAGTGGCCCAGGAAGACAGATTAGTCCATTCCGGGGGGGAGGGGCTCTTGCCTGGGGGTCCCAGTGAGCAGCGAAGTGGGGCCTCAAACCTCCGGCTTGCGGCTCCTGGTCTTCCAGTCTATTTCCTTTCCTAGCAAAAATGTTATTTACTCTAGGGGCACCTGAGTGGCTCAGTCGCTAAGCGTCTGCCTTCGGCTCAGGTCATGATCCCAGGGTCCTGGGGTCGAGCCCCGCATCGGGCTCCCTGCTCCGCGGGAAGCCTGCTTCTCCCTCTCCCACTCCCGCTGCTTGTGTTCCCTCTCTCGCTGTGTATCTGTCAAATAAATAAATAAAATCTTAAAAAAAAAAAGTTATTTACTCCAACTACATTGCATATGTTCTCAAAAAAAATAAAAGGGGGGGGCCACCTAGGTGGCTCCGTTGGTTTAAGCGTCTGCCTCCAGCTCGGGTCATGGTCCCAGGGTCCTGGGGCCTGCTTGGCAGGGAGCCTGCTTCTCCCTCTACCCTTCCCCCTGTTCATGAGCTCTGTCTCTCTCTCTCAAATAAATAAATAGTAAAAAAAAAAACAAACCCCCCCTCAATTTAAAAATCTGTAAAGCTTTATCACAGTGTTCCCACAAAAATGGCAAGAGGGAGGAATATGATCAAAATTATCCTGGAGATTTTTTCCAAATACGTAGGGGTACCCTGTTCCCCCCTCTATCCTCTGCTCCCAAATTCTGACAGTGCCATTGTGACGTATCTAATTAGCAAAAGCTCCCTTAAAAACATTTTAATTTTTATTTATTTTTTTAATTCAGATTGAACTCAGTTAACATATAGTGCAGGATTGGTTTCAGGAGTAGAATTTAGTGATTCATCAGTTGCATACAACACCCAGTGCTCATCCCAACAAGGGCCCTCCCTAATACCCATCACCCACCTAACCCATCCCCCACCCACCTCCTTCCATCAACCCTGTTTGTTCTCTATTGTTAAGAGTCTCTTATGGTTTGCCTCCCTGTTTTTATCTTATTTTACTTTTCCTTCCCTTCCCCTATGTTCATCTGTTTTGTTTCTTAAATTCCACATATGAGTGAAATCATAGGATATTTGTGCAAGAACTCCCTTGCTCTGTTATCTATCAGCCTTCACTGTAGTGTGTCCTGCCAATCCCCTCCCCGATTCATTGAGGAAACTTAGTCCTGGTGGTTTTAGTTATGTGTTCAATTGTGCAAGCCCTGGAGAAAGAGAAGATGTTACTAAAACACTATCAATGAGAAAAAACATGGAGAATATCTCCCCTTTGTAACATGCAGAGAACCGTACCATTAATGCTAACCCCCAACTAGCGACATCTATTTGTATACTGACTCAGCATCTCAAGCACAACATGTCCAAAAAAACAAGTTCTTGGTCAACCCGTCCCCAAGTCCTCACTTCCCCATTTCAGTAGACAGGAACTCCATTCTTCCTGGTGTTCAGGCTAAACATCTGGAGGCATCCTTGACTCTCCCTCCAATTCAGCACATCACCTCATCCCTAATCACCCTGCACCAAGTAGCATCATTTCCCTGTGTCTAATCGCTTCCCTCTTTCCTCTGCACTGTCTTGACAACACTTAACATGGACAAACACGGATCCATTTGTTTATTGTCTGTCTTCCACTACAAGGTTTATTTCATGAGAGCCAACACTGTTTTGTCCACTGCTGTATTCTCCTGGTGCCCATAGCAAAACACTCAATTACTTTTAACTAGGTGAATAAATAAATGTTACTCTTGTCATTGTATGTAAATCATTTGCAAATCTATTGTTTTTCCCATTTAATTAGTATGAAGAAGTTAAGTGACCACCCCAGGAAGTTCAGGATGCTTCAGTACTCAGGGCCAGCATTTATGTAGCATCATGGAACTCCCTGAATTCCATGACTTTCAAACTGCAAGTAGTCTGGGGACTATGACTTTCCTGCAGAACTAAAAGCCCAGTGGTTCTGGGTGATACTAGGTCAGTAATATCCCTCCTCGTGAGCACTCTTAGGGGTGGTAGTTGTGACTTCTGTTGGACACGAAAACATTTTAAAAGTGGCAAACAGAAACTCTGTGCATTTGTCAATAGGAATAGAAAAGAAAAAATAACAGGTACCATTTTTTTTTTTAAACAGGTACCATTTTTGAGAGCCAGCAAGTGGCCAGCACTTCTTTAAATATTATTTTAAGTATTTACTATAAAGAAACGGACACTATATTTATTCTTTCAGGGAATAAACTGAGGAGACATCAACTGCACAATCAGAAAAGAAGTGAGAGCAGGAAACACTGCAGCTCAGAAGGCTTGAGGACCAGCCTAGCCACACACTAAAGGAAGAGAGTATCATAGGGCTCCCTGCCAGCTCTGCGGAGGTCAGTCTTGGTGGCGTGATTGCTGGGCTTCCTGCTTTGTGCTTTGCTTAGTCCCAACCACCGGGTCTCTGCAGCCTGCTGCTGTGTCTCTTCCTCACTGAAAGTTTGTCTGGACTGTTTTGATTTCTCATTCCATCTCTGTTCAATTCAATTCTCTACCTGCCCTCCTTGAGCCCCCACCCTCCAGGCTCCTGAGCTCCTTCCTTTGGAACCCAGGGCAATGACGCACTTGCTCTCAGTCTGTCCTTTTCCTTGTGGACACAGCTTCAAAGCCTCTGTGATCTATCTTTGTGGTCTTTCATTTATAGGCAAGGTGTAAGTAGAGACATACACACCATGGACCAAGAGACCTCTGACCGGTTCCCGCAATTAGACCAGTGGCCTTTGTCCAACTTGGATTCCTGGTGCTTTCAGTATGACTTATTCTTCCATGGCTAGGCATTTTCCTGGGATCAAAGAGATTAAAGCTTGCTGCTATTTGCTATTTGTTGTTTTTTTTTTTTTTTTCAGCCTGCTCTGGGTCCTTTATTTTTTATGACTCAGAGAAAGTTCATTCCTGACTGTACTCCTCGTAAGTAGTTGGAATCCAAGTGGCATATGCTTCAAGAAATTCAGAGAGCCTCATTGATCTTTGCAGAGCTGTATTTTGATTCTCTAGTCCACTAGTTGTCAACCTGGGAAAGTGCTTGGAATAGCTCGAGTAGCTTTAACAAATACGTGTAAATGCCTGGCTGGGCCCCAGCACCAGGGATTCAGACTTAACTGGCTGGTAGTCTGGCCTGGGCACACAAAGCTCCCCAGGTCAGAGCCTGATTCAGTTTGTCTCAATATCGAGTCCCAGGAAGCTCTGACAACGACCCATCCCACCTCCCACCCCACTCCCCGCCCTTTGTCTTAAGCTGCTTTTTAAAGTGAGGGCTCCAAGAATCACACTATGTCTATAAATATTCTCCAGCAGTTCCCAGTTATTTGTAAAATCTGCTCTTTTAAAAAGCCAGCCAACTTATTTTATAGCAAAAAGTTATACTAAATTCACATAACTATGAGTTTAACAAATGTAAATAAAAATAAAAGCTTTGAAGCAAGAAGGAAAAAAATCCATATCGAAAGCACAATATGAATAAAACACAATAAATAAAATCAGACCCCCATGGGATTTTGATTTATAAAGCCTGCCCCTCCCCTGGGTCTGTCTCTTGCTTGATCTGCAATCTTGGGCAAGTCTCTTACCCTCTTGCTTCTTAATTTCCTCATTTTTAACATCAAAATGAGTAAGGGACAGGTGGAGCTGGGTAGGGAGAGATAGCTAGGGGGCCATGGGATCAGGCTCACAAAATTCAAAATGTGGGAGACGAAAGGAAACCAGAGATAAGGGAACAAACCACATCATCCCGTCCTAGGTGTCAGAGGTGGGGTCTTGTTCTAACAGCTACTTGTGACCAACCAAGAATTACCAGACCCTGAAAAGGAAAAAAGCCACTGAAGGTGTTATCACTAGTCCTTACTCAATGGTGCTATCGATAGAGATGTTAAAAAGATTTAAGTTGCCTGGTTAGCTTTCTCTAAAAGACCATCCTAAAAGCCCTCAGTGGCAACCCTGTCGGGACCCCTCTCACTCCTGAGAGCTTTTTTTGTATCCTTGCTTAAACTTCTGTCACTTTACTCACTCTGCGTTGTCCTCGAGATTCATTCTTCGACTCCTTGAGACAAGAACATCGCTCTCCCGCATCATTTTGGTGCTGAAACCACGGAATACTCCCACCGAAGGGTGAGTATAAGCGGACTCTTTTCTTTCCTGAGAGAAGTCTCTCCACTTTTAACAAACAACAAAACCGGGCACCTGTCGGCCAGTCAAAGGCAAATAGCGTGGCCGCCGGTCTTAAGTCTCAGGTGACAGGTTTCTCGAGAAAGATTTGGTCAATCCCCCCTTCCTCAAAAGAAGGGAATGTTGGCCTAGCCCTACCCAGTTCTGCTTTCTGTTCATTGGCTTTTCTTAAATGGCTTTCTCCCGCTTCAGGCACTTTGCCTCAGGTCCTTCCAATCTCCAATGATCAGTACGCCCTGCTAATGAGGGATTCATTTCAGGATTGCCTTTATCCTCCAACAGTTCCTTCTCTAAGCACCTGGGAATTTTATGGGTTCAGTGGCCCCACTGACTTTGTCATATGGGGGAAGAGTGTTGCCTATGTAGATATAAGGTTTTTTCATTTAAAGACATTTAAAAATGTCTTTCGTGAGAACTTAGTTCAGGATGGACAGGAAAAGGGCCCAGGGGTAAGACAAGGAAGCATAATTGAAATTGGCTTATAATTGGCCTGAGGGATCAGGCACCCTGTGGCTAGGAGAGCAAGCGAATTTAAATGCGCAAACAATGAGGGCTCAATCAAGAGAGCTCGGAAGAATGAGGCCATTAAAGATTCCCTGCTTTAAGGTTCATCCGGGGCGCGAATGTAAGGACTGGCAATCCAGCGCTCTGAACCTGCCCTTTGGTACCATGGGTGACCTTGGGATCTCTGAGACACGTAAAAAGATAGAGACCTGGTGTGTGTGTGCGGGGGTGCTTCACACCCCAGAGGAGCCTCATCCATAAGCAGCACACATGCCTCCCACTCAGAGACCCTACCCGTTTCGCTCGCATTCTTAGCCTTCTAAAAAGAGTATCAAAGTTTAAACTGTTAACTTCGTTAAGCCCTTATGATTAGGCCAGATTTCTTTTTTGGTGGGGGGTTGGGGTGGGGCGGAAATACAGAAGAGAAAAGGAGGATCAGGTGACCGAAGGGCAACAGTGGCTACTCCAGCAGGCCCGAGCCCTCCTCAACCCAAGATGTTAAGCCATTCTTTCACCTTGGGTAGGAACCCATGGGACGCCTTGGTTCACAGGGGAGAGCGGATGTGTAGGGACGCCTTCATAGTCACCTCTCTATAACAGGTACGGGGTAACTCCTACCGGGACCGCGAGATGGGAATGGTTATTCTCCGCGGGGACCCCTCTGGAGTGGATACTGCAAAATTGGGCAATTTCCCCTTGTAAAACTTTTCTAGTGTTTTTCACGCGTTAAACACGGCAGGTTCTTCAAGGCAAGGTAAAATAAGGCGCGACCTCCTGGGCAAGGCATGATCTCTTCTTCAGTTTCCAAGGACTCTTCCTTGGGGTGCCTTTCAACCCACTGGAGACAATTTGGATTGCAAATTTAGGAAAGGACTGAGCTCCTGTAATGCTCACTGCATGGCCAGGGTCGGATCTATCAGGTCTCTTCCGCAGGAAGCAGGGTGAATAGACGGAGGTACCCTAGGTCCGTCCAGGCTTTCAGGGCTCTAAATCAGGACCCAGACCTAAGGGCCTCTTGCAGAACGTGTTTGGCGGTAACCAGAACAGTAAACTCCCCCCTGACATATTGGATAATTGTCTAAACAGCCCTCCTCCAAATAAACCCTGGTTGCTGGAGGAAACACAGGCCAACCCTAGCAAAGGGGATGCTGACTCACTCCCTCTCTCTCTCTCTCCCTCCTCCCCACTGTTCCTAATAGATGTGAAGGCATCTCCCTCATTCATTTCCCAGGTTAATGGCTATAATTGGAGCCAACTGTGGTTAGTCTACCTCAGGATGGGGACTTTAAGGAATATTCTTAAGCAGCCGCCGAAACTCCCTTTGTTTCGAGGAAATTCCCTGTCTTCTCCAGCTTGACTTCCACTTGGTGGAAAAACATGGCGTTTGCTCATCTGTCCAAGTGGATGAGCTTTACAGCTGGGAACCCTTTTTCTCTCCCTCCTGGCAGCACTTTGCCTCTTCTGTTTCCCACTCCCCCTCCTGTTTCTGCAGACCTTGGGTGTGGGTTGCATACACCACTCACCTCAGATTTCCCCACCAGTGTCTCAGGTAAAAGTTGACAATGCGAAACAAATTGATTGACTTTTAAAAGTGGGCCCAGGTGAGTTGCTGGAGTGGGAGGGATGGGGTGGCTGGGTGATAGACACTGGGGAGGGTATGTGCTATGGTGAGCGCTGTGAATTGTGCAAGACTGTTGACTCACAGATCTGTACCTCTGAAACAAATAATGCAATATATGTTAAGGAAAAAAAAAAAAGAAGAAGAAGAAAGTAGCGGGAGGGGAAGAATGAATCGGGGGAAATCGGAGGGGGAGACGAACCATGAGAGACGATGGACTCTGAAAACAAACTGAGGGTTCTAGAGGGGAGGGGGGTGGGAGGATGGGTTAGCCTGGTGATGGGTATTAAAGAGGGCATGTTCTGCATGGAGCACTGGGTGTTATACACAAACAATGAATCATGGAACACTACATCTAAAACTAATGATGTAATGTATGGGGATTAACATAACAATAAAAAATTTTTAAAAAGTGGGCCCAGGTGAGACATAGTATTTAAACTAATTTAAGTTTCTTGGTTTAATTAATAGACATGTCTTTAAAGTTATCAGCATTACATGTAAAACTTTTATTCAGTCAAGGTTTACTGAAGGTCAAATAAGCTCGTGTTATCTCTGTTACAATTTATTAGCAAAAAAAATGACTTAAAATGATGGTTAATTGTCTCAGTTTTCATGGGTAATTGTTAAGATAGCTTTCAAAGTCTTCAGTAACCTAAAACTTTAAAGTTTTGCTTGGATGATAATTAGATTCATTGGACATCTAGGTCTTTTACAAATGGGATGATGTACTAAAGCATTGATTACTGGACGTAGGTTTGTGCTTTTGACTTCCTATTGCAGAGAAACTAAGGATTTTTAAATCTGCTGGTAAACATGCTTTGTGCTTAACGGGTTCATAAATCTGCCATCTAAAGAATTCTGGTGTGACAGTTTACAATTGGTTACTCCTTAGTTTTTACTGGAGACAAAGTTTCTAAGAGTTAAAATTTTGTGAACTGTAATTAAGACTGATGGGAATAAGGGAAGAAATTCTAAAATGAAAAAAGAAAGTGGTAGGTTTGTGAAGGGAAATCTTTGGAAAGGAATTTTAGGTGTGGTCAGGATGGACTAAGATTAAAATGAAGGGATTTTAAAAGTACAATGGTATATAAGATTGGAATTCTCTCTGTTCAAAAGAGAAAGTTTTCTTTTTTTTTTTTAAATGTTTTATTTATTTATTCATGAGAGTCAGAGAGAGAGAGAGAGGCAGAGGCAGTGGGAGAAGCAGGCTCCCCGCCTAGCAGGGAGCCCGATGCGGGACT
The DNA here is from genome assembly GCF_002201575.2 of Neomonachus schauinslandi. NCBI lineage: Eukaryota > Metazoa > Chordata > Mammalia > Carnivora > Phocidae > Neomonachus > Neomonachus schauinslandi. The sequence goes on from NC_058414.1 coordinate 10,168,964, forward strand.
CGATCCCAGGAACCCAGGATCATGACCTGAGCCGAAGGCAGACGCTTAACCATCTGAGCCACCCAGGCGCCCAAGAGAAAGTTTTCTTGAATTGGTTTACTCTTGATATAAGAAAATGTAAACAGCTGTTTTCTCTTTGCCTGCCCAGGAAAACCAGTTTCTTTGTTTTGCCCTTATCAGGTCTTTAACATTCCTAATCCTATTTAGACATGTGCTCTAAAATTTTCTAAGGTTTTAACAATTTTTCCAAGATTTAAATTGTAAATGAGGTCTCTTTAACTCCTTAGGCCTTTTATTTTGTATGTTAAGTTACTCTGAAAGAATTGTTAAACAAATAAGCCTTAGGTTATGTTATTTGGGCAAATGCTATAACTATTCTAGAGATGATATGCAACTCCTGAAGTTTTACTGTTTTAATATAAGGTCATCACTTAATATTTTGATCATTAAAGTGTTACGTGTCACAGAAATAACCTGATTTGCTTGCCAGCTATATTGTAAACTCTTGGCTCAGATTACTAACAATGTCCGTTTCTGAGTTTTTGTCATTTATAATTGTTATTATTCTCTTGCAAAATGAGTTTCATCTTCAAGGAGGTTCATAAAAAGGACTTTAGGACAAATACAGGTTTTGAGATCTTTAAGATCAAAACTGAAATGGGTAAAAACTTCCAAAACTAAAGTTGCATTTTAAACAAGAATAGTAACACGGGACTAAATAAACTAAAAAGATGTTTATAGTTTTGTGACTCTTGTTCAAAGCATTGCTGATTCTCTAATGTTTGCTCTCCCAGATTAAGGAAACTTTCTTTTAAGATACGATTTACAGAAATGTGATAAAATATTTGTAAAGCATTTAACATTTCTCTCTACCTAAACCCTCTGACATCCAAAAGGTCTCAATAAGCTTCCTTTCATGGCAAACATAATCATTTGCATAAATTCAATAAAATCTCTTCTCCTTGTAACAGGACACCATTGGAAATATTGGTTATTTTACCAAGGCTTTGACTGGAATGTCATATTTGAGAGACATGCATAGATTCAGATATGACCAGACAGCTTTAAGAAACGGGAAGGTTGACTTTATAGAATCTAGAGCCATAAAGCTCCTTGGAAATGTTGGTCTGGATACCTTGCCTACAGAGTTCCCAGCAGCCTCATCAGGTGAGTAAAGAATGTCACTTCCTGGCAGGTGCAAGAACCTCAGGCTATACTGGGGACCTCATGAAGAGGAATCTGCCCACATCTACAGGTATTGCAGCCATGTCTGATGGCAAGTACTTGGCTTGGCTTCTGGCCTGGGGAGGCTACTAAAAGTTCAACCAAAGTTCCAGCAAAGCAGATTCTAAAAGGTCTGTATGATCTTTCATTATTCTTGCTGAGCTTATGTAAATAATTAGGCCAAGTTTGTTAAAACTGGATTTGTTTTGCAAACATATTAGTCCTGATTTGGCTACCTCTGATTAAAAATGAGGGTTACTATAGAGAGAAAAATGATGTTTCAGTAACATACCTTTGAGGATGTTAGATTTTAGTTCTGATTGTCTTTGAACGTTTGCCTAAGCTAGACAACTTGAGGTGAACTTCAGAGAAATTGCCACAATAGCTCATGTATAGGCAATCTTGCTTGTTATTCTGTGGGGATAATAACAGGACCCCATGGTCATATGATTATTTAAACAACTAGAAAATGGGATTATTCCCCAGCATTTGTGTAACTCAACTAGCACTTTGTCCTATTCTGTGTAGCTGGGATAACGAAATTGCTCCTTTAAAGCCAGAGCGTACCCCACGCATGGGGTTAACTATGGACTTATGGAAATGATGTGACCCCACTTTATGATTCGATTGGATGATGTACTTGGGGATGCCCTTATCTCCTGAGACAAGTCTTCTCCCACTTGCCAGGGCTGCCTTGTCATTACGATACTGCTGAAGCATACAACAGTCCTCTTGGTACAAAGTGCCTCAAAGCTCACTATGGGACTTCCAGAACTTACGATAGGACTGCAACATAAAATAAGCAAAGCAATATGCTTGCGCAGCAGGACTCTAAATGATACTTCCCAGGCGCTAGATGCACTCAGCCAAAAATTACGTGAAGTCGGAGAGGGACTTCCTGAGAACCGTGTCACTATTGACTGTCTACTCTTGCTACACCATTTGGGTGTGAGGAGTTTCCTCACGTGTGGTTTTAACGTTACAGATAACTCCCACAAGGTGTCCCAATTAATAGGGGACTTTCATGATCAATTAAATAAGTTCAGAATATCCACTGGTCTGTTTGACAGAATTGGTAATTGGGGATCTTATCTGATGGATGTGGTAATAATTTTGGGCCTCATACTTGTTTTATGTTTATCCTTTTGCATGTGCTGATGCATGTACCATTTGCTGCCCATCGTGACCCCCTGGAGCCATACCACGGGCCCCTGGCCTGGCCCCTGGATAGATTCTACCTGCCCTGTAGCCCCCAGCCCCATTTCAGCAGGAAGCAGCCAGAGTGGTCATCGTCCCATTCCCTAATGGCAGTTAGGGTTACTCTTCCAGGGGAGAGGAATGAGGAAGGGACAGGTGGAGCTGGGTAGGGAGAGATAGCTAGGGGGCCATGGGATCAGGCTCACAAAATTCAAAATGTGGGAGACGAAAGGAAACCAGAGATAAGGGAACAAACCAGACCATCCCGTCCTAGGTGTCAGAGGTGGGGTCTTGTTCTAACAGCTACTTGTGACCAACCAAGAATTACCAGACCCTAAAAAGGAAATAAGGCATTGAAGGTGTTATCACTAGTCCTTACTCAATGGTCCTATCAATAGGGATGTTAAAAAGATTTAAGTTGCCTGGTTAGCTTTCTCTAAAAGACCATCCTAAAAGCCCTCAGTGGCAACCCTGTCGGGACCCCTCTCACTCCTGAGAGCTTTTTTTGTATCCTTGCTTAAACTTCTGTCGCTTTACTCACTCTGTGTTGTCCTCGAGATTCATTCTTCGACTCCGTGAGATAAGAACCTCGCTCTCCGGCATCAAAAATGCAAATACTATGATTTCACAGGTAGGAAGAAAGTGGAATAGTGCTTGTGAATGTATCTCATAAAATTATCACTTTATTAAGAATAGAATGAGTTATTTTAGATTATAGAAAAGACAGTAGTTGCATTTCTTTCAGTAAAATGGCCTGTGACTAGTAGAGCCCACAGACCCAAAAGAGAAGGGTCCCCCACTCCTGACACTCTGCTTGCTTTGGAGAAATCACTTATCTCAAACACAGGTGAGCCACTGCTGCTGGATACCCCATTGTTACCGTCACCCAGGTTCCAGAGGCATCCACCCCCACAACTCCAGAAGGTTGAGAGGTGCTCACAAGCTAGCAGAATGGAGGCTGTGGGACGTTGGCATTATTGAATGATACAATTACCCTTATATTGGTATAGCTGTAGCTCTAAATCAGTGATTCTAAACATCTGGCTTCAAGATCACCTTATACTCTTAAATACCGTTGGGAATCCGAAAGAACTTTTACTCATGTGGGTTATATCAATATTTATCACATTAGCAATTAAAGCTGAAAATTTTAGATTTATGTATTATGTCATTTAAATAAACTCATAAAATACTAACTTGGGAAAGGTTTTATGCAAAATATGTTTTTCAAAGCAAAAAAAGAGAACTGAAGCATTGTTTTACATTTTTGCAAGTAAAGGTCTGGTATAATAGAAGACAGCTGAATTCTCACACCTGCTTCTGACTTCAGGCTGTTGATACAATACATCATGGAGCTTCTGAAAAACTCCAGGGCACATCACGAGAGAATGAGATGAAAAAGGCAAAGAAAGTCTCACTATAAAGTTAGTACTGACCTTACAAACCCTCTGCTTTACCGGCATTCCTGACCGTTCAAGGAGCCGCGGGAAGACTGTATTAGGCTGCACATAGTGAACAAGGAAAAGAGAGGCGTGGGGCAGAGGCGGGCAGGGATCATGGGAAGACCGGCAGTTTGTTCTCAATACAGTGGGAAAGGCTTCGAGCGCATCAGCCGTGATCCAAAGGAAGTTCAGGGGTTCCGGGTATGAGCAAATCACATTTTGTTTAAAATGCTTCTTTTCCCCTAATTGAAATGCCTACACCCTAAAAGGGACACAAAAGAGCATTTTGCTTCTAGTACTCATAAAATATTCATTCTGGAACTTTCTCCTTATATAATAAGTAGTAACTAGAAAAAAAATTAAAGAAAAAGGCAGCAGTGCAAAAGCCCAAGGCTGTCCTTTGTCTGCTACTTGTTCAAAATGAGTTCAAGAAAATGCAAAGAAACTCAGTTCGTGATCACAGAGTTCCCTCAGCTGGAAAGAAAGGGCCCCTACTTGTAACTCAAATTGACTACCCCCTCCCAAAGCCCACCTAAACGTTGCATCTAAGATAAATGAGGAGGAAATGTAACCTAAACCAGCTCAAAGGAATAAAAAAAATACGCATCTACACCTGTGTCCTTAATCACTGAAAATCTTTGGGTTTATTCCATCAGGCAACTGATGGTGTTCATGCCTCTGTGTTAGCACTCTCGATTGGGCAGCAGACAATTGACAAAACCTCTGCCCTCTCAGAGCTTAAATTCCAATGACAGAAAGACCATAAACAAGGCAATTGAACCAATTATAAACTGTACTAGAAAGGGATAAGAGCGTGGAGAAAAACGAGGCAGGAAAGCGAATCCGGGAGTGGGGTGGTTGCAATTTTAATAGAGTGGTCAGGGAGGCTAGTGTCTGAGGAAGAGAGGGAGCAGGATGTCTGGAAATCAGGGAACAGAGGGGAGACCAGGCACGAAACCCCCAAGCTGTGTGGGCAGTGCCAGAGGACAAGCAAGGAGGCCCGTGTGGCCGGGGCAGAGGGAGCAAGGGGAAGAAAGCGGGAACCAGGTCATGGAGGGCCTGGGAGGCTGCCGAACTGGCTTTGGGAGCCATCCATCAGAGGTTCAGACAGAGAAGTGACACATTCCAGACTAGGTTTGAAAAGAGGCATGCCGGGGGGGGGGGGAGTGTCACTGTATGCCCCAAGGATGGAAACAGGAAGAGCAGTTAGCAAGCTGCCAATGAGATCAGGGGAGACATGCTGATCCCCCACCAGGGCGCTAGCTGTGGACATGCTGAGAAACGATCTATTTTTAAGGATAACGCTTTGCATGCGGGGTGCAGAGAAAGGATGAGTCAGGGATGACTCCACAGTTTTTGGCCTGAGAAACAGGAAAGATGGAATTGCCGTCAACTGACACACTGGGGAGACTGTGAGTGGAGGAAGTTGGCGTGCCGATAAGGACATCAGCTGGAGTTTCAATGTGAGATGTTTGTCGGGCATCCGATTGGAGCTCTCAAATAGGAGCTGACCCCTCAAGTGCGCAGTTCAGGGGAAAGGTCCCGAGTCACCAGCTTATAGACATTTTGTGAAGTCATGGCAGTGGATGAGACCACCAACAGGGAGGAGAGGGCCAGGGTCTGAGCTCTGGGGCAGCCCCGCAGTTCAAGGTTTGGGGGGGTCAGGGAAAGAGCCCAAGAAGCAGTCAGTGAATTAGGGGGAAAAAAAAAACCAAAACAGGAAAGGATGTTTTCCTGCAAGCGGAGAAAGCAGTGTTTCATGGAAGGTGCGGTCAAGCATGTCAGGTGCTGGGAGGTGAGAACTGAACATTGACCACTGGATTTTCCAAAGTGGAAGCCAGTGGTGAGTGTAACAAGAGCTGCAGCTAGGGAAGCTTGATCAGAGGATGGAGGGAAAGGAACGGGAGGCAGTCCAGACACCTCTGAAGAAGTCCTGCCTGACAGCAGGGGAGATGGGCGTGGGGGAGGGTGGGGAGGGAGGAGGGAGATGAGAATGTCTGGGAGAAGGAGCTGGTTCACACTTATGGGAATGATCTAGCAGAGGTTGGGGGGCAGGGATGTGTGTGCTGGGGTGATGTCCTCCTAGGAAACAGAGAGCAGGGACTAGTCCACAGTGGGTTGTATTACAGAAGGGGTGGGCAGTTTCACCTGCCCTGAAAGGCAAGACATTTTCTCTGATCATTTCTGACCCTCTTTTCTGACCTTTGCAATGAAGCAGGGGCATCCCTCATCTGAGTAGGGGGACGGGAAGGACATGGCGGAGATTTGTTCATCATCACATTTTAATCAGTTAATGGATTCATTTTTCTTTTACAAATATACAGTCTGTTCTCACATAGAGGAGGAGAACTAGAAGGAGGAAGAGAAAAAAGCCCTGAGCATCTTGAGAACCCCAGAGAAACCCCAAATGAAGCTTCCAGCCAACACTGGGTGTACCCAGCTGATATTTTCTGAGTGACAAATATAAGTGGGATAAGAGATATTTGCATTTCTGCTGAATGTACTTTCTACTCCACAGGCAAAGGAGGGCTAGAGTACGTTCCTTATGATTCGGGTAGCTGACTTCACTTTAGAAAAACAAAACAGAGAAAAGAGAAGCTAGACCACGTGCCATACAAGGAGACAGCAAAGCTGAACTCGTTTTGCAAATACTATAAAACATTAATCAGTTTCGGTTTGAGGTCTGTTTTCAAATGTAGACTGCGCCAGTGGACAGGTGTGTTCCAAGAAGAGTTACCAACACATTCCCAGCATTCTCAGCATATTCCCAGAAGACCGCATTTGGCGTATAGCGGTGCAAAAATAAATAGCATCATCTAAGAAATGAAACACTTCTTATTGGGATTAATAATAATTCATAATTAATAAAGATGGTGGAATTCCCCTTAACATAGGAAAAGACAGGGCTATTTATCACAACTTTTAAAAGGTCATAATGATGTGAATTTCTGCCTACATTTTTATTTTGAATAGTACCTGACAATATAATTTTTAGAAAGATTAAATTTAACACCTAAATTCTAAAAACCACTGTGTGAGACCTTTGTGTGTGTGTGTGTATCTTTTGATTAATGGCAAACTGGGAGCAGTATTACAGAAGGTCTCTGGTCACTTGCTGGGACAAAGGGGAATTCTCAGAGGAACCACACCCCCTTGGAGTTTATGAGTCTCGACGTGGAAATCGGTGTTGCTGGCCTTTGGATAACTCTAAAGAACAGAGCAGGCTATAAGTCAGTCTGTTAGATTGATGGAAAACGAACGGTCCGTTGCATGGTTTTTGTGTAATGTGATTTCCCACAGTTTCTGGTATCCTTTACACAGGAAGCAAAATAAATAAAAGGGTCAGTTTTTGCCACAGGGCCTCCATCATCTGGAACGAGACTGGCCCTTTGACAAGGGGACTTCTGCACAATCAATTCTTGAAATCACGAATCTCTCCCCCCTACGCCGCCTCCACTTCCTTCTAGCACTAGTACTGGATGCCATTCCCTATAATTGATCTCAATTTATGAAACATTTCTAACAACAAAAATCCAGTAAGGAAATTCAATAAAAGCTGACACCATAAAATACCACAAATCACTAGAGGAAATGGTGCCATGGATCAATTAGCAGGCTATTGGTAGAAACTCCTTAAAGCATTTGATTGAATAAACTAAAGCCACCTGTCTAGTTTTTACACTGTTCTTCTGAACAGTGACTAGATTTGTTGCAGGGGTGTGTGTGTGTGTGTGTGTGTGTGTGTGTGTGTGTGGCAGCGGGGTTGGGGTGAAGGAGAGAGAGAGATTGTAAGGTGTAAGTAAGTAGTGGAGGGGAACCCCACGGATTAAATTAATGACCAAGCTGCAAGGCAGCTCCATAATTTGGGCAGATGCTTCCTGCATCTACATGACTGCTTCCTCTTGCCTTTTCAAGACTTATATATACCATTTCTTTCTAATTCATAGTTTTTATTATAAAAACAATGCTACCTAATTAGAAACAGCTTATAAAATAAACAGAAACATACAGAGAAAAACCAAAACCACCTCAAGCCCCATCACCTCAACATTTGCACTGCTGATATATTAGGGATTTCCTCTCCAACTATTTCCAATGCATTTTTCAGCCAAAAAAAAAAAAAAATGTTGTGCTGTATACGTTGTACTTTACTTATATAACATTATGTGATGGGCAATTTTTATTTTATAAATATTCTTAGGAGATTTGTTTTATAAAAGTTACATACTATTCCATATTACAGTATTTAAACATTTTAAATAATCTTTTTATTGGAGTCTATTATTTCTAATTTTTCACTATTGTAAATGTATGCTGCAAATAAACTATTTATAGCTTATTCTTTGTACCAATATCTGAGTATTTTGTTATATTATTCTCTAAGAACCCTGATAACTCAGTCATACTATTGATGCATGCAAACTGCTAGTAGCCAAAACCTATGACTCACATCGACTCATTTGACTCATATTTTGAGTGCCTGTCCCAGCACACATTTAACACATTTTTAATTTTAGTATCATTTTTAAATTTTTTAGTTTGATAGGCAGAATGGCATAGTGTTTTTCATTAATTTTTGTTTTGTGTTTTAGTATGGCTAAATATATTCTCAGTGGTTCAATAATCTTTTACATGTATGACTCATACCTATCACAGTATTTGGTACATCATAGATGCTCATTATATATATATTGAAAGAATAATCAATGGAGAGACAACTCATGTCTTTTCTATTTTGTTGTAGGATTTTACTGCTTTACTTATCATAACATATTTTACTACTTCTCATATATTCAGGATATCCACACCTTTCCATTGATATGACAAAATTTGCTGATCTTGTCTTTAATTTTGCCTATGCTGTTTTTTTTAACTTACAGAGAATTTAACATTTTATATTGGCAAATATCTGGATTTCTTTTCCATTGTTATCATTCTGTTATTCTATGCTTAAAAGATGTTTCTCTCACCAATTCAAGGTAATATTCATCCATATTTTCTTTTGACTCTTTATGGTTTCACATTTTATATTTAATGTAAATCTGTTAGGAACTGGTGTATGGCTAATGGAGAAAATGATTAAGTTTTTTCAAGTAGCTAGTTGATTGTGTCTAATATTTATTGTGTAATATATTTTTTATTCAAAGAGTTTTTATTTCATCATTATTTACAAAATTTATACTCGGGTCAATTTCTGGCCTATTTACATAGTTTCACTCATCTTCCATTATATTACTATACTAATAACACACCACCTCAAATTACTTTAGAATATATTAATGTTAAACCGAACATCCACACTTCTTTCCCTAAAGTTTCTTGGTTATGTTGTTCCATTTATTCATCTAGATAGTTTCTGGAATTGTTTAATAAAATACATATACAATAAAACATATAGGAAATTATATTTATATAAATCTCTCTCCTTGGAGCTTAGATTTGTACCTAATCTATATATTAATTCGTGAAGAATGAAGTTACGTAAAGTTCAGCGTTTCCATCCCAGCCACATGATGTAACTCTCAGTAATATTCCAATCTTTTAAGTCTCTTTGTGAAATTTCATATTTTTCCTCAAAGGGTTTCCATGGACTTCTTTTTGCAGCTAGCTCTAGATACTTTATGGCTGGATTTTCTTTCCCTCGTACTTTCTAACTTTATATCACTAGTTTCGATGAAATCTGTTGATATCTATTATATGTATCTGTTTTGTTTCTTGTCACATTATTTAACTCTTTTTAATTCTAATATTTCAGTTGACCATTTTTTTAGACAACTGACATCTCCAAATGTTATAGTGATTTATTTTCTAATATCTGTACTTGTTTTTGTAGATTTTTTTTTTTAAGATTTTATTTATTCATGAGAGACAGAGAGAGGCAGAGGGAGAAGCAGGCTCCCAAGGAGCAGGGAGCCCGATGCGGGGCTCGATCCCAGGACCCTGAGATCATGACCTGAGCCGAAGGCAGACGCTTAACCATCTGAGCCACCCAGGCGCCCATTTTTGTAGATTTTTAGCCAGCCTCATAGACGATTCCCAGGGATCCTCACCTCCTGGTGTTTCACAGCGTTACAAAGTACCTTTCTGCACTAAGTCGGAGCTGGTCTGTGTGACCAGTACAATCAGGCAGGAGTGACACTTCTCAGGCTAAGTCGCAAAGGCATTGTAGCTTCTACCTTGGTCTCTTAGCGCACCTGCTCTGGAGGAGACAGCCCACCTGCTCTGGAGGGGACAGCCCACCTGCTCTGGAGGAGACAGCGCACCTGCTCTGGAGGGGACAGCCCACCTGCTCTGGAGGGGACAGCCCACCTGCTCTGGAGGAGGTAGGTGCCATGCTGTGCCAACACACATGCACATGAGTGCATGACCAACACCTCATCACGCACTGTCCTAGCCCAGGTTTACTGCGTTTCTCAGCCCTGCTTTATATTTCAAGCAAGATAGGTCTTTATTATGGGGACTGTCTTGGGCGCTGTAGGGTTCCTGGCTTCTACAAGTCAGACGCCAACAACAACCACCCAACTGTGAAAACCAAAATGCCTCCAGACATTGCCAGTTGTCCCCTTAGGCCACCACCTCCCCTCCCCCAGTAAAAAACCACTGCTTTATTTTCTTGGCTTCATTAGATCAGTCGTGAGTTATCAGACATTACAGACTTTGGGCAGCTGTGACAAGAGCTCTAGAAATGCCCCAGTGTTCTATGTGCTGGTTGTTCCTTAGACTTGGTGTATTCATGGATGGGTGAACTAGCCCTTCTTGTTAATTTACTTTCTTCAGCTCCGCAAGTATTCTCTCCAGTTCCTTCACTCCTATGCTGAAATTGTCTTCCTAACCTAAATCCCTCCCAAGCTTTAATTTCATATAACTCTAGAATAAAGGTTGGACCGTGTCACAGGTGCCAAAGAAGAGTAGCAGATGGCCACAGGCCTGAAGTTTCATTAAAAGCCTCCTGGAGGAAATGACATCCACACTGAAACCTGAATGAGTTCAGCAGGTGAAGTGCGTGCGAATGTAGGCAATGCCAAAATGTCCTAGCCCCAGAGAGAACATGTGAGGGCCCTGTGGCCAGTACAACTAAAAGAGAGAAGGTTCCCAGCATGTTTGTTCCAAGAGGGGCAGAAACGGGAGTGGTAAGAAGACTGGAGAAGTAAATAGAAGCCCCACAACGGAGCTTGGTAGATGGATTCAAGAGATATTTAAGAGGTAGGTTGTCAGAATTTTATTGAAGATAGTATTTCCATGGTGAGGGAAAGGATGGCACTCAGAGTTCTCGTGTGAGCAGATGGGTATGTGGTGATGTCATTTACTGACAAAAATGAACAAAAGGAGGCAAGATTTTCAGAGGAAGATGACATACTTTGAGTTTGAAGCCTCAAATGGAAAGACCTACTGAACAGTTAGATATATGGCGCTGGCTCTTTGTCCCCCCCTGGAGCAACATATTGGGGATTCATCATCATGCACTCGTGTTTCTCAGCCTCAGCGCTATTGATATTTGGGGCCAGACAGTTCTTTGTTGTGGGGGCCATCCTGTGCACTGCAGCATCCCTGACCTCTACCCACTAGATGCCAATAGCAGCCTCCCGAGTTGTAACAAGCAAATGTGTCTCCAGACATTACAAATATCATCTGGGGAGCAAATTAATTTCCCGTTAAGGATCACTGGGTTAAAGCTTTCATAGCTAATAAAGCTTGGATTCCAGCCCTGGTGCTCTGGGTCTGAACTACAGCTCTCAACTCCTGAGCCCATGAGCAAGTCAGCTCATCACGCACTGTCCTAGCCCACAGTGGGTCTCCCAGCATTTATCTCAATCAGGTAACCAGTTCTGTAGTTACTTGTATGTATCTATTTTCCCCACTAGAAAGGAAACTCCCTGAGGGCAGTGACCCTGTATTCGTCATGCTTAGCAGAATGGCTTGCACATTAGAGAAACTCAATAAGCACCTTTTAAATACAGGAATGAATTATAGATTGTTGATTTTGATTATTAATGATCTAAAGGGATGTTAGCACCTATATTTATGGAAGACGTCAGTTTCTAGTTTTCTTACTTTGTGATGTCCTTGTAGGTTTGGACACTGGTTACGAGAGCCCCCAAAAATAAAGTGACAAGTGTTTTATCTTCTCTGATTACTACTATGGATAATTACTACTTGTCTCTGATAATTAGCATGTGAATTATGTATTTCCTGAAGGTGTATAAATATCCATTTCTAAAATGGTGTGGTTCTGGAAACTTTAATAGGTATTCTCTGGCAAGTTTTATAATTTCCTTCATAATTTTGGTATTTTGAAATTTTCTACTTTGCAAATATGGTAATTTTCCCCTTCTAAGAAATTAATCCAAGCCGGGCGCCTGGGTGACTCAGTTGGTTAAGCGACTGCCTTCGGCTCAGGTCATGATCCCGGAGTCCTGGGATGGAGCCCCGCATTGGGCTCCCTGCTCAGCGGGGAGCCTGCTTCTCCCTCTGACCCTCTCCCGTCTCATGCTGTTTCTCTCTCTCTCGCTCTCTAATAAATAAATAAATAAAATCTTAAAAAAAAAGAAATTAATCCAAGTCTTTAAAATATAGTATTACAATTTTGAACAGAAAAACTTCTGTTATTATAATCTCTTTGAACTTTATGTAATTTTATATGCCTTTTCTGATTCTAATCATGGATATTTGTTTTCTTTAATTAGGTCTGTCTGCCAGAATGTTGCCTTCCCCCAAATAAATGCTTTTAGATTTATTTATTTATCAATGCCACTGTTTTCCTGTATTTTATGTTTAGTACATCAATTTCTTCTTATATTTTAATTATTTAATTTTTCTTTCTAAATTTAGGTTTGTTTGGCTGGGGGTTCTCTAATTTCTTCATCTGGGTGTTTAGTAATTTTCTTTTCTTTGATTTTAAGTAATAAAAACATAATTGTGACTTTTTTCCCTATAAATAATTTCAGCAATATTTGACGACTTTCAATGTATAATAATCACATTGGCATTATTTCCTAAATAGTCAGAATTATAGCCTTAATTTCTTCTTTGACCAACAATTATTTTTCAATTTTAAAAATTGTTGGGATTTTTAAAAACCTTATTGTCTAATTGTATTGTGAGCAGAATTGTAATTGTAATCATTATGGTTTCATTGATTTTCTCAATTAATTATCTGTTTTGTTTCATTGATTTCTGCCCTAATTCCTATTATTTATTTTCTTCGGCTTACTTTGGCTTTGATTTGCTGTTCTTTTTCTAGTTTCATAAGATGGGAACTTAGATTTTTGATTTTAGGTCTTTGTTCTTTTCTAATAGACCCATTTGATGCTAAAGCATTGCTTGTGTTGCGGTCCATGAATTTTGGTAAGTTGGTTTTCAATTTCAATTAGTTAAAAATATTTTAAAACCGCTCAAGATTTCTTCCATAGGTGTCTGGGGTGGCTCAGTTGGCTAGGCATCTGACTCTTGATTTTGGCTCAGGTAATGATCTCAAGGTTGTCAGATCGAGCCCCTTGTGGGGCTCTGCCCTGGGAGTGGAGCCCGCTTAAGATTCTCTTTCTCCCTCTCCCTGTTCCCCTCCCCACCTAAAAACAAACACTTTTTCCATGTGTTATTTCGAAGTGTTTGTTTAATCTCCACACAGCTGGTGGTTTTAAGTTTCTGTTACTGATTTCTAGCTTAATTCCACTGTGGTCTGATAGCAGCTATTGTATTATTTCTATTATTTCATAGTTGTTAAGGTGTGTTTTATGCTCCAGAATGTGGTCTATCTTGGTGAACGTTCCATGTTAAGAAGCATGCATGAGGGGAGCCTGGGTGGCTCAGTCGGTTGAGCGTCTGCCTTCAGCTCAGGTCATGATCTCAGGGTCCTGGGATTGAGCCCCGCATCGGGCTCCCTGCTCAGTGGGAAGCCTCTTCTCCCTCTCCCACTCCCCCTGCTTGTGCTCTCTCTCTTTCAAATAAATAAATAAAATCTTTAAAAAAAAAAAAAAAAGAAGCATGCATGTTCTGCTGTTGGATGAAGTCGTCTGTAGATCTCAATTGCATCCACTAGACTGACTGTCAGTATCTGACAGTTGAGTTCAACTGTCCTTACTGATTTCCTGCCTGTTGGACCTGTCCATTTCTGAGACGGGTGTGTTGAGAGATCCGACTGTGATAATGGACTCATTTATTTCTCTATGCAGTTTTTGTCTCATGCAGTTTAACATGGTGTTTTAAGTGCATACACATTAAGGATTGTCATGTCTTCTTGGGGAACTGACTCCTTTATCATTATGTAATGTCCTTCTCTATATCTGATAACTTTCTTTGCTTTGAATTCTGCTGTCTGAAATTAATATAGCTACTCCTGCTTTCTTCTGATTAGTGTTAGTATGGCATATTTTTCTCCACCCATTTGCTTTCAATCTATATATCCCTTTATATTTATATTTATATTGCTTGTAGACAGCATATATCTGGGTCCAGTTTTTGATCTACTCTGATAATCTCTGACATTTAATTGGTACATTTAGACCACTGGTCTTCAAAATGATTACTGATATTTTAGATTAATATTTACCATTTTTGTTACTGTTTCCTATTTGTTGCCCTTATTCTTTGTGTCTATTTCTGTCTTCCACTCTTTTTCTGTTCTTTGTGGTTTTAAAAAAGGATTTTATGTGATTCCATTTTTTTCTCCTTTCTTAACTTGTTTTCTTGGTTGTCCTAGTGTTTCCAATGTAAATTTACAACTAATCTGACTCTACTCTCAAATAACACCGTACCACTTCATGGGTAGTGTGAGTACTTTAGGAAGAATCCTAATTCCTTCCTTCCCTGTATTGTATCATTACTCGCATTCATTTCACTCATATATAAGCATACATAAGTATATACATATATATGCACATATACATAATATATCCACATAAGCATATACAATCAAATACATTGTTGCTATTATTACTTTGAACAAACTGTTTCCTGTTAGATCAGTTAAGAATAAGAAATACAAGAAAAATAAGAAATATAAGTAAAGTAAGTTTTTATTTTACCTTCACTTATTCCTTCTTCAATGCTCTTCCTTTCTTTATGTAGATCTGAGTTTCTGACCTAGATTATTTTCCTTGTCTCCAAAAACTGCTTTTTAACATGTCTTTCAAGACATGTCCACAGGCAACAAATTCCTTCAATTTTTGAGAGTTTTTATTTTCCCTTCACTTTTGAAAGAGAAAACTTTGGAAGAGAAAAGTACAGTTCTAAGTTTGGTGGCTTTTTTTATCTAAACACTAAATATTTCACTCCATTCTCTTCTTGCTTGCATGGTTTCTGAGGAAAAGTCAGATTAAGGTGTTATTTTACTCTGGTTTCTTTCAGAGTTATCTTTGATTTTCTGTAGTTTGAATTTGATATGTCGAGGTGTAGTTTTTTGGTATTTATTCTGCTTGGTGTTCTCTGAACTTTCTGGATCTATGATTTTAGTGTCTTAATTTGGGGGAAATTCTCAGTCATTGTTTCAAATATTTCTTTTGCTCTTTACTCTCTTTCTTCTCCTGGTATTCCCATGACATGTACGTTGTCCCACAATCCTTGGGTATTATGCTCTGTTGTTGTTTTTTTATTTAAGCCTTTGTTCTCTTTCCTTTTCGGGTTTTTGAGGGTTCCACTGAGATATCCCCAAGCTCAGAGATTCTTTCCTTGGCAGTGACCACTCTTCTAATAAGCCCATCTCAAAAGCATTCTTCATTTCTGTTATAGCAATTTTGATCTCAAGCATTTCTTCTTAGGATTTAATCTCTCTCCTTACATTGCCTATCTGTTCTTGCATACTGTCTACTTTATTCCCTAGAGTCCTTAGCATATAAATCTTGGAGAAAGCATATAAATCACAATTGTTTTAAATTCCCAGTCTGAGGATTCTAACATCCTTGCCATGTCTGGTTCTTATGCTTGGTCTGTCTCCACAAATTGTATTTTTTTTTATTTTTAGTATGCCTTATCATCTTTTCCCTGATAGCTTGACATAATACACTGGGTAAAAGGAACTGCTGTAAATAAGCCTCTAGTAATGTGGTGGTGAGACGGGGGGGAAGGAGAACATTCTTTAGTCCAATGATTAGAACTGTCTTTTAAGTGAGAGTGTGAAGTTTGAAGGGGTTCAGGACACTTTGGCAAGTGGGTTATTTTGAGCTGAAGGCACTTGAGAACCTGTGGGCTCAAGAGAAACTTTTTCCCTTCCTTTAACATCACAGAAGAATCTAAGTTGGGGGTCTTTCCCAGAATAAGGGTTATTAGCAGAGATAAATTTTATCTGAGTTACTCATGGTATGGTAGGACAAACATCCAATTGCCAAACATCTGTGATAAGAAGATAGGAATGTTAGAGATTCCTAGAGGTAGGGATGCTCCTATCCTCTGAAATCCTAAGCCCTTACTCCCTTTTCCTTAGTTCAGAATGGCATATATACCTCATTTTTTTCCTGACTGTCTTTGGAATTTCCATGTCTGTGTGGATTCCCCATATGTACACTACTAAATTTGGTGTCCCCCTGTTAATCTGCCTCATGTCAATTTGTTCCTTAGTCCAGCTAGGTGGACCTTTGAAGGGACACAAATTCTTGCTTCCCAACAACTTCACAAGTGTTTCTCTGTATTTTTCTCCTCTATTAGGTGAGACAGGATAGCTAGAGGGGGCTGAGTTGGGTATTTCCTTCCCCCCCCCCACACCTCGGTCACTTAGGCTCTGGTAATAATCCAGCAGGTTAGACTCTGGTTAACTAGTTTCCACTGAGAACAGGCTTTGTTAAGAAGAACAGAGTGCTCTGAGGTAGTTCAAGATGTTCCTTTTCCCCTCCCTCTGCCAGAAGTATGAGGGTATTTTTTCCTGATATTTAGTGTCAGAACCTGGTTGAGCTCCTGGAGATAAATCTCTCAGAATCATGGTGGCCCCCTAAGACTAGGTCCCTGGAGTTTCTAATTCTCAGAGTTGTCTGCACTGAGCCTCCAGCAGTTCATCAATTATAGTACAGGTTTTCTTACCTCAGCATGATTTCTGTGGCTGTTTCTTCTCATAAGTCTTTGCTCTGGTAAGCCATGACTCCCTGTATTTGCCAGTCCTGCTCACCAGTCCTGGGGGCAGCAGTTTGCCCTATGTCTTCCTCTCTCTTAAATACTCAGGAGGAGTTGTTGATTTTTCAGTCTGTTCAGCTTCCTATTTGTTAGATGGAGTGGAAATTTCTAAGCCTCTTGCATATAGAATCAGAAACCATCATGCAGAACCAAAACCTGGTATAATTTTTAACTTTATATATTATTTGGCTTCTGTGTAATAATATTTATGTCACATTTGCATGCCAAAGAATAAGTTAAAACTCTCAACAGAAGTACATTTCTGTTCATTTCCTGCAGCTTTACCTATTTCAAAGCTATATTATTAGGAGGAGGATAGAGGTTCGTGGCTCTTTCACTGGAGACTGTAATTTTCATCAATATAATATTATCATCCCTGTCACATTAAGAACCTTTTCCCAGAAAACAGTACTTGACTTGATAGTAAGCTGATTTTTATTATTTTTTTTATTTCTCACTTTTCTCTCTTAATCATTTACTTTATACACATCTTTTTAAAATATGATATACATGGGGTGCCTGGGTGGCTCAGTCAGTTAAGCGTCTGCCTTCAGCTCAGGTCATGATCCCAGGGTCCTGGGATTGAGCCCCGGATTGGGCTCCCTGCTCAGTGGGGAGTCTGCTTCTCCCTCTGCCTGCTTGCTCCTCCTGCTTGTGTGCTCTCCCTGTCAAATAAATAAATCTTTAAGTGTGATATACATAAATTTTGTAGTTTGATTCAGTTTGAGAATTTCTTAGGAGATATGTATTTATCTTTATTCTTGTAAGAGGTGTGTGATTTCAGGTATATATTTGGTTTTTGTCCTCAGTTTCTGGCACATTTCTTGAGTGATAAGATCATCTTCTCTTATTTTTATAAGCCCCTTTCAACCATGCCTGAATTTATGACGATGAGGTGACTCTTTGTGGGCCCTGAGCTTTAGGATAGGTCTGGTCACCAGAAAAACCATACACGTGATCAGAAGATTTGAACTTTCAGATCAATTGCCAATGGCCAATGATTTAATCAATCACACCTACCTAATGAAACCTCCATTAAAAACCCCTAAGGACAGGGTTCAGGGGAGCTTCCAAGTTGGTGAATAAATCCATATGCCAAGAGGGTGGTGCACCCCAACTCCACAGAGACAGAGGCTCCTATGCCTCAGGGACCTTTTAGGACCTTGCCCTATGTATCTCTGGCTGCTAACTGGAACGCTTTATGATACACTATAATATTAAGTATAGTGTTTTTCTGAGTTCTGTAAGTCTTTCTACTAAATTATTGAACACCAGGGGAAGGAGTCATGCGAACCCTGGAATTTATACTTGGCTGGGAAGAATTTATAGTTGACCTGGGCACCCCATTTGTAGGTAGGGCCTAAAGTGGGAGCAGTGTGGTGGGACTGAGTCCTTAAGCTGTAGGGTCTATGCTAACTCTGGGAGTTAGTGTCAGAAATGAACCGAACTTTTGGACCCCCAGCTGGTGTTGGAGAATAGGAAAAGCACATGTTTAGTGTCAGAAAAAAGACAAGGCATTTTAATCTTATTAGTGTGAGCCTTGTGAAATTGCAGTTTTTGTAGATCAAAATAGAATATTAGCAATTATATACATTGTAACATACACTTGTGTTATCTGATGTAAGGGTTCTGTTTATGCTTTCTTTGCAGTGAGTATTATTGTTGTTATTTCCATTTACATATGGAAAAGCTGAGCTTTAGAGAGGTAAGGTAACTTCCCTCAGGTCAGAGAAATCAGCAGTGGCAAAACATGGATATAAACCTAAAAAGTCTGAAGCAAGAGCCTATAGACTTTATCCACTCTGCTGAAATTCCTGGTATTACTGACCCTCAACGTCTTGTTTTTACTAATAATATCTCATATTATTAAAATTAATAATGCAAATAAAATAAATTACCATCAAGTTTGCTTGGTCTACGTGACTATGCTTTGTCTTGGTTTTCTACCTCTTCATCACTAGAGGTTTGCTACTATCCCTCCATCCGAGTCAGAACTCTGACCTGATCCCTATGCCTCCTGCTAGGGGTCCTAACCAGCCCTGCTAATATCAGCCTCCTTACCTGGAAGGCCGAATCCTGCTTAGATGTACAAATCCTGGAGCATAACCAAGGAATCATGAGTTAGTAGATGATGTTTAAAAAAAGGCTACCTAAA
Organism: Neomonachus schauinslandi; assembly: GCF_002201575.2. NCBI lineage: Eukaryota > Metazoa > Chordata > Mammalia > Carnivora > Phocidae > Neomonachus > Neomonachus schauinslandi. Next base: position 10,188,077 of record NC_058414.1, read on the forward strand.
TGCTGCATTTCTGAATTTCCCTCTCATTACACATTAAACTCTCTGAGAAGTCCTGCAGCAAAGAAATCAGATTATATTTATTCAACCCAGTGTTTCTCAAGCTTACTTGACCACAGAAGTCTTTTATGGACAACTACTAATATCTAACCTTGGAATATCAACACACATAACCATATTTATGTAAACATCTGTTTGTGTCTTGTTCATTTGGGTGGCCCCACAGTTCTTGCTATGGTAATCAGTTAAGGTTCACAGAATGAATGAACAATGGAAAGAACCAGCAAATGCCTAGTAGTAATACTGTAACACAAATTGTTAATTCTGGAACAGGAAGAGAGTCGACATTTTTCCTTTTTGTTTCCTGATTTCTGTATCAATTATACTAAAATGTTTAGATCTCAGGTTAAAATTGAGCCTTACAGAGCATAAACAGAATCAACAAATGATTCGTAATACTTATCTGTATCCATTTTTTTTTCCCTTTGAGGGGAGGGGAGAGGGAAACCATATGTAGAGAAGGGAGGTAAAGAGGAGAATGCTCTCTTCTAGGAAATATTGCTTTTAGTGCAGTAGCTTTTACTAACCAATTACTCCCTTGACACACATTAGGCTAATGCGTTAATTATTAATTATTCCAGTATTTTACTGTGGGATTAGTAATTGGGAGAAATTACTTTGGTGCTCATCTTTTACTCTACTAAATTTTTACTTGGCTTGAACTGTAATTCTTCCTTTGTATGGTGCTCAATAGACCTCTCCTGCCACACATGGTTCTGTGACCAACACAATAGCTCTGCACATTTATTATTGTGGGTAGTAGGATAAAGCAAATAGCCAGTCATTATTCTTTTCCTTGAAGACTCTCAAAATATTTATGAGAGCCTACTACAGATCTAGGGTGTGCAATAACTTGAAGAACAGTTGCCCAGAAATACAGGAGATGGTTTGCAAGGTAATGAGCAGTATACTTTAAATGTTACAAAGATTGTTCTGGAAAGATGAACTAAAAAGTATTAACTTGCTTTATTTTTCACACCTCTCCATATTAAATCATGAGGTCAGATTGTCTTGAAAGCAGATGGCATTAATTTTTATAATAAGAAAATCTTCCTCTCTTACCTAATTAACTGTAATTCATGTGTCAGCTCCCCAGTAAGTGCCCCTTCCTCAGGTACACTTCCTAAATCCCAGTCTAGGTAAAGTGCCCCCCTTATGTGTGCTCATAGAGTAATGTTCTTTTCCTTCTGAACACCCATATAGGTTATGGTCTGAGTGACTTTTCTCTTTCAGTAGACTGTAAGCCTGGAAAATCAGGACTGGCTTTGCTCACCATTTTATTCCTTGCATATAGAACAGCATCTGGCCCAGAGTAACTACTCTACAAATATTTATGAGGGAATGAATCTATAGTATGAAAGTATCTGTAGTGTCCTCAGTTGTTTTCATTTCAAAATCTCTGGCTTGAAAGTAGATGAGGAATCAATATAAATGGGTTAGCAATGTGGATTACATTGGGCACACATGTTGAGCTTTTAGACGCTTAATTCTTAAATAATATAGCATTGGGGCTCTAATTTTTAATCTATCATAATAATTAACCAAGACATTGTGCTCCCCTTCTTGACTTGTAATTATACTTTTCACACATGAATCCTAAGAAAACAGAAAGTGGATTACTGGACTGAGTAATACAGAGACACCACTGGGCAGCCCAGTCAGTAATGAGGAAGTGACCTGAGAGAAAGTAATTAAAAACCCCTCCCTCTAGTGACACCACAGGGCCTTGGGGATATACGTGACCATGGTGGACATAATTTTAGACAGATAACAGTTACAGTTGGTCCTGTGGTTTTCAAGAGAGTAGAGAGTGGCCATTTCTCTGGGAGGTAGGACCAGTGCTGGTGGAGAAGAGAGGAGGGATGATAATTCAATGGAGATGGAGCTGAGGGGGCCCTGGCTCCCACACACTTTGACATATCGTGTTCTGGGGGCTGGAGGGCCGAACTCTCTGCTGAGGAAAAACAGTGGTGGAGGAGGCAAGGAGCTTTTTGTAGAGGTTTGCAGGAGTGTGGTGTCAGGAGACTGTGTATTGACTTAATGTTTGATAGATGTGCTTTCTAGTACATTCTGCAAAACTTCTTGACATAGCTTTCCAGTCTGAGCGTTTGTCAGGTATCTCCAAGAGGGCTGGGAAAGTAGAAAAGTGCCACCTGGCAATATTTCATAAAATAAATACCTTAGGGAAGTAGAGCAATGAAAAATTGCAGATACAAATACTATAATATAGGGTTAGTAGACCATGTCATATTTTCTTCTAACAATTACCTAAATTATGTTATTTTTTCAGTTAAGTGGGCCTTTATTATTTTGCTCTCAGTGGTCATTGAATCTCCATTAAAAAAACAAAAAAAAGGATCCTCTGTTTGGCCTCCTCAGATTTGAAAAAAACTAAAAATAAAACTAAATTAACGCTTGACCCAGGAAACAAAGATATTTCCCAGATAACTGTTAATCTAACAATTGACAGAGATTCATCAGCACTCAACCAAAAAATTTACCAGGGAAACTCTCCTTAATATGGGCTTTTAGTAGAAGTACAGCAGTCTTTCTATAGAGACCCAGGGCCCAAAGACCTGAGCCCCTTTCAGGTTGTGCAGTGAGCAGCTTTAAGCAAGCCCCTTGCTTCTGTATGTCCTTATCAAGTGAGGTTAAGATCATGTGAGAGCTCTGTGCACCCCTTAAGATCCGATGGAATGTCAAGGGAGATGATGTACGGCAAAGCACCTGGAAAACTGAAAGTACAAAGCAAACATAAAACACCATTATTATTATTCCCTATGCTGTACTTTTCACCCCCATGACTTATTTATTTTATAACTGGAAGTTTGTTCCTCTTAATATTATAGGTCAGCTATACTTCAGTGAAAAATAAAGTTTAAAAAATTAAAATAAAACACCCAGAATTATTAAAAGGGAAGATTCAAGTCTGCTGCAGACCTACCAGCAGCCAGAATAAAATAGTCGTATTTATTCTGACAATTTCTGTTAATGGGCTTCCACACAGACCCACATATAAAGTAAAGCTTATATTTCAGAAAAAGGAATGTAGATTTGTGCATATCCAGCAAGTGTGTAAATGGAACCTACATCATGCTCATCATCACCATCACTGCTCCCACCACCACCATCTTCCCCATCACCTAGTAAAGAATCTATTATCCATCATCATCGTCATCCCCATCCCCATCATCATCCTCACCATAACCTGTGTTGAGCAACTACTCCGTGTAAGGCATTTGACATTAATCTTTCTCTTTGTGTTACCATTAAGTTCTCTCAAAAACCCACGTTATTATCCCCATGTGACTGGTTTCCAAACTCAGCTGTGCTTCAAAATGACCTAAAAATTTTTCAGAAATCTAGATGCTTGCGTCTTGGCAGAAAGCTACTAAAGTAAGGTCTCTCTACTGGTGGATCCCAGGCAGCCGAAAATGTATTTCCAAGCCCTACAGACAATTCTACTGAGCAAGTGAACTTGCAGATGACTGGGTAAGTAACTTCCTCAAGGTCACATAGCTGGGAGCAAAACAGGACCCTAGATGTTGGCCACTGGACTCCCATGTCAGCTCTTAACCACTTTTCTGGCTCGCTGACTGGTGATAACATTCTGTTTAATTTAACAACTGTTTTTTAGTGACTTTAATCGGTTTTTCTACGTTCTACATCCACTGTTGAAGTACACGGCAAGATTACTTTTTCCCTAATGACCATTTAGATGTTTTGATGAATTACTTAGTTCCCAAGGACATTTTATACTGTGGTCAATGCTTAGAGGTCTACGTGAATTTCCTGAGAATCTTATTAAAATGCAGATGTTGACTTAGCCTTTCCCGAGTGGGCCTGGCAGTCTGCATTTCTAAGCTCCCAGCTGATGCCAAAGTTGCTGGTTTCTGCATAGAGGCAGCTGCAACCCTGGGGTGGCTATGAAGAGATCCACTCCCAGAAAATGAGCCTAGGAGTGAGGGTCAGACTGCCCCTCACTGACAGGGATACTGACCAGGGCGAAATGTTGTAAAAGACACTCAGACGTGTGCTTCTGACATGAGGAGGGACACGTGCAGCAGGGGAGAGGGCATCACCTAGTAAAGAATCTAGTATCCATTATGGAGTAGGGAAGGGTTATTTAAGTGAAAATTACACTAACGTATTGATTAGGGGGACTGCAAACATATGGTTATGACAGTTATGTACATTTGGAAATATCCAAACATTGGTTGAACCAGTTGAGACAAGGAGGAGGACACTCCTGAACGCTGACATTTTTGGGAGGTGAGCTGAGGATCCCAGGGCATGTGCCCCATGGAGCATCGGGTCTAGCTCAGAGGACACTGCCTCTTGGAATTGCTGGGGTCTCACTCTGATGCCAGGTAATGAATGGCATCATACTCTGAAAAAGCTCATTGAAATGAAATAAATGTTAATTGGAACAAAATAACATACTTTGGTTAATCGCATTTTGAGGAAGAGAAAGGCTGGGAAGGTTTAGGTGGGCTGAATTGATAAAGGACAAAAGATGATATAATGAGAGAATGGACTTGAGTTTTAATTAGGCAGGAGTGTAACTGACTCATAACTCCAAGAGCATCTTAGTTACTTAGACCTGCAACTGTCATGCATGAAATCATTCAGTCCCCTGCTCTGCTGGGCTATGTGAGACCAGGTGGGAAGAGAAAGCTCCACAGTGTCCATCCAGGAAGGAAGGCTCCCTCATACTGGAGACACCACTACTCTGAGCATTGCAGCGTTGGCATCAAAACAGGCTGAAGCCAGGGCTGCCTTCAGAGGCCAGCAGGAGGGGAGCTAAATGGGAACAATGACAATCAGAAGGTCATATACCCCCTGACTCAAGAGGGACCTCCTGACAGTTACTGCCAAGCAGAATGTGGACCAAATACTGTAAGAACTATTGATTTTTTTTTTTCAAAAGAAGCTCAGATTTTGAATTTTTATATAGAATTGTCTGTTTTTTAATAAATTCGTCAACAGAATCAAACTCTTCCTCAAAATAAAACCCACAACAACTACAAAAGACACTGGCAGCCAAATAAAATAATCTTGCCAGGGAGCATAGAAGTGATGACTTCTGGGTTAAATTTTTATGCAAGTTCAGAGATAACATGAGTTTTTGGAGATTATACCCAAAGGTGGGGTGCAATGACAAAGCAGGCAAACACAGGGTGTCCCTGGGTCCTCTCTTCTCCACCCATCCTTACCCTGCTCTCTCTTTCTTCGTAGAACTTCCCAGTTCCTGACATCATACTGTATACTTACTTTAATTTCTGAAAAACCCCTCCCCCCAACTAGAAAGAAGTCCCCATGAGGGTAGGGGACTGTTTCTTCGTGGCCGTGTCTCCAGTACAACTGTGTCTGGCATGTAGTAGGTGCTCAATGAATAGGTGCCAAATTAATAATGAAAGACGGGTCCATGTCTCCATCTACATCGTCCAAACCAGGATGAGCCTGTGTCCCAGGACCCTTATTCTGGGGTCTGATATCTTATTCCTAGCAGCTCATGAGGCCAGAGTGACACGGATAATCTATATCCAAAACTTTAACAGAGAATAAAATATTCCAAAATCCTATTTCTACTTTGTGGAAAAAAAAAATCTGCAAGAGACAAAAGAAAATACGTATCCATTCATGGTACAGTATATATTTAGCCGTGATCATTACAATACTGACTTATTGCCTGAAATCATGTAAAACAGGAACCTTCATTAAGGAAGCATAACTAAGCACACAGACCCAGAACCCACATCTGCTGACATGCAGCGCCGGACCCAGACAGCAGCAGGATACCAGTGATGCTGTGTTGTCTAAGAATTCTGCACAATGCAAATGGGCAGAAGGGGATAAAAAGCAGTACTAAGGGACTTCTAGTTCTTGCTGAGAAAGAAGATTCAGGTTCTAAATCCAGCACTACCAAGAAGAGAGGTATCTTGTTTGCGGCCACATATAAAGCTGGCACTCCCTTGCTTGAACAAAACCACTTACTACACTCTACTTCAAACAAGCAAAGCTCAAAACAATTAGCTACACATGCACGTTTTCGGCCACCTGCTGTCTGAGGAAAATAGCTATGCAATGTGCATGCCCTAGTTTAAAGCAATCTTTGAGGTCCACACAAAAGCATCCTTCCCCTACCTGTCTCCCTTTCTAAAGTTGAGTCCACAAAGAGACTAGAAATAACTAGAAATACATTTCCCTTTAAGTGAGAGAGAAATATGTTTAAAGGACAGTCCAGACCTTTTACAAAAGCACTTACTTTGAAAGAACAGGACAGATTATGTATTCAAAACAAGACACCTTCTAAAGAGCACACCAAGAGGACGTTCAATGCCAGCGCCTTGCTCTGTGTTGGAGGCTCTGGTCCTGCTAGGCCGGGTTAACAGAAAGAGGTGAGCCGGTGTGGCCTCTTCGGCTCGGGCTGCTGCGTCAGGATGACACTCAGAACAATTATTGGGACAGGCTGTGAGCGAGTCAGCAGGACAGTTTTATTTCTGTGCTGAGATTGCTGCTTCTTCTTTTTTTTTTTTTTAAGATTTTATTTATTTATTTGAGAGAGAGAATGAGAGAGAGAGAGAGCATGAGAGGGGGGAGGGTCAGAGGGAGAAGCAGACTCCCCGCCGAGCAGGGAGCCCGATGCGGGACTCGATCCCGGGACTCCAGGATCATGACCTGAGCCGAAGGCAGTCGCTTAACCAACTGAGCCACCCAGGCACCTGAGATTGCTGCTTCTTAATGTGAAAATACTGGGGGCAAAGCTCCCCCCAGGTATTAGACGGAGCCAGCGCTCCCCAGATGATCTGGGCTCCGACGGGGGTGAGGAGGGGGTACCCATCACTTGTTGGGGGGCAGAGGGCAAGCAGCCCCTGAAGGAGACCTCGTCTGTCAGGTCGGACCCCTTCTAGGTTCGCCTAAGGATATTGGTCTCTTTGATGTAGTTCCTTGACTCTGCCAAGGGCATGACTCAGCTCACCCACTAGCAGTGCTGGGCTACATAATTTCTCTCTCAAGGTCCAATAAGGCTGAATTCAAGGCATTGAGTGGAGAAGAGCTGGGGGGAGAGCTTGGTGGTCTCCAACTCAGTGAAGTCTAGAGCTTGTGGCTTCACGTGCAGGGAGATTTAGAGCTTATCTCTTCAGTAGTTACTGCAATATGGTGGCTTAAGACTTCAGAACCTGAAATCTATGAGGGGGTGAGAAATGGGGGAGGAGGGGGAGGAGGAGAGCAGTGGATCTTTCAATTGAGTTCCCAAGTCAATAAATGGAGAGAATTAATGATTCTCTATTGCTGGTTTTCTACTGGTGTCAAGATGACAAATTGTGGGGTAGAATTAAAGGCCTCTGATGACTTTGCATTTATGCCTGAATGACACTGTAACTGAAAAGCAAGACAGAGATATAGTGGCTATTTAGGGAAGCTGGTTGTGGGCTTCAGATGCCCAAGGATCCACACCTCTGTCTACTAATACATTCTAGATACAGAGCTCACCTCCAGGACATGATGGTGTGGGGATAAGGTGTAGGAAACTTTGGGATCATTTTCAGTTTGGAAAACTTTAAGCAAGAACACTAAAGTTATGGGGCACCTGGGTGGCTCAGTCGGTTAAGCGACTGCCTTCGGCTCAGGTCACGATCCTGGAGTCCCGGGATCGAGTCCCGCATGGGGCTCCCTGCTCGGCGGGGGGTCTGCTTCTCTCTCTGACCCTCCCACCTCTCATGTGCTCTCTCTCTCAAATAAATAAATAAAATCTTTAAAAAAAAAAAAAAAAGAACACTAAAGTTATGAAGACATGCAATTTCTTTTTATCATACAGAGTTTGAGGTGAATGAACAGACAAGGAACATTCTGTTTCAGGAGGGGTGTGCAGTCAGTCTCAGGCAGACGTGAAGCTGGGTGGAGCAGAGGCTGACCACCCCCCCCCCCGCCCCAGCTCCCTTAAGTCCTGCCTCTCTGGATGATCTGGGATAGCACACAACCTCTCTGGGCTTCACTTCCTACATGAGGAGTTTTTAAGATTCCCCAAATCTTAATGCCCTATTCTTCCGAGTCCTGACTTCTAGCACATGCCCTGACACAGAGAGAACTCTAATGAGCCAAGTTTGTCTCCCTATTTCTTCCATTTCCCTCTGTCCCTCCACGGAAGGCAGTGAATTCCAGCACAGGACCTCATCTTAGTTCTGCCTCCCTATTCCAGCTGCTTCTGACCAAATTCTGAAAAGCCCAGAACCTATTTTTTAAAGTTTTTGGAGAGTATGGCAAACAATGGAGATAAGGACTCATTGCTTCCAGCTGCCAACTCCTTCAGGGACACCTCAGCTTATGAGGTGTGGTCATGGTCTTCTTACAGCGCTCTGAGCTTGGTGGGGGTCCAAGTGCCTGGCCGTTCCCCACCCAACATGCGTGTTTCTGAGCAGGCAGGCTTTTCTCCTGAGGGTCCCACTGGGTGGAAGAGACTGTCAGGCTGAAGCTCCCAGCCCATTTTCTTTCCTCCCTTTTTCTTTCACAGGTGTTACTTCTCTCTTGCACAACCATATGTATGCCCTGGGGGACCTAACAGACACAGAGATGCTAGTCATTGCAACATGTAAGTCCTAATGTCTATTTGTTTGCTTTTCCATAAAGGACCTTTCACAGGCTTTAGGAAGCCTATCTTTGAGCAATAAGATCCTCTTTGTAGCATAAGGATCTGCAGTGTAGATTTCTGTTCTGTTCTCATTCACCCATACAGAGAGGTTTAACTCCCATCAGTTCTAGCCAGCGGTTCTCAACTAGGGGTGCATATAAGAATCACCCCAGAGACTTTTTCAAAATGCAGATGACCAGGTTGCACATGCAAAGCTATACTTGGTGATCTGAGACGGACCCCTTGTTGAGAACCACTAGTCTTAGCATGAAATTTCCCCTTATTTGGGCTTCTTGCAGAGATTAGCATTCATCCTGCTGAGGATCATTCCAGAACCTGAAAAGTGTATCTGCATTAAATGGTCAGATATCTACATTAAGTGATCTCTCGTTCATCTCCAGATATTTTTGTAAATCCAGCTAGTAAAGCAGGCTTCTTTTGGACCATGGTAAATCTTCTTGGAAAATATTACAGAAAGGCATAGGAAACCTTGGGATTATTTTCAATTTTGAAGATCTAAACAAAAAACACAAAAGTAATGGGGCTGTAACATTTCCTTTATCATGCAATTTGGGACAAGGAGTTTTGCACTGACTTTCCACAGAAACTGGGAATAAGGTTGCTGTGTTCTGTCCCTTTGGGTTCTAAGGTCATTGTTGTGTAGGAAGTTGTGGTTATGCTCATATTTCACAAGCTAAGTCCTTTGGGAACATCAGTCTGATCTCTGTCTTCTCCCTCCTGTTAATCAGGGAGAGCTCACTCACATAAATGTCAAGGGAGAGTATTAGGACATTGTGTTTCTCGGATTGCTGAATAAAATCCCCTGAGATGATCTGTGTGCCCACTTAGCTTTGCAGTTATGTTCGAGGCAAAGCTTGTATCTGAAGATACACATAAGCTGAGATTCTCTGGGACAGGGAAGCCCTAACTTTCGAAGGATACCAGTCCTGAAAAGAGGAAAGTGAGAACATTCTCCCAGAATGTTAAATGCATCCAAAAGGTATTTTTAAGACTTCCTATTGTATCTAGGGTGCCTGGGTGGCTCAGTCGTTAAGCGTCTGCCTTTGGCTCAGGTCATGATCCCGGGGTCCTGGGATCGAGCCCCGCATCGGGCTCCCTGCTCGATGGGGAAACCTGCTTCTCCCTTTCCCACTCGTCCTGCTTGTGTTCCCTCTCTCGCTGTCTTTCTCTCTGTCAAGTAAATAAATAAAATCTTAAAAAAAAAAAAAGACTTCCTATTGCATCTTTATAGCGAAAGAGAAAAACCAGAAGTCCCAGGGGAATGTAAACAGACAAGAGTGCTATGCATTGGGAAAAGCATTCTCTTAAAGAAAGTCCAGTCTTCCTCAAAGGGGAAGACTAGTTGGTGGGTAGCTGAGTAAACTCAGAGAAATAAAGCTGCTGCTGACAGCACAACAAACTGGGAGACACAATAAGAAAAGCTTAACATTATAAAGTGAAACATTTAAAGTTACTGCATGTGATTGTCCCTGCACATTTGGCAGCACATGATTAAGTACTAATTTAATGCTTCCTTGAACACAACACATAAAATGCTCATTCCCTAAGTGCATTACTCTAAACTTACTAATTAAGACAGCTCCCCTGTGGGTGAGTTGGAAGCAGTGCCCTGCGGTGGGAGAAAGACCCGAGTTTGAGGACTGCATGCCTCCTGCAAGCTGATGAATGCCAAGATGCTCACTGAACATCTCAGGGCTCCGCTCTCCTTACTGCAGGGCTATTTCACGGATTAGCTGAATATGCATGTGGATATGCTTAGTACATTTGGGAAGTACTATGCAGATGTGAGCTTTTAATTATTTTTTAGACAAAAGCCTCATTTAAGGGTTGCCACGCTAGGGCCTGTGGATGGAGATTCCAGCTCAGACAGGCAGGTCCCTGCCCCTCACTTACCCACCCGGAGACTCAGCAGTGATATGGCCCTTTATGCCCAGTTCCCTCGAAAATAAGTTGGGAACAATGGTCATACCTACCTCTTCATATTGTTGCGGGTAGAGAGGATTCATGCAGAAAAAGCATCTAACACATATCATGACATATAGTGTCCACTAATGTGAACTATGATTATTATAAACCAGGGGCTCTCACCGACAGTTGTGAAGCTGTGAAATACGGGAAGGAGGGGACTTGGCATGAAGTCTGCAGGGATCTGGGGAAAGCCCTTCCAGGGAGAGCCCCCACCACCCACCGCCGGCCGCAAGAGGCCCCCTCCAGTGAACTGGCAACCTCCTGGTGGCTGGCCTGACCGAGTCAGCAGGAGACATTGCTGTCCTGGTCTCCATGTGAATTTCCGTGCAGCCACATCAACGGTAAGGTAATTCCCCACAGCCCAGCAGAGTTCTCAGCTGTAGCTTTGGAAGGACCATCACAGAGTGCTTGTTTCCAGGTACAAAGTCACTTGCGACAACTATAGGTTCACATCACACAAGGGAAACTTGACATGCAAAAGACATCATCTCAAAATGGAGCACGGTCGTTAGGGGAGGATGCAGGTGGCAGGGGAGGGACGGGTGATGGATCTCAAATGTCAGAGCTGCACTTGAGAGAATTCCTGGGCCGGGCAACCACGGTGGGCTGTGGGCTGGGACACATTCCATTATGAGTGGAGTGGGTATATAATGGAATGACATGGATGGGTTCTTATAATCAGAAAAACACACTGACCTTCACACTACACAGGTGCAGCAGCATAATGACCCACCACGTGTACGCGCATCAATTCCTGGGGAAAAGTCCAACGAGGTTAACTCAGCGTGTATCCCAAGCAAACAAAATCAGCGACATTACCCGAAAGAAGAACGTTGTGTCCCCACCCCCACCGAGATACCTGGCTTGGGCAATCAACATGTAAAAGGAAGAATTGCACGAGGATCATAATCATTTTCATGAAGTGGACAAAATGTAGCAAGCAACATTATTTTATGGCATGAGTAATTTGATTTAGATCTTAAAATTTAATGTTAAGGAGTGAGAATCATGGGACTAGAAAAAAAATCTTTGTTTTTTCTTTTCAGGAAATAAGGATTTGGCATGGGGTTTGTGGGGAGAGGATTTGGCATGGGGTTTGTGGGGAGAGGACGGGAAAACTACCTAAAAGCATCCTCACACGTGCTCCACTTGTCAGTCTCCCTCAACCACAAAGGAACCGGATCTATGGCTAAACTGCTGGAAATATCACTGACTCATCTCAGTGCACTTACTCAGATGTGAAAGGTTCAAGAGGGAGTAGTGTCCCTTACATGGCCAGTAGAGTATTGCCCCAAATAGCAATCACTGGTCACACCATCTGCATTTTAGTATAGAGAAACCATGGCAAAAATTAGGAGTTTAAAGGAGAGATGCCAGACATAGGAAAATTGCTGATGGTATTCCACCAGGGTCTTATTAATCCCAGTATCACTGTGGTTCATGAGTCTTTATTCTGATTTTATGGACTCATCTTCCTCTGAAGTTAGAGTTGCTAGGAAAGGAGAATCAATACGGTCTCACTCCAGAAAAGAGTGGTATATGATATCAGCTTTCCAAAAAACCCCAATGAAACCTGAAGCTTTGCTGACAAATGGGTTTGTGTAAGAAACAAGTCGCAAGCTTGCATTCTGAATGCATAGATTATATTCTCATCCCTGATCCAAGCAGATTTGCACAGGAGAGAGAATTTAAGGTCCATGTACTCAGATCCTGCTGTGTGCCCTTCCCGCCCATTCTGGACTCTATCTGGGGCCTTTCCCTACGGTGGCCACTGGCTTCCCAGGTGATCCTCAGGCTGCCCCAGCCCTGCCCCATATGCAGGCTCTTCCTCACTCACCTTTTCCATGTTGGAGGTCCTCAGACCCTCCTATATTCACAGTAGGGGCCCATATTCCCATCCATGGCCTCAATTACTACCTGAGCATTGACAATTCCCAAATTCCCATGACAACTCAGAGCTCTCATCTGAACTCCAAACCAACATCCACTGGGGCTTCTCACAGCCCCCAGTCACAGTGCAAAAGGAAGTTAGGATCTTCATCCTCAAACCCAAAGCCCAGACTCAGTAACGGTTCCTTACCCACTAGGTCTCCCTGTCAGTAACTTTTTTTCCCCCTGTCAGTACCTTTTGCTACTCCTTCTTAACCATTCTAGAATCCATTGCTTCTTACCATTTCTACTCCTTCGTCATGGCCCAAGCGTCTCTCCTACCCAATCTCTGTTGACTCAAATCAGTCTCCTCACCCTACCCATGCCCCACATACATTCTCTACAACAGGTAGAATGCTTTTTATAAAAGGACATCAGACTGTGGCACTTCTTTGTTTTAGTGGCCTCACACTTCTTTCAGGCGAAAGTTTGAGACTGCAAAAGGGATCTGGCCCTGCCTCCTCCCTCCTTCCCCCTGCCTGCCTCCCCACACCCCGTGCATGGCCCCCCAGCCACTTGGGGAGTTTTACAGTCTTCAGAGGCACTTGTTTCTCTTTCTCTTGGAGATGTCAGCATGCTGTTCCCTCTGTCTGAAACGTGCTTCCCTCAGCCCTCCTCCACAACCTTTAGTCCCCAGTCCCCTGGGCTCCTCAGCCAGAATAAATGCCCCTAGAACAATACCCTCTACTTGTTTTGGCATTTTTGAAAATAATTCTAAAGAACAATTTGTGTAATTTGTTTAATGTCTGTCTTGAGAAGTCAACCCAGAGTTCTCTGGTTGCTGGGGCTGCCATCCTCAATACTGAGCACAGACCTGGCATAAGGGCTTGCTTACCATGCGCAGTGAGATTTGGATGGATGAAAACGTTGCTGAATGATGGGGGACTGACTGTTTATGTCCTTGAGGAACTCACAATCTAGACTTTAGAAGATATAAAAGAAGCATCTTGATGCACCTGTCCCAAGCCAAATGTTGATCCAATTAATCAAACATGCATATGCACATTAGAAGAGTAAGCAGAACAGAAAAAAAAGACCATTCAAATTACACATTACTGACTTAGCACTTAACCTGGGGGAATACTGGTGTATTTTACTTTACAGTTTACTGTAAATTGTTTTTTTTTACAGTTTCCTAATAGTTTAGCTGCAAAACTTGACACTGGCGAAGAAGAATGAGAGCAGAGTGGAGACTTCATAAAGAAAGTGAATGGGGATTAAAAAGGATCCAGCTCTAGATCCCAAAATCTCATGCCACCCCACCAACCAGGACATGGATGGAACCTCTTCCGTCAAGAATAAGTTGGAACCCAAGGAAGTTAAGGAATGAAAAGAGGACCCAGTGACTGTCTACATGAGTGTAACCAGAAAATTGCTCTACCCTTTGCTTTTGGCCCATCTAAGCTTACAAATCCACCCAGGCTCTTCAAAGATTTTAAGTAGAGGTAACCCCAACAGGAAAAGACAATTGACAGTATTGGGGATCAACGAAGTTGTACCTTGAAAGTAACCTGAGATTAGACAATTCTTCCTTTAAATTCATGAGCATTTTTATGCAGTTATATCAATTTCTACTACTGTACTCAAGGGGCTATGACCCCTGGGGACACTCTCAGAGCCCACCACTACACAGGGCAAAAGGAAAATCAAGTGGGAAGGTCGCCTCTGAAGATCATTACAGCAGGGCCTGTGGTAGAAGCCCTAACAGCAGAGCAGGGATGGCATGGCAAGCACAGTCCTCAACGAGGCCAATCCTTCATGGTCCCCAAGTCAGCTCTCTGAGGCTCCAACATCCATGCACGTGCCCTGCAAACTAACCCTCCAACAGCACCATTCTAGTGATCAAGGCTGAAAGGTGCCAACACCCTGCTACCAGGTCACCAGGGTAGAAGTTACCATGATTAAAAATCAAATAAACCAGGTAAGATATCAATACAGGGCCAATATTGATCCTGCCCCTACCCAAATGAGCTCAGGTTAAAAACTAATACAGAAAGCGTAACACAGTGATTTATCATGTGCTAAAAAAATTTTTATTGTTTTTCTTCCCTCCTGCTCCATTTGGTCTGCATCTAGGAAGTGAAGGGTTTTTGAGGAAGAGAGCGATCTCATTGTGGGTGGAATGGATAAAAGGAAGCAATATAAAAGATGACAGATTTTTTAAAACCCTTTCTTGGTCATTATAGAAACAGTGTACATTTGCTGTTTAAAATGCCAACCCATACAGACAGTATGACAAAAAGTCACTCATAAACCTATCCCTGAAGAGATCTAGAGATTCTGGCTGGGAGTGGGTTTCTCATTTCTAAGAAGTGGTTTGAGGGAAGCCTAGTCAAGGTGCCACCTTCTGGGTGGCCAGGTCTCAGCAGGTCCCATGAGCCTGGGGGTGGGCATCCTGGGAAAGCCCCAGAGCTGCTGGCCTTCCAAGGAAGCTTGTGATATTTAAAAAGAATTTACACTTATTCTAAGTGGATGTATCTGATATCTTCAGAAAGCTGGTCAACTAGCACAATCACCCCCATAAAAGACTGCAATCGTGACTATCAATTATTTTAAGCTGTCCTCAGAATGGATGATTGACAATTAGGATCGATTGAATTCCAACAGGAGATGCCAAGTTGTATGCGGGCAATTCCAAATACAACACAACAGACCCGCCTGGAAGGACAAATTAAGCTCAACTGCACGTGTTTTGAATGAGATTTTTAAAAGCTTATTTCTCTTTGGAGACGAGAATATTGCACTCGCTGATTTGATAAAACAATTCTTGTTGAGAGATCCCAGCAACAAGCTGTGTCACTAGAACTTCCCTCATGTTGGTGTCACAGCAAGGACTCCTCTACTAACGTCAGTGCGACAATGAACTCACACAAATGAGTCTGGTCCTATTTTCAGTTTCATGACCATGAACTTGTCAGCACCAATGGGGGTCTAACCCGTCCGTCTCGTTTCATCCCGACCTCATTTCTTTCAGTCCCTCGACTTGATGCCATTTACGTTTTCAGGACATATAAGATTTACTATCACATAACCTTAAGGGCACCACTGTCATTGAATTCCTTTTGTGGGAGGAGGTGTCTTCATGAGTCACTACCTAGAGCATCATGTCATGCCATTAACGACTTACAGTGCCTTCCAAATTCTCAGGCCCTACAATTCATATAGATCATCGGTCTTAAATTAAAAAAAAAAAAAAAGAGGCTTTGACAAACTAGCGAGGCTTTTCTCGACAAACACTGATTCAGTGGCATACCCACAGAGCTACTCATTTTATTAGTATATTCTTATATTTTCATTTATTCATATACTTCTCCAGTTCTCTAGCATAACCATGACCAGATGTCTATTAATAATGATACACAGAAGGAAAATAAAGATGTCTTGACTTTAAACTTCCAAGTTCACCAAACTTCCCATTTGACATTTTCTTCCCAACCCAGTGATATGCTGATTCTAAGGAAGACTGGTTCCAAAGATGACCAGTTGTCCTTACAGGGACAGTTCCAACTCCACGAGCAAGCAACATAAATATGTGAGTGCAGCTACCTCCTCCCAGTACCTTGTTCCTCAGACCCCAACTCAGAGCAGCAGAGGGGCAATGCCAGGAGGAGGGGTGAGTTTGAGTCCTATAGCCAAGGTGGTGAGGACGAGTGGAGGCAGACCCCAGCAGCCCTCCTGCCAGGATCAGTGTTCACGGCATGAGCTGGGTCCACACCCCACCACTTTCATCCTTCCCAGGGCTGAGATTTACTGCTGCTCAGCCCACGGCTGCTTTTCCTCAACCTTCATGTTCTCTCCACAGGACATCTGTGGTGGGGAAACTCTCATAACAGAGCTCCATACTTGACTAACTCCACAACAAAGCTGTCTTCTAAGAATAATAGCTGATCCCAGGATGTTTTCATTAAAAACAGATTTCAGTGACAGACTATCAAAACATTTTCCTTGTACAATAAGCAGTATGATGGGGCAGAATTATGCAAAACATATGGGCTTAACACTGCCCTCAGCAGCTAGGAGCTCACTTACACTGTTTTCAATAGCTCATTTCACTCATGTATCACGGATATGTGCAGACTTAATCGTGCTCAGTGCTTTTCATGCTCCAAGTGGCAGAAGAAAAAGAAAGGCTGGTGAACTGCATTTTCAAATCTGTCACCAGTTGTCTCTGAGGGGTGGGGTTTGCCTGTATCCTTAGAGAGTCAGAGAGGTGCTAGGTAGCAAAGCAGGCTCAGAGTCGTTCATTTATTGACAGTTTACCACTTGCCCGGCATCATTTTAGCGTTGGAAAAACAGCGTGGTTAAGAGCTAATATCTAGTATTTATATAGCTTCCGATGCATCAGACCCCTTTCTAAGTGCTTTACATAGAGGAACTTCCTAACCCTTGCAGTAACCCTATGAGACAGTGGCTGTCTACAGTTTACAGGTGAGGAAGCTGGAGCATGGGGTGGTTATGTAACTTGCCACGGTGCCGTACAAAGAATAAGGAGCAGACCTAGGCATCAGACTCCAGAGAGCAGATAGACCTGGCCCCTGCCCTTTAGGAACCAATATAGACAGACCAGATCAACTGAATACACAACCTCTCTTAGAGCATTGAATTTAAGAGCTGAGGAGGGTCCAGGCAGATCCTGTTCAGTGATTAAAAAGTTATTTTGGGGAAAAAAAAGTTATTTTGGTCAGTAATACCTTGAAGACACTAATGGAGACATGTCTTCTGGAACCCCAGTATAGTTTATTATATTTAACATCTGTTTAATTTTTGGTTTTTGCCCCTGCAAATAGTTTTCTAAGTGCAATTTGTTAAGCGATCATTTAATATATTAGAAATCAATAAATTTTTTATAAACTCATGTATTTCAAGATTACCAATCTCTTCTATTGTTCCTTCTATTCATACACAAAGTTTTCAGGTTTGCATGTACGTGTGTATACACGTACACAGAGTCAAACATAAAAACTTATTTACTATGTATTTATAATAATATTTTTATTTAAATAATATATTTTATTTATTTATTTTATTTTATTTATTATTTATTATTTATTTGTTTTTATTTAAATAATATATTTATAATAATATATCACATCGGGTAGCACAAGTACTCCCTTTATTAATTCTTGAAATAAATTCTTCTGCTTGCTTCTTTATTTGTCTAGAATCTGGAGAACCAGGGCTGCTGTGGACACAGGGGGACATGTAAAATGCCGTAACAGCATTATGTTTATCACAAGGCACTTATAAGGCAGGAGGCCAGAGAGTGCTGGCCGCACCACACAGAGGACTCTGCCTAAGATCTAGAGGAACTCAATCCTTACACTCAATTGGCCACATTCTAGAACATAAAAATCCCATGGATCTTGTTAGTGGGATTAAGTTAAACTAACAAATGAATAGGGGAAAGGTTTGTACATTAAGTTTTTCTAACCAGGAGCACGATCTGTTTCTCCACTTACTAAATTCCTGTTTTGATTTTTAAAATTAATACTCGTAGCTTTCTTTGTGTAGGTCCCACAAAGTCCTTGCTGTTTGTAGTTGATGTTTTCTTTCTTAAGATTTCAAGATGGTTTCTAAAATTATCATGGGTTTGGGCCAAAGAACACCTTTCTTATTCTGCATTTTTTATGAATAATGGCACTTGATTCCCTTCTGTTTCAGATTCTTTTTTTTTTTTTTTAAAGATTTTATTTATTTATTTGAGAGAGAGAATGAGATACAGAGAGCATGAGAGGGAGGAGGGTCAGAGGGAGAAGCAGACTCCCCGCCGAGCAGGGAGCCCGATGCGGGACTCGATCCAGGGACTCCAGGATCATGACCTGAGCCGAAGGCAGTCGCTTCACCAACTGAGCCACCCAGGCGCCCTCTGTTTCAGATTCTTTTTACCAGCCTAGTTTTGTGCTCAAGTCGTATCATATTTCATTAACATGCATGGTCAAATATTAACATGTTTGCTGCTCTGGGGTTCACCACCAGCCAGAGAGGGCGGACTCCCACCTACATCCCCCTGTAGGAAGGACCAAAGTCTCCTTTGCCAGCCACTCCTGGAGTAGGGGCAGGCGGTTCTGTTTGGGACGCCCCCAGGTGAGGAGCCTGTGGCGTGAGCTCCACCTTCCTTCAGAGTCTCAAAGGGCAGAGCTCTAGAACCCCTTGAGCAAGATTCTGCCTGGTTCCAGGTGAGGGTTCCCCCTTACCCAGGTCTTCTCCCTACAGGTGTGTTGGAGCCAGGCCTCACAGGTACGAGGGTAGTCAGGACTTGGATCTGGACCATGGCTCTGGCAGGGGATTGGTCTGATATGCTGGTCAATCTTAAGTCAGTGAGATTAGGTGGAGAAGGACTGGTAGGATCTTGCTTGGGGTCTGCTGCCTAAGCCCCCAGATAGTCACAAAGTGGCCTAACTTTGTTTGTTTGCATTTGCTGTGTATATATTTCCCTCTCGGCCTTCATGTGGAGGAGTCTTTTCATTCAGTCATATATTCAACAAGTGTTCATTGAGGGCCAGCCACACACTAGGCACTGGAGACGAGGCTGTTTGTGAACACCACAGACTATAAGCCTTGGCTGTGCAGCTCATGTTTGAGAGGAGAGAGCAACAACAACAAAATCACAATAAATAAGTACAATACACATGTTAGATGGTGGGAAATTTTAAGACGAAACAAGAAATGAGAAATTAAATGTTGAGATGTAGATAGGCAGTGACATTTTAGATTGGGTTTCTCAAAAGAAAGAAGATTTTGAGTGAAGGACAGAAAGGAAGGAAAGGAAGTGTCTAAGGAGATGTTTAGGGAAAGACGGTTCCCGTCAAAGAGAACAGCAAGTGCAAAGGTCCTGAGGAGGAAAGTGCCTGGGCTTTATTTGAGAAACAGCAAAGAGGCTAATATGGCCAGACAGAACTAAGAAAACAGAGAGGAGAACAGTAGGAAATGAAGTTGAAGATGGAGCATGGGGCTGGATGGTGCTAGGCTTCCTAGTTCAGCGGAAGTGCTCTGGTCTCCACAGGGAGTGAGGTAGGGAGTCACTGGAGAGCAGGGAAGTGACACAACCTGACTGGCAATGAGCAGAGTGTCTCTCACTCCTGGTTTAAGAGCACACTGAAGGGGAGACAAGGGAGAAAGTTGGGAGACCCTGCAAGAACCCAGCACAGACATAAAGGCTGCATGAACAGAGTGGGGGCAGTAGGAGTTGTGGGAATTTGGTCAGAATTATAGAGAGAAGAGCATTGTCACAAGCAAGGTTATATTGCATTTAATTTGTAATGCCTCTAAGCTAAGCTTGTGTTTGTCTAGCAGGCTTTTATCACGTGCAGCTCTTGCAGAATGAAGGGGATACTTGCTGGTCCTCACCTGCTCATCTACCTACGGTGAAACTTCTCGCTGGATAGTATGAAGCAGCTTCTCTTTGCCTTGCCAGAAACTGTAATCTGTTTTCATGCCTCTCTCCAATTCTGCCTTTGCTTATTGTGAACATCACAGTTCCTGTGCCCACTGTATCTCTATGTCCACTTTCAGCTTCACTGCATTTGGAGAGTGGAAGACCCCAAATGAAAACAGGAAGAGGGGAGCAAATGGAGGCTGGCCAGGAGGTTGGTTGGTGCTGGTCTGGAGCTACTGAGGGCAGGTGATGTGCAGGTCCACAGAGGTCTGGGCCTGGTCTTCTGGGTGCCAGTCATACTCTGTATCCTGGAAATCAGTTCTGGAGACAGATATATCAATCACTATTCCCAGGCTCCAGAGCAGTATCATTGTGCATCATTTTGGAAACTTTTCATAAAATTCTTTTCATAGAAGTTGTACTTGGGGGAGGGAGAGGTGTCTCTGTCACTCTGTCACTACCAGTCACTTTGGTAACTGGATATTACCGCTCTCTTTCGGTCACACATTTTTCCACTGGATGACATTTTAAGATTCTACAGACACATAGAAGAGTACCTCAGACATTGAAAGACAATAGCAGATTTTCCTTGAATGCATAATCCATAAAGATATTAAATCCATAGACATATGTTGACCCAGATATATGTGACCGTGTGAGCTCAACATCCATCTTTTCCACAATAGCATCTCAAAAATCCTAGGGACTCAATGTAAAAATATTG
This sequence comes from Neomonachus schauinslandi, assembly GCF_002201575.2. Taxonomy (NCBI): domain Eukaryota; kingdom Metazoa; phylum Chordata; class Mammalia; order Carnivora; family Phocidae; genus Neomonachus; species Neomonachus schauinslandi. Next base: position 10,208,783 of record NC_058414.1, read on the forward strand.
TGCCACTCAATGCTAAGATGTTGAGGGGTTTATAAGGCAAGAAAAGTTATAGTATCCAAGTTGTGGTTTCTTCAGTAACTTTATCTTTTCCACATTGATGGTGTATATGAACATGAAGAATTTCCAGATGTAATATCTAACCCAATAATGTCAATCAGTTGGGATAGGGAGACAAGTGTGAGATTTTCACTCTGGTCTCAACATTTCAGCTGGAGAATATTCACCTACCAAGGACTGTGCACCAGAGAGGTTCTCATTTCCACCTGAAAATGCTAAAACTTAACAACAACTTTAACAGTCTTAAAAATCAGAACATTAAAAAGCATGAGTATCAGGGAAAATGGCCTATGAATATTATCCCGTTTCTGGTGGTTAGGGGTTTCTGAACAAAGAGCACCAGCACCTGGGTTAGAGAGTGATTTATGGTCACCCTAAAGATAGAGACCTCTGGAAAGATGTTATCTTACCTCCTCTGGAAACACCTGTTTGCATGCTGGGGTGTAAGTCTTTTGCCTCCTCTCCTCAGAAAGGATTTCATTATTTTCCAGAAAAAAGGTTTTTCTTCCTTTCTCCAGAGAGGAACATAGCTAGATGTGCCAGTAGGTCCTATATAAGCGCCGAGATTCATAATTTCAAGAGTTTCTCTCCTGTGGCACAAACCCCTGCCTGTATAGGGAACATCTGGCTCCCGTCAGTTCACCCCAAGGGGAAATAATGGTAAGATTGCACAGAAATCAGTCTGTTCTCTCATCCAAAGACCTCATGTTTTCTGTCAGAATAAATGAAGACAAGTGGATGTATAACTTAACATCGAAAGGGTAGCTGGCTGGGACGGTAAACCACTCACTATTCTAGAGTGCATTATGATGCCCCTCAGTCATTCCACTCTCCTCCGCAGGGATCACACATCCCTGCCTGCCATGCAACTTGCTCATGCTACCTGGGGGAAGACTATAGACATCTACCTCATACACTTTGGACTTGACCATGTAATATGTAATATGCTCCGGCCAATTAAATGTGATGTTCACTTCTTTTTTTTTTTTATTAAAGATTTTATTTATTTATGTGACAGAGAGCGAGAGACAGCGAGAGAGGGAACACAAGCAGGGGGAGTGGAAGAGGGAGAAGCAGGCTTCCCGCTGAGCAGGGAGCCCTTTGAGGGGCTCGATCCCAGGACCCTGGGATCATGACCTGAGCCGAAGGCAGACGCTTAACGACTGAGCCACCCAGGTGCCCCGTGATGTTCACTTCTGAGCAAGAAGTTTTAAGAGGTATGAGTTTACACCATCCCTCTTGCTCCTGTTCCCTCTCCCCCAACACAGCATGTTCCAGTTCTAGATTGGCCTATACCTTCAGCCTACACCTCAGAAGGAAGAATATACATGCAGCCCAACCCACAAAGTGAAGGACAGCTGCAGCCGATCCATAGCCTAAATGTGATGTGAGGGAGAAATAAACATTTGTAGCAGAAGCCATGAGGTTATGAGGATGTTTATTTCACCACCTACCCAGGAAAAGCAAATTGTGTGGACATTTCTATCACAACATAACCAGCCAAAGCAGATGCACACAGCTGCACACACCAGCCTCTATTCTACCCCCAACCCTCTGAATTGAACCCCACTGCTCAATGGAATGTGGTGTATCCTGATTCTTCTGCACCAACCAGCACTTAGCATTTCCCTAAATTGACCTTCTTTAGAAGAAAGGTCTTCTATTTCATGAGTGGGGAAGAGGTTTCAGCACCAATATAAACTTGTGAGATGGTAATGATCTAAGAGACATCTTTCTTCTCTCCTTTGTCCCATTCAAACCATCCCAATCAACCAAGTCCTCTACTTTTTATTTTTTGTACTTGCTGGTTTCTCACTTTCTTTGAAATTCCAAACTCTTTATGGTCACTCTCCCTTAGGAACTGTCAACTCTCAGGTCAAACTTGTCCCAGCAGTCATCAGGTCAGGACATATATTGTATCCTTCCCTCCTGAGCATTTCCCACAAAGAAAACATTCTTGGCTAACAAGGGAGAAGATTGGATTCTACTCTGTGGCTGCAGGGCTGGTTTGCTGGTAAGGGCTCATAGTTAAATTCTTGTATTTACTAAGTTTTTATCTCAAAACATAGAAAACCACAGGAAATTGTCTCCTGCACCATCCAAAGGCTACATTTCCTGCTTCGATCTGCTGTCTTGAGTCCTTTTCAGTCTCTTAGCTGGTAAATAGAAAGCCCCCCTTAGGGCACTAACACAGTTACAAAATTGGAGTTTAACAGACTTAAACTGGGTCCTCCTGGAGGCATTTACACTTTGGAATAAGAGCAGTCTCAGATCATAGCAGCTGGGACGGGGAGACAGTAGGAGGGAGAAGACCTGCCAGGAGAAGTTAGCGTCTTGTCTCTTTTCAACATCTACATGGCCAGGAGGGGCTTCTGACAAACCAGAGCCAGAGTAAGTCAGAGATTGCTCACTTTAAGTCAAAGAGCTTAAAGGACCTCAGATTTACAGACGTAATGAAACGGGTCACTGCTTCATTTTCCCTAACCAGAATCTAGTAGTTTAAGGAATAAGAGGGCAGAACTTCCACGTGATTTTAATGGCGGCACACTGAGCAAATGGGATAACATACGCTTGGCACAAATCGATTCAGTGAATCCACATCATGTGCGAGAACCACAGGGATGCTTTTAGAGTTGTCAGTACCCAGAAAAAAAGAGTTGCTTTGAAAGGGTTGTGATGAGAGAGACAGATGGTTCCCAGATGTGGAACAAGCAGAAGGGCAGAGGGAGGTAGAGAAGTCTGAGTTCAAGTCTGCTTCTGCCTATTCCAGCTCTGGGACCATGAGCAAGTTACTTAACCTATCCAAACGCCACTTGTAAACGGGGATTATGAATGTATCTACTCCACAGTGCTGTTAATGGATTTAAGTAGGAAAATATATGGAAAGTACCAGACACATGGCACCAAGAGAGACATTAGTACTTCTTTGTCTTAAATGTGTCTTAAATGTGATGTTCACTTCTGAGCAAGAAGTTTTAAGCAGTATGAGTTTATACCATCCCTCAGTATCAAGGAAGGTGTGTCAAGTTCAGGAAATGAGGGGCCTTCACACTCCAGCCAGGGCCTTAAAGAAATACTAATGCTTGGCTGAGCCTGCAACCACCCAGGCACTTTCTGCTTTACTTTTTTTTTTTTTTTAATTTTGGCAAAATTCCAGACTTCCAGAAAAGTTGTGAGAATATTACAATGAATTCCCTAATATATTTCACACAGTTTCTCCAAATGTTAATATTTTGCTGTATTTGTTTTTCCTCTCTCTCTCTGCCTCTGTGTGTGTACGTGCACATTCATGCATATATGCATATACAATTTATATAATTATGCATATTGATATGTGTGCATGTCTAATTTTTTCTGAACCATTAAAAAGTAATCTGTAGACTCTTTACTCCTAAATACTTTGGTGTGTATTTCCTAAAAGCAAGAAATTATTTTATATAACTACAGTATAATTATAAAAATTAGGAAATTAACACTGACACTATTCTGGTATCTAATCTATAGACCTTATTCAGATTATGCTATTTTTTTCAATAATGTCATTTATGGGAAAGGAAAACTCAGAAGATCCCAGGGCACACGTTGCATTCGGTTGTCTTTCTTCATATTTCATGACACTGATAGTCTTCCAGGGTACAGAGCAGTGATTTTGTGGAGTATCTCTCACCTTAAATTTGGCTGATGTTTCCTTTTCATCAGCACAGGCTCTGCTTTTTGGGCCAGAACACCACAGAAGGGGTGCTGAATTCTGCATGCCCCGTATCTGGTGCACATGCTATCACTCCCCATTTCTGATGTTGTTATCTTTGGTTACTTAGTTAAGGTGACGTCCGTCAGGTTTCTCCACTGTAAAGCTATTTGAGCCTCTGCAATTAATAAGTATCTTGTGGATACTTTGAGATTATGGAAATACACTATTACTTCTTAAATTTTCACCTACCTCTTTTAGTATCAATTAATTATTTTTGCCTCAATCAGTTATTATCTTGATGGTCTTAGCCCCTTTCTTAATAGGGGTTTTGAATTCTGTCTTTTGAGGAATATTTTCGATGGCTGTGAATTTCATAATGAGACTCACTAATGCTGCTACACTAAAGCATCTTTCCAAAATGTGAGTTCCTGCTGGACGTCAGCTAGTTGCAAAGACTGATTAAGGAAATGTGGGCTCAACCAACACTAGAAATATATTTTATTTGCCAGAAAGTGGATAAAAATTAAATTTCTCTCGACTTTAATTATAGTAGCCATTTCATGTTTGATTTCAACATAGCATTGCCTTTCTTTTTCTTTCTTTCTTTCTTTCTTTCTTTCTTTCTTTCTTTCTTTCTTTCTTTCTTTCTT